>NC_086321.1:381116489-381442323 GCF_036172605.1 Pelobates fuscus
TTCTGATTATTAACATGTCACTGGAGTTTATTTGCTTAAATCAGGATTTGCAGAGACGTGGCTGGGAGTATTGATGCTCTGCATTATGGATATAGAGGGTTAAAATACAGAGACAGCAGGAAGCTGGAGTGCAAATGGATAAAACTGGTGTGTTGCGAGATTGTCAATTTTCAATCATACAAGACTTGTGTGACTAATGCCTCCTATGGACACAATGACTCTATACATCTGACGTATGTAGGCAAAAGAAAGGGAACAGCTAATTTAAAAAGCAGCCCCAATGATCTGACACTGCTTCTTTTAGGCCTTGGAAGGACGCAAGAAAAAAAAGAAAAAAAAGAAAAAAAGATGTAGCTAAAGAATGTTTATTACCGAAAATCAGATTGCTTGAGGATACACACTAAAACAAAACCCAATATAAAAGGTTATTTTTTTCCTTCTGCACAGTTTTATTCAAATATCTTGCAATGCCCCAAAAGATCGTTAAGCTAAAATCATCAGACATAAATCATGCATGAAATAAAATGTATGTTTTCTATTCAAACTTGCTCTCTCCCCCGCAAGGGTGAAAAAAAAAAAAAAATACAACACACAATAAGCAAGACACCCTCTGGATGCCATTAGACAGCCGAGTAACCTGAAGGAAAGAGTCTCTTAAGCATAAACCAAACGAAAGACTCAGGATCTAGCCAGACTACCCCGATAACCTTCAGCAAGGAGACATTGTCTGACCTTCACAGAGGACCATTATACAGTGAGCTTTGCTCCGCCAGCACAGCTTGTCCTAAAGGATTTTGTGTCCAGAGATTGAATTCACCATAAATGAGAGCAGCGTTGTCAGGCTGGACATGTCATACAAGTAATGGGGAATACAGCACAAGATAAGATGGAGCAGACCGCTAACTAGACTTGCCACCAATGCAATCTGCAGGCGAATCTGTTTATGTGCCAAATATGTGACGGACATGCGGAAGAAAGACATTTTTATATAGTATTTTCTTTCTCCCAATCTGTACATTTGCTAGTAAACCTGCTGGATCAATGTATAGGTGAAATGTCCGGTTCTTTAAAAGGAGTATAAGTTGTGGCTACCATGACCGGTTCCCTTTAAACAGCTGAGAATTTGCATTGGTGGCCTGTGTTAAAGCAAAAGAGAGTGATAAGCTATTTTTTATTTTAAACAGTGCAACGGTGAAATAGAAAGGCTAGTCAGACAAAATATCAATATGGCTGCGTAACCAGCAATGTGGGCTATTTTAATAGCGTGACTTAATTTATATTGATTGTTTGAGTGTGCATTCCCGAGAAGTTTCTTTTTGTACAGCTGTAAATGTAAGCACTTAAAAGGTCTCGTTCGGACCACACAGGTCAGCTTTTTCCAAAGATAGCCTTTCAGGTTCCGGTTTAGATTTTTACCAAAGTGGTGCACTGTAACACTCTTTAGTATACAGCAGGATTTTTTATTTTTTTTTATTAAAATCAGATATTTGTGCAGTATGAACAAGAGAAGATAAAGGCTCCATGCAAACCTGGAAAAGCAAATCATATGCCACAGCTGAGTCATTTATAGCAATTATTAGTGTGTACCCGTCACACTGCTATAATTTGGTGGCATTTAACAGAACATTGCCTTGTCAGGTTAGAAGTAGATCTATTACATGGGAGAGTTCTGCATCCTGTGTGTCACCCTGGATCACGTATGTAAAGGGAAGGAATCTAATGAACCCAGATTTTTATTCCTTTGTCTTGTCCACCTCCAGCAAGCCTCATTAGCAGAAATGGAGATTGTCCGAGTCACTGTTATATTCCTGGGCACGGAGAAGCTATGATATTGCAACAAGCCATCTATTAGTGCTGCTCGAGAAGTTCATCTCTTAAAAGGCAAAATAGAGCTAACTGGTTAAATTTACACTCCAAGCTTATGGTATCATAGTTCGCTGCAGGTTATTGCAGTGGTTATGGTAAAAGGAGTAAATGGGTGCAGTCCATCTTGCGCTATACATACTGCTCTGAAACAGTTTGATAAAAACTGCAGGAAATATCTAAAGGCCACCCCATGTGCTTACGATGCAATAATAAATACGTTTTACATCAATGATATTTAGGTTAAATCACCGCAAATTTATGGAGCATTGGTAAAAAAATATTAAAAAAAAAACTACAAACTTTGCTGAAGGTGTCATGCCTGCTTAGGAAGCTGGTACATACCCAGAAAGGTTTGTGAGTAAATGCCTGATGCCTTGCTACATTGTTAGAGCATCCTGCCCTAAGGGCAAGTTGGTTATAAGAATTTCATGGGTTAGAGAAACTGCTAAAAGCAATGCTGTGAGGTTTATCAGACATCACACTACGACAGATGAACACGTGGAGCAATTACACACACCGAGCAGTTATGCAGAACTAATAACAGAGGGTGAGAGTGGATTATACAATCAATCCACTAGCTCAACAGAGAGAAGATAAAATGAGAATATTCTGTCCATTAGTCTGCTCTAGCTATGAAATGCAGTGTTTTGCACAGCAGGGCTTTAAAAGGACAGATGATATAAAAGCTGCAAAAAAAATAAATAAAATAAAAAAAAAACAGTTTCTTTGAGTTGTTAAGGTGCATTCACCATTTTCCCTGCAGTCTAACCATCGGAAGCTCTCCAGTCTAGCATGAAAATCTCTTATGTCATCCCCCACCCAGTAGCTTGCCCTGACAGGGGTGTGAGGGCTTTACATAATTAGTCTGTGAGAAGAGTGGCTACCAAACTTCCTGCTTAGTAGCCATTCTACTGCAGCATCAGGAAAGCATTGAACTCCCTTTGGGGTTCATCTTAAATCCATCTATAAGAATGTTTTCATTGGACAAGTCTGAACATGAGGAGGGCGGGAGGAGGAGTGGGTCTGCATTAGCTGCAGATTCCAGTTCTGCAGCTTTGTTTAGCACACATTTTACAAAGCAATCTAATAAATAAGCCACATGGTTTTTCCTTTACCAAAAACAAGAAAAAAGAAAACCACAGAAAAACTGAATTTCGGTTTAACCCCTAAAGGCATTTCATTTAGTCCCCAAAGGCACAAAGACAACATGGAATGCCTCGTTTATTTAGCATTTACAGATCTATAGAGCTCTGAAACTATTACACAAGAAACAGTCCTCATCAACATAGAAAGATTGTTATAGAAGGATTTGCACACCAAAAACAAAACGATTCAATCTTACAAGGCTCCCTAATATCACATATCTTGACAAACCAATATGGGGATTTGTTTACACCAGCTAGCTGAAGTGCTCGGCGTGTCAAACGTTCGTCCTCTTTCTTTTTAAAATTTTACAAAAAGTACAGATTTCAATAGAATTTGTAATATTATAACAACCTTGTTACACACCCCGGCTGCCAAACAACTGGCCCTGTTGCTTAATGGTTTGTTTAGCTCAGTGGAGATACAGGTGATACTCGAAAAATTAAAATATCGTGCAAAAGTTTCAGTCATGCAACGTAAAAGGGGAAACTAATATAAGAGATAGACGCATTACATGCAAAGCAAGATAGTTCAAGCCGTGATTTGTCATAAGTGCCATGATTATGGCTTACAGCTCATGAAAACCCCAAACCCACAATCTCAGTAAATTAGAATATTGTGAAAAGGTGCAATATTCTAGGCTCTCAGTGTCCCACTCTAATCAGCTAAGTAAGCCATAACACCTGCAAAGGGTTTCTGAGCCTTTAAATGGTTTCTCAGTCTGGTTCAGTAGGAATCACAATCATGGAGAAGACTGCTGACCTGACAGTTGTGCAGAAAACCAGCATTGACAACCTCCATAAGGAGGGAAAGCCTCAAAAGGTAATTGCGAAGGAAGTTGGATGTTCCCGTATCAAAGCACATTAATAGAATGTTAAATGGAAGGGAAAAGTGTGGAAGAAAAAGGTGCACAAGCAGCAGGGATGACTGCAGCCTGGAGAGGATTGTCAGGAAAAGGTCATTGAAATATGTTGGGGACTTTCACAAGGAGTGGACTGAGGTTGGAGTCAGTGCATCAAGAGCCACCACACACAGACGGATCCTGGACATGGGCTTCGGATGTCGTATTCCTCTTGTCAAGCCGCTCCTGAACAACAAAATGTCCAAAGCGTCTTACCTGGGCTAAAGAAAAACAGACCTGGTTTGTTGCTCAGTGGTCCAAAGTCCTCTTTTCTGATGAGAGCAACTTTTGCATCTCATTTGGAAACCAAGGACCCAGAGTCTGTAGAAAGAATGGAGAGGCACACACTGCAAGATTCTTGAAGTCCAGTGTGACGTTTCCACAGTCTGTTGATTTGGGGAGCCATGTCATCTGCTGGTGTTGGTCCACTGTGCTTCATTACGTTCAGGGTCAACACAGCCGTCTACCAGGAGATTTTGGAGCACTTCATGCTTCCTTCTGCAGACTAGATTTATGGGGATGCTGACTTCATTTTCCAGCAGGACTTGGCACCTGCCACACTGCCAAAAGCACCAAAGCCTGGTTCAATTACTGTGGGATTACTGTGCTTGATTGGCCAGCAAATTCGCCTGACATGAACCCCATAGAGAATCTATGGGGCATTGCCAAGAGAATGATGAGAGACACGAGACCGAACAATGCATAAGAGCTGAAGGCCGCTTTTGAGGCATCCTGGCCTTCCATAACACCTCAGCAGTGCCACAGGCTGATAGCTTCCATGCCACGCCGCATTGATGCAGTAATTGCTGCAAAAGGGGCCCCAAACCAAGTACTGAGTCCATATGCATGCTTATACTTTTCAGAGGTCAGATATTGTTCTATGTACAGTCCTTGTTTTATTGATTGCATGTAATATTCTGAATTATTGAGATTGTGGATTTGGGGTTTTCATGAGCTGTAAGTCATAATCATCGCACTTATGACAAATCATGGCTTGAACTATCTTGCTTTGCATGTAATGCGTCTATCTCATATTAGTTTCCCCTTTTACGCTACATTACTGAAATAAATGAACTTTTGCACGACATTCTAATTTTTTGAGTATCACCTATAAACTCAAGAGGCAGCAATAGCCCGTAGCACTTGCCTTGTAAAGACTTCTCAGTAAACATGCTAACTGCAATATTTACTGCTTAAACTGCATTGGGAGACTCTCCACAAATGTATAATTTCTTGTGATCACGTGCCTAAAATTAAGATGCTGGACCCATTTTTTCTGTATATATTTGGAATACAAAAAAATAACCCCATTAAGCCCATAGCTGTAGCACCTTTTCTACATTAGTCTTTATAAAACCATAACAACCTGATCTCCATTTCTCTACCCCCCCGCCATAAGATTCTTAGACATACACATCTTGTTCCCGTTTAATTATGTGTTCAACCTCCTGCGTCTAGCCATTGGCAAGTAGAAATTAATCTCTAGTGGGTGCGCCATGGACCTTGTAGCGCAAGACCTGACATTTTGAGGCCTGCTACACTAGCTTGTCAAAGCTTTAGGCTAATTTTCAGAAGGACATATGTTTAAGTTCAGAAATCACAAATGGAGCAGAGGAATACACAAAAAAACCAGCAAATTTATATAACAGGTGTGTTTGTTTCTCACCATCGCCTCCCCCACTAACTGCGCAAAGAGTTCAGATTTCAGTTTCTGCCAATGTATTTAATAATGTAGCACAAAACAGTTTTGCAGTGTGTTTAAAAAGCCGTATCCTGCACCTTTCAATCTTTATACCTGCATTACAAGGAAAATAAATAAATAAAATACACAAAAGCATTCCAGCTGGCTTTAAAAATATGGCGATATCCTTGCTTTTATGCCGAGGCTTTATACAGTTGCTAAGCAAAGTTCAAGGACAATCCGCACTGCGCGATTCGCACCCAACAGATCGGTTTATGTTTTAACTCCTGCTTTTTCAGTGAACTGAGTGTTGGGACTGACTATGTATACACAGTACTAATCAATAGGGTGAGGGGTTTACTTTGTACAGTCACAGCACAGCAAGGGAAAATGGAAGAAACAGATCTGTGCTTGTAGTGATAAAATGTATAAACATCGCATTCTGCAGTGTTGTACAACAGGAATATAGGACAAAAAAAATAAAGATTACTTAGAATCTAAGCAAGTCAATCAGTGATGTCTCAAAGAAAACCAAAGGTAGGTTATAGAGAGAGTGCAATGTATCCATTAGGAACATAAACCTCCTGTCTCTCAATCCATATTTCATTTGCATTATCCATATATCAATCTAGATAGAAACATACATCCAGCCTACGAGACAGGTCTAACAGTTACTTGTTACAGCAAGCATAGAGCGTCCATAATTCATTTATCAGGGCTACATCTGTACTCACCAATGGTTAGTGGAACATGTGAGATCTGAGTGATAGTATAAGAAGATACAGCAAATTATAACGCAATTGGAGGGAGTGAGACATGGTAGTCTGCTCCAGAGTTACTGAACTCATGAATTAGGCTTCCATGGCTTTTTCAAGGTTTGGACACTTGAAGGAATTTTGGGCATAGTAAGGCATTTTAGAAGAATTGGTAGTCCTGCACGCAATGGCAGAGGTAGGGATGAAACTGGAGTGCAGATGAAGATGGACTTTAGAGTAGAGAGATCAAGATGGATTAGGGATCTCAAATCATTCCCAGTGGTAAAACCTACACTCCAACTACGGATGGCAGGGGACCACGAACAGTGTCAGAAGTGGGATTGCGGATATCAAGAATTGTTTTCCGGCTCTTACCCAAGTAATTTGGAAGCTGGAATATTATAAATTGCAAGGTTTAAGGTCAACCCTACTAATATGCAAAGAGCATTCCTAAGACAAAAATGATCAATTCGAGTTCAATAATTACCCACACGGAAGTGGGCAGATAATCTATCTTCATGTGCCAAGGAGGTGAGCGGTCATTAACAAGTTACAGGAATATTGAAAGCCAGAGACTGATATAAGCGATATTCAGCATCCATTAAAAGACGCAGAACACATTAATAGGGTGTTATGTCCTGGCAAAGTAATCCTTTACATTCCCATCCTAAAGAGATTGTTTTAAAAGACGTGTAAAATTTTTGACAATATGTACGTCTGACAAGATCAGAGAATTTATTTAATACATGTAGTTATTTAGCGCCGACATCTGGGCCGTTCCTTTATGTATTCTAGCATACGAGGCTGCCATACTTGGAGTCTGTTTTAGTGTGGAGCCCCTAATGGCTGTATGAATGACCATCACTATAGATTTGCAGACTTCCAAATGGCACAGATTTCTCCATTTATTGTCATGGCAACGACACCACTAACAAACTATAGCAATATCCGTAATCAAATCCTCCAAAAAATGTCAGAGCAAGGCTGCAAGAAACAAGTAATGTTTAGGGCAAAGGAGAGGCATAGTTTAAATGCAAAGAAAGAACAAAATAATTATGGCCCAGCCGGAAGGTGGACATGGTTCTAATACAGACGGCACTTGGAGCGGAGAAGTTTGCCTTAAATGATACGTTAGATTTAGCAATATCTCAGGTATGTGTGGAACAGGGGGGGGCTGGACAAACTATAGAGCAAACGGAAAATCTAAACGAAAGTGGCTCTCAATCCGTCAAACTAACTTCTATTCTCCCCTAGAGAAAGACGGTGTGACCATTAACATGATCATCTTAAAGGGACACTATAGTCACCTGAACAACTTTAGCTTAATGAAGCGGTTTTGGTGTATAGAACATGCCCCTGCAGCCTCACTGCTCAATCCTCTGCCATTTAGGAGTTAAATCCCTTTGTTTATGAACCCTAGTCACACCTCCCTGCATGTGACTTGCACAGCCTTCCATAAACACTTCCTGTAAAGAGAGCTCTATTTAGGCTCTTTATTGCAAGTTCTGTTTAATTAAGACTTTCTTATCCCCTGCTATGTAAATAGCTTGCTAGACCCTGCAAGAGCCTCCTGTATGTGATTAAAGTTCAATTTAGAGATTGAGATACAATTATTTAAGGTAAATTACATCTGTTTGAAAGTGAAACCAGTTTTTTTTTTCATGCAGGCTCTGTCAATCATAGCCAGGGGAGGTGTGGCTAGGGCTGCATAAACAGAAACAAAGGGATTTAACTCCTACATGACAGTGAATTGAGCAGTGAAATTGCAGGGGAATGATCTATACACTAAAACTGCTTTATTTAGCTAAAGTAATTTAGGGGACTATAGTGTTCCTTTAACCAACACTACATTGGTTTGGCAGTAAACACACACAAAATCTGTGAAATTCATTGCCCGTTATTCAGGTCCGTATTTTCCATGGGCTGCCAGAGCGAGCCGGAGTGCAATGAGAGTTGTAATACAGTAGTAGCATTTGTAAATTAGAATTCTACGCCAAAAAAAAATAAATTTGAATGAAAAGAAAATATCTGAATATACAAATACATTTTGTACCAGTTTTCAATCCCAGCAAATAGGATTATCCAAAATTCAGATAATAAATCCCTTTGCACTGTGCAAAAAACACGTAGCGCAAATTATATTTTAATTGAAATCTTCATTCAGAGTAGATTAAAATACACTACCCCACTGCAAAGCCTACATACTAATCAAATTCCAACACAACAGGAAATCAATGTAAATAAAAGATTAGAATGCATTACTGTCTGGAGATCGTGCAGGAGGGGTTTCAGAGAATACATTTGCTGGAATCCGCAACATAGGAGTTACGAATGAACCTTTACCGGGCAGCGGGCAGGGCAAAAATTGCGCACGAAAAAAGGAAAAAATGCAATTGCCAAGTGCATGCTTACTGTGCTGACATTTAATTAAAGATCTTATTATGTGGGATAAATGAGAGCAAGCAATGTGCAAGGGTGGTCACTTAACTACAAAATGCAGCAAGTTAAAGCATGAATTGTACAAATGAGGCTAAAACAGCCATGTTGTGACTAAAGCAGAGTTGGAGAATTTGTCTAGATCAAGCATGTCAAACTCGCGGCACACAAGGACCATCTTTGCGGCCCAGTGAGCCGCAAGTGCATGCTTGGTGTTGTAGAAGAGTAGGCACTTGCTTTCCCCACATTGCCGGCCGGGAGCTCAGTATTCCTGCTCCTCACTGCTCCCTTGCGCCGTCTGTAGTGAAGCCGGGCGCCAGAATAGGACGTCATATTCTGGCACCCGGCATCACTAAACCGCACGCGGGAGCAGTGAGGAGCAGGAAGGACCTCAGGGAGATGCCCACATCAGCTCCATAAGGTAAGGAGCAATAATGAAGTGTGTGCGGGCGTCCGTCAGTGAGTGTGTGCGTGTGCGTCCGTCAGTGAGTGTGTGCGTGTGCGTCCGTCAGTGAGTGTGTGCGTGTGCGTCCGTCAGTGAGTGTGTGCGTGTGCGTCCGTCAGTGAGTATGTGTGTGTGTGTGTGTGTCTGTCAGTGAGTATGTGTGTGTGTGTCTGTCAGTGAGTATGTGTGTGTGTGTCTGTCAGTGAGTATGTGTGTGTGTGTGTCTGTCAGTGAGTATGTGTGTGTGTGTGTCTGTCAGTGAGTATGTGTGTGTGTGTGTCTGTCAGTGAGTATGTGTGTGTGTGTGTGTCTGTCAGTGAGTATGTGTGTGTGTGTGTGTCTGTCAGTGAGTATGTGTGTGTGTGTCTGTCAGTGAGTATGTGTGTGTGTGTGTGTCTGTCAGTGAGTATGTGTGTGTGTGTGTCTGTCAGTGAGTATGTGTGTGTGTGTGTCTGTCAGTGAGTATGTGTGTGTGTGTGTCGGTCAGTGAGTATGTGTGTGTGTGTGTCGGTCAGTGAGTATGTGTGTGTGTGTCTGTCAGTCAGTGAGTATGTGTGTGTGTGTCTGTCAGTCAGTGAGTATGTGTGTGTGTGTCTGTCAGTCAGTGAGTATGTGTGTGTCTGTCAGTGAGTATGTGTGTGTGTCTGTCAGTGAGTATGTGTGTGTGTCTGTCAGTGAGTATGTGTGTGTGTCTGTCAGTGAGTATGTGTGTGTGTCTGTCAGTGAGTATGTGTGTGTGTCTGTCAGTGAGTATGTGTGTGTGTCTGTCAGTGAGTATGTGTGTGTGTCTGTCAGTGAGTATGTGTGTGTGTCTGTCAGTGAGTATGTGTGTGTGTCTGTCAGTGAGTATGTGTGTGTGTCTGTCAGTGAGTATGTGTGTGTGTCTGTCAGTGAGTATGTGTGTGTGTCTGTCAGTGAGTATGTGTGTGTGTGTGTGTGTCTGTCAGTGAGTATGTGTGTGTGTGTGTGTGTGTCTGTCAGTGAGTATGTGTGTGTGTCTGTCAGTGAGTATGTGTGTGTGTCTGTCAGTGAGTATGTGTGTGTGTGTGTCTGTCAGTGAGTATGTGTGTGTGTGTGTCTGTCAGTGAGTATGTGTGTGTGTGTGTCTGTCAGTGAGTATGTGTGTGTGTCTGTCAGTGAGTATGTGTGTGTGTCTGTCAGTGAGTATGTGTGTGTGTCTGTCAGTGAGTATGTGTGTGTGTCTGTCAGTGAGTATGTGTGTGTGTCTGTCAGTGAGTATGTGTGTGTGTCTGTCAGTGAGTATGTGTGTGTGTGTGTCTGTCAGTGAGTATGTGTGTGTGTGTGTCTGTCAGTGAGTATGTGTGTGTGTGTGTCTGTCAGTGAGTATGTGTGTGTGTGTGTGTGTCTGTCAGTGAGTATGTGTGTGTGTCTGTCAGTGAGTATGTGTGTGTGTCTGTCAGTGAGTATGTGTGTGTGTCTGTCAGTGAGTATGTGTGTGTGTCTGTCAGTGAGTATGTGTGTGTGTCTGTCAGTGAGTATGTGTGTGTGTCTGTCAGTGAGTATGTGTGTGTGTCTGTCAGTGAGTATGTGTGTGTGTCTGTCAGTGAGTATGTGTGTGTGTCTGTCAGTGAGTATGTGTGTGTGTCTGTCAGTGAGTATGTGTGTGTGTCTGTCAGTGAGTATGTGTGTGTGTCTGTCAGTGAGTATGTGTGTGTGTCTGTCAGTGAGTATGTGTGTGCGGCCGTGCCACAGGGAGTTGACATGCTTGGTCTAGATCAAGTTATTCAGCCTAAAATTTGTTATTTTGAATTAAATCTGCTACAAAGTGATTAATAAATAAATTCAGGTTTTAATTCCCCTCAACCTTTGTTTTTGCATTTCTACTAAATGTTTCCTGATAGGGCTACCCTCCATTATGGGAACCAAATTAACATACTCGTTTTCCTGGCACTATAGGGTCTCTAGGTCTCTCCCCCCCTAGTGTTTTAGATATATAACCTACAGGGGGATAAAGATGCATTATTAAAGGGTTACTCCAAGCATCATTACCGCCACAGCAAGTTGTAATGGGTATGATGCCAGGAATACCCTGCCCCAGGTTAGCAGTAACGTAACGGATTGAAGTCTTAGCGGAGTGCCCACAGGGCACTGAGAGTCCTCTAGCAGCCAGTGACGACATCTGGCTTCTGCAGAGCTACAGATGACAGAAGTCGAGTAAGCCATTTAGTGGCTGAGAATCAGCAGCTGAACACTCTCAGCCAATCAATGCAATTTTGTGTACAGGGGGATATGTACAAAACTGACATTAGCTAGTTACACAAGCGTTACACCTTCTGGATCCAATGTAGCTCGACTCTGCATGTGCAGCACTACAAAGTGAAACACTACGCACACAGACCCCAGGAACCATAACCACTTTAGTTCATTTAAAGAAAAGTGCAAAATAAAATTCAATCAGAACGTCCTTTAGAGTAGAGCAAATTTTGCTTGTGCTCAAAGGGGTTAGTAGACAGGGTTGCGTTGCAGGAAAATGTTGGGGTTCAGAGGACTGTATATGTAAACATGTATATACTGAAAATATCATAAAATATATGTGTCCAGGAATATAAGCACAGGGTGTGAATGGCTTCCATGTTAGCTGCTTTATAAAAGAAGAAAATTCTAATTGCTATGGTAGTCCAAGACGCTTCCTAACGTGAAATTCTCAGGAAACAGGAAAAAAAAATTTTCACTGATAATTTTACTTTGAAGAAATAAAAATGTAAATGTTTTAAATGCCAAAAACAAGCATCTACAGCACTTGTGTGGGGTGATCCCTGAAGATGTATCTGCCCAGAGATGCTAGCAAAAGTTCAAAGCTAAAAAATAAGACTGAGGAAGGAAAAAAACGAAACATCTGCTATATATAATTGATCAAAGTGCAGTCAGCAGACGACATACATGCTATGAGAAGTATGATGGGAAAAGGCAGGAGGCCCAGCCAAGAAAATTAATAGGTTTTATCAATGAGCTGAACCGATCTTTAGGACAAACGTGGAAATGAGAGAAATCTCAGAGTGTGATTGATTTAAGGCACACTAACGTTACTCCGGCCATCTCACCTCAATGACGTGGTCAGGGTGCGGTGGCCATCCTTTTAACCCTGCAATGTAAAACACTGCAGTTTTTTTGGTTTCTGGTTTGGGAACGGCTATTTTTAATGTAAAGCTCAAATCCACTGCACTGACAGAGTAACATTTGTTTAGATGACGTGGAAACCCCAATACATTGCTTTCGTATGGGGAAGGTTGGATGCTCTTGCTGCACATGTGCATTAGGTCTCAATGTTCCTCTTTGAATAGTCATGGATTAGACCATCGCAGAGGAGGAGAGGCCAAGCCAG
Organism: Pelobates fuscus; assembly: GCF_036172605.1. NCBI lineage: Eukaryota > Metazoa > Chordata > Amphibia > Anura > Pelobatidae > Pelobates > Pelobates fuscus. Next base: position 381,129,060 of record NC_086321.1, read on the forward strand.
ACCCTACTTCGGTAGCTATCCCAAATGTGGAGTGTGAGAGAAGAGAGCCTCTAAAGAACAAATAATATGAAATAATACTTGTTATAATATGTTAAAGTCGGCGTGGCTTGGAGGTCCGCGGAGATGGCAGCATAAACTGTGAGCTCCCCGCCGGCCTAACTTTCAACCTCACCGACCGCACTAACAAAGGCTGAAAATGGGGAAAACACAGCGCGCATCGTGCGCCCAAAGACCCGGGGACACCCCGAAAAGCACCTTGACCCCCACCGTGAAGCCGTACCTCGTGGCACCAGCGGACCTAGACCAGGCCTCAAACGAATCCACGGCCTCCGGTTTTTCCCGCCCGCGATCCCCACAGGGTGACCATCCACTACCGACCTCCCAAGCCTCCCTACCTGAAATAATGTCTATACTGCAACAACTGCCCACGAAAGCGGATTTGAAGACCGCAAACGCGGAACTCCACGCGTCCATTACTGCTGAGCTACATGCCATGCGAGAGGAAATACAAGGCCTCAGCCAAAAGGTGACTCAGCTAGAAGCGGACAGCGACCACATGTCTGCGGTTCAGGCAGCAACCACAGACAGACTGCAATCCAATACTAAGGTACTGCAACAAATGGCACATCACATTGAGGACTTGGACAACAGGGGTAGGAGACAAAATATCAGAATCAGAGGGGTGCCAGAGGCGCTGGACAGGAAAAACCCAATCCAAGACACCTTGCTGGACTTATTTAACAAATTGCTGATGCGACCACTCCAGACACCCATTAGCTTTGTACGAGCGCACCGCGCCCTGAGGCCTCCGGGCCCCCCAGATGGACCACCCCGTGACATTATTTGCTGTCTGGAAAGCTTTCCACTGAAGGAGGAAATCCTCCGCAAAGCAAGGGGCACGGATAATATACTACTGGAAAACTCTGAAGTCCACCTGTCCCCAGCCACGCTGTCATTCAGGCGAGCTCTGAAACCCCTTACAAGGCAGCTACAAGCGGCTCAAATAAGGTACCGCTGGTGCTTTCCCACGGGCCTACAGGTTGCAACCCCCAACGGCCCCTTCACGATCCTAGGGGAAGAAGACGCCCAGGCGCTGCAAAGAGAGCTGCACCTTTCGCCGGAAACTCTGACATGGCCGAACCCGCTTAATTTCTACGCCTTTGCCCCCAGATCACAGGACACGGGCCCTCGCCCTCAGAGACTTCGTCCCCCCCGTACTCAAACGACCAGACCAGTGGGGACACCCAACTGAAACCCGCTCCATCCCTGGGAGGTTACCCCCCCGAAACCGCCATTTTGACATCACTAGCGGACTGTGAACTGTAACACTCTCAGCAGACCACCCTCGGCACTTCGCCGCCATTGTGAACTTTGACTATCATTTTGTCACAGCAAGTATCATGGGAGCTGAAGCTCCACTTTGGGCATGGGGGAAATTTAGGCCTAGATAGGATCGCCCTGGAGGGAGGAAGGGGTACTATACCCACACTATCATAGAGAGGAAGGGGACCCACGAAGGGCCTAGGCCCGAGAGGTAAAACAATAGGAGCAATACACCTCGCAGCCCCATTGTCAGGCCCCCCACACTCTAACACTCAGGGGCCCACTGCATTAATTGCATTAATTGAGATTGGTACATTAGGCTGGGGAAGGAGGGGGTATCTAGCTTTGGGAGTGGGAGAGGGGAGCGGCATAGTAGGCCAGAAGACCTGCCAGGTTCTGCCGTACAAGGGGGGAGGGGGGGAGGGAGGGTAATATTGAAATGTTGATATGTTTTGTGTTATGGCTATTACAATTGCTACAGTTTTTACTGTAATTATATGGTGAGGTTGACATATATGCTGAATTTTATATAGATTGTGACGTAAGTCGGGGAGACGACCTTTTTGAGAGCGCACTTGGCCCCCTGGGCCCTACTCACTTGGGATTCCCGGAACTCCTTCGACTGCCCTACTGGAGTGAGCGACAAGAATCAGGTGAGCGGTCCCCCTCCGCCCTCTAGCGGACGGGGGGGTTTCAGCCCCCCTACGCTCTTTTCTGATACCGCTGGTTATAGCGATTTCGTACAGACTTGACGACTGTGACTCTTGACTCCTGACTTTTTCCCTCCCCGTCTGACCTAAGCCTTCCTGTACCCCCACCCCCCCTCTCCCTATCCCACCTTCCTGCTTGCCCGCCGGACGGACGAGCCTACGCTGCTACACGACTGCTAGAAGAGCCCCGGTCATGTCCATTGCCCCGGCCCCCATCACGATACTATCCCTGAACGCCAGAGGCCTTAATCAACCCGAGAAATGGTCGGGAGCGGTGATGGAATTTCTCTCCCGTAAAGCATCGATAGTGTTTGTACAAGAAACACACTTCAGGGAGGGGTCACGTCCCACACTGACTAACCACCACTATCCTGTAGGATACTATAGCGACTTTCAGGGAGGAAAATCCAGAGGAACTGCGATCCTCATTCACAGACACATCCCGTTCACAGAAAAAGGCGTACAAACCGACCCGGAGGGTCGATATACCTTTTTAAAGGGGGAGATAGCGGGCACGCTCTACACCTTCGCTAACGTCTATGCCCCAAATCGCAGACAATACCGTTTCCTGGCCCGGACACTTCGCTCACTGCGGCACTTCGCAGAGGGGGTACTGGTCCTAGGGGGCGACCTAAACGTAGCTCTAGACCCTAAATGGGACTCCTCCTCAGGACGCTCACCCGTCCCTACCCAACACATCGCGGCAATCAGGGCCTTACTGGCGAGGGAGAGACTAGTGGACTGCTGGAGAGCACTGCACCCTGACGAAAGGGACTATACTTTCTACTCTCACCCGCACAATTCCTACACTCGCATTGACTGCCTCTTCCTTTCACAATACCACCTACCGCTGGCACTCCGGGCTGACCAAGGCACCGCAACGTGGTCGGACCATGCACCGGTATCGGTCACCCTGGAGTCTCCCCTATTTAGACCTAAGGTCTCTAAGTGGAGGCTGAACGAAGCCCTACTTGCCATACCAGAACTGACTGCAGACATAGACGCCACACTCCGGGACTATTTTACACACAATGGCGACCAGACGTCCCCCACCATACGATGGGAAGCACACAAAAGTGTTATCAGGGGGCATTTCATACAAAAGGGCGCTCTCCTGAAAAGACAGAGGGAGGCACGCATGACTACACTATTGGCTGACATACACCGCCTAGATACCCTCAACAAACACCTCCAACTCCCTACACACCAGGCAACGCTGTTAGGACTGAGGAGGGAACTGACCACACTCATACAGTCCCAACACCATAGGGCAGTCCTAAGACATAAGGCATTCTTTCATGTTAACGGTAACAAGAGTGGGAAGCTCCTAGCACGCATGCTCAACAAAAGAAGGCGGGACACATACATAGACCGCATTCGGGACAAGGAAGGGAACCTCCACAGACACCCTACCAAGATACAGGAGATCATCCGTTCATATTATGCAGACTTATACTCCCTACCACGACCGCACACAGACATGCACACCCTCAGACTCCGCGACTCTATAGATGAGTACCTCTCGGCCCATACACTCCCCGCCCTAGCGACAGGCGTGTCAGACCGACTAGAAGAACCCATCACCTCGGAGGAACTTGCGCTAGCGATTAAAAGCTCCAAATCAGGGAGGAGCCCGGGCCCCGACGGGCTACCACTAAAATATTACAGGACATACGCTGACATACTTTACTCCCCATTGACAGACATGTTTAACGCGATCAGAGAAGGACACGAACTCCCCGGACAGGCACTAATGGCGCACATTACTATCATCCCCAAAGAGGGGAAGGATCGGGAGCTCTGTGGCGGCTACCGACCCATATCCCTCATCAATACAGACATTAAACTCCTGGCAAAGGTCCTGGCGACTAGACTCCAGACGCACGTACCCGGCCTGGTCCACGCAGACCAGGTTGGGTTTGTGCTGGGTCGGGAGGCTAGGGACAACACTATCAGGGCCCTGACACTAATGCATAGGAACACCAAGACAGACACGGGCCTTCTCCTACTCTCCACGGACGCGGAGAAGGCCTTTGATAGGGTCAATTGGGAATACATGTTCCGGACATTGACACACTTGGGAATGGGACCACATCTTCTGGGCTGGATCAAAGCCCTGTACTCCAAACCGTCAGCACACGTACTGGTCAACGGGGCCCTAACAGACCCGTTCCCTATACATAATGGTAAGCGTCAGGGATGTCCCCTCTCCCCGCTGCTTTTCGTCCTAGCGTTGGAGCCATTCCTGAACACCATCAGACATCACCCCGACATCACCGGCATTCATACAGGAGACACGCACCACAAAATTGCCGCCTATGCGGATGACCTACTTTTTTTCCTCACACATCCAGAGGTCTCCCTGCCCAACCTAGTGCAGGCCTTCCATACATTCGGACTCCTCTCAGGACTAAAAATTAACTTCTCAAAATCATATATCCTAAACATTAGTGTACCCGCACCTCGCGCAGACCAGCTGCGCAGGAGCTACAAATTTCAATGGGCCTCGGACAAGATACGCTACCTGGGTACCTGGCTGACAGTGAGCGTAACCAACCTGTATGCGACAAACTTTACCCCATTACTGACCCAATTTCGGAAAGAGATGAGGGAATGGGCCTTCCCCCACATATCCTGGTTGGGTAGGGTGCAAGTGGTGAAGATGAATTTTTTGCCACGACTGCTCTACCTCTTCCAGGCCCTGCCTATCCTGATCCCAACATCCTTCTTCACGACACTCCGGGGAGCACTGGGGTCCTATGTATGGAACGGAAGGAGACCCAGACTGAAACACTCACTGCTCACATGGCCCAAAGACAAAGGAGGACTAGCCCTCCCAGACTTTCTACTATACTACAAAGCGTGTCACCTACAACGAGTAGTGGAATGGTCCAAACTAGGGGTACACAAGCTGTGGAAGTCCTTAGAGGAACACGCAGCGGGTGTCCCCACCGCCTTACTCCCGTGGCTCCCAGTGGGAGGATCAGGGAGGGAAGCCCGTTACACACCCTACACAAGAGCGACTCTGACGGTATGGAGGAGGAGTATGGGGCGTCATGCTCTTAATACGTACCCCTCCCCCTTACTACCTCTCACCCATAATCCGGACTTCCAACCGGGCCTTGACCCGAAAGCCTTACAAACTTTGGTAGACGACCCCCTACCCCGACTACGACATGTCTGCTCCAGCCGGGGACGGAAAGACCTGACAAAGTTACGTGGGATGACCCCTCAGCCCTTCCTGACGCGCTTTCGTTATGCACAGGTACGCAACTACATAAAACTTCTCCCACAGGGAAAGGCTTTGGGCAGAGATCTCACAACCTTTGAGAGACTGTGCTCAGCCCCTGACCCACTATCGCATGGAATTTCGCACCTCTACTCCCTTCTCCAAACGCAAACCCCAGTAGAGACACCTAACTTTATGGGGAAATGGGAGGAATCCCTAAATAAGACGTTTAGCGCCACAGAATGGGAGAAGATTTGTAACAATGTCCACCACTGCTCAACATTTAGCAAAAGTCAGGAGACAGCTTATAAACTACTCACGAGATGGTACCACACACCAGCTACAGCGCACCACATAAACACTCAAGACTCCCGCCTATGCTGGAGGTGTGAGAAGGAGATAGGCACACTCTTACACATTTGGTGGAACTGTGGAACTGATCCAACCGTTCTGGCACACTATCCATCAAGTCATAGCCCGCTTCTCAGATAATCCCCCACCTCTTGAACCAGCAGCTATGCTGCTCCACCACACACCCACCCCCACATCCAAATATAAAAAGACACTCACGATCCGGATCATTAATGTAGCAAAGCAATTAATCCCACAGTTTTGGAAGAAAAAAACGGCCCCGCCCTTATCCAGTGGTTTGCCCAAATGGAGGACCTCAGAGCAGTTGAGGAACTTATCATGTACGCGGCTGGCCCGCAAAAACAACAGCAGACTTACCTAGACATATGGACGCAGTGGATACTGATGACAACGAAACCGGAATTCCAGTCCATGCTAACGGACCACACGACCGATACCCCAAGACCAACAAATGCAGAGACAGTAGACTAACCCTATCCCCCCTCCCCTACCTGAACCCTACCCCCCTTTTTCCCTGACTCACTTACTTCGCACCGACTAGAGAGACGGAGACCCGTAACCAAGAGCAAGCAGACACACTAGGCTGAATGATCATGAGCACTGGGCACTGACGGCTAATGTACACAACTCTGCCCATCAGCCTAACCGACCTATACATCTGAAGACCTGGTCGGTAGCCGAACTCGCAGTGCCCATTACGATCCTATATATCACCAGACCAAACTCATGATAGCTACAGATCTAGTCAGACAAAATGTTGCTTGTAGACTTCTGAAGAAGACCTGCGAGCTCTGAGCTTCATAGGGCCTGCGCGCCCACAAGAATGTGTTTTTGGGGGGCGTGGCTTGGAAGCCGAAGAAGATGGCGGCGTAAACCCTGAGCTCCTGACAAGGCACCGCAAATTTCCTCGCCTACAGCGCCTTATTACCCCGAAAATGGGTAAATCTCACAGGGCATCTAATACCCCCAAACCTGCTGACAACCCCAGAGGCTCCACGCACCCATCCATGCGGCAATTCCTGGTCCCCCCGCCGGACTTAGAATCACAAGCCTCCACAGACTCCGCGGCCTCAGAAGGCCTCCTCCGACCAGCACCGCATACAGCCGACACCCAGCCGGAGTCACAGACAACTGGCCCCGAGACAATGCAGCCGGAATGGCTCGCCATCCTGCACAATCTGCCCACTAAACAAGATCTAAAAGCAGCTAACGACGAACTCCGACACTCTATCACCGCGGAGCTCCAGGCCATGCGAGAAGAATGCAGCGGCCTCCGCCAGAGGGTGTCACATCTCGAAGCGGAATGCGACCACATGGCGTCGGCGCAATCTGCCAACACGGTCATCCTAAAGACCAGAACGCTCCAATTACAACAAATCGCAATCCATCTGGAAGACTTAGACAATCGGGGCAGAAGAAATAACATTAGGATTCGAGGGGTGCCGGAGGAACATGATGATACCACCCCGGTATTGCAAACTATCACAGGTATATTCAATACCCTCCTAGGCCGCCCCACAAAGCTTCCCATAGACATGGCCAGGGCCCACAGAGCTCTCAGACCACGGGGCCCAGCTGGGAGTACACCTAGAGACATTATCTGCTGCGTAATCAATTTTCAACTAAAAGAGGACATCCTCCGGAAGGCGCGGGAGGCTGGTAAGGTGCACGTGGAGGGATCGGAGGTGCAACTGTACCCAGACCTCTCGCCCGCCACGCTGGCATACAGACGGGCCTTACGCCCCTTCACAAGGCAACTACAGGCAAACAAGATACGCTACCGCTGGCGTTTTCCGACCGGGCTCCAAGTCCACACACCTAGAGGCCCGCTAGACATCAGAGAGAGAGCAGACCTAGACGAGGTGGCAAAGGAACTCCAAATAACACCGGCACAACTACAATGGCCGGACCCACTGGCACTATACTCCTTAACACGAGGTCAGGAAAGCCAGGCCGAAGAGAGGCCCACACCGAGAAACACCCGCCAACGAGCGCTAGGCCCACGAGGCCAATAACCAAGAGACACCAAGGCAAAGAACCCCTACTACCGCATAAACATGGCACGAGACACTATAACAAGAGACATTGCATCCCGAAACCACTCAGGTGGGAACCCAACTCTTTTGCAAGAACCGAACTAGCTCACGGAACCTGACCCACGAGACGGCCAAGCTATGGCACATACACTGCCCGGACTCCAACCTACGCTTGCACATCCAAGACGGACCCCACAAGCCAACCACCATGTTAACAACCCCGCTGGGACAGGGCGATCCACTATGGACATAGCACCCGAGGACTCTGCCCCAACCCCAGTGGACACCCCTGCCTGCCCAAGCTGTGGACTGTCCAGCGTTGCCCGGAGAAACTGCTCCTAGATCAAGCCACAGAACTGATCGCGCTATAGCGCAATAGACTGCCGCAAACACTAATAAACGCAAGTACACAGCCTTAACGGCTATACCAATGTATGGGAGACTTAGAGAGAGGAACGGGTTGGGATACCGGTTACACCAAGGCCACACTAGCTCACTTGAGTGGGGAACTGAGGGCAGTAGTGGGGTGACAGACCGACCCGGGCAACCGCACCCCCAACGGACCTGTGACGACCTACCCAGGAGCAGGCGGGGAGGCAGGGGCCCGGCTCGCTCGGAAACCCCACAGGGAACACACACACAGGACCACACGCCTGCACTCCACCTATAACTGACCGCGACAAAGGGACAGAGGGCAATATACAAGCGGGCTGGGGAGACACGTATAGACTAACCACCCTCCCACCAAGCTGCAACGCCACAGACATAGCGGGAAGCGAAGACTAGACACAATAACAACATACCACGGTCACAGAACCGCTATCGGAAAGTGGAGCGTAACTCCTGACCACCGACCACGACACACATAGACACAGGGGACTTTGCCAATCCATGATGCCGATTGGAGATAAAAGGTTGCATTAGGCAAGTTGATAATTGTCGTATGTTGATAGAAATGCAATGTTGTATGTATGTTAAAATTGCTCGGCGGATGCCCTGTCACCATGCATGATACACCTAAACAGAGGGTACTGATACCGCCTATGTGTCTCATCAATAGGGGACTACAAGTTATCCTTAGTAAATTGTTACTTGTTAGAAGATATATGCTAAGCAATGTTAAACGAGTTAAACGCTATAAATGTTATACAGATGCTCAGACGTCCTAGGCGAGGACACACCAAACCCGACCTAACACCAGACCGAGCCTTGAAGGGAAGACCCAGGGGACTGTCGTGACTGGACCACCCAGACCCGAAAGTAACGACAGGACAGGTAACTCAGGACTGACGGCCTAGGGAAACCACGACCCGCTGAGAGACTTCAGCCTTCCTCCCACTACCCCAAGGGACTGGCGACGTGCCCAAGTGACCGAGACCCAGAGCCGGTACCAGGCTCACACCTCGGATCCACTTGTTCGCCTACACCCTACCGCCACTGAGCGAAGTACCCCTCCCCCCACTGACCCCACCCCCCCCCACCCCACGCACAGTTCAGACCGCGACAACCCGCAACCCACACTGACTAACCGGACCGACGACTCACGGACAGAAAGGCATGTCACTCACGCCAGCCGATCTCAAAATCCTATCCATAAATGCCAGAGGGCTAAACAAGCCCGAAAAGAGATCAACAGCACTCAAAGAATTCCACACCTCTAGGGCCTCCATAGTCTACATACAGGAAACTCACTTTAGGGAAGGGGTGAGACCTAAACTACAAGATCACCGATACCCCATGGGCTATTTCAGTAACTATCACGGCAGCAAAACAAGGGGGGTAGCGATCCTACTCCACAAAGGTCTCCCCTTCCAAGAAAAGGAGACTAGGACCGACCCAGAAGGAAGGTTCGTCTTCCTGAAAGGCACGATAGCGGGACAAACCTACACTCTAGCTAACGTCTACGCACCGAATAGGAGACACCATCAGTTCCTTGCGAAAATCCTACGCACACTCACAAAATTTGCCGAAGGCATATTGATCCTGGGAGGCGACTTCAACTTAGCCCTTGACCCGAGATGGGACACATCATCAGGAACCTCGCACATACCAACACAACAACTGACAGCACTCAGATCACAGCTCACCAAACACAAACTGGTAGACTGCTGGAGGGCCTACAACCCGGATGAGAGGGACTACACCTTCCATTCCCACCCACACAACTCATACACTAGAATAGATTACTTTTTCATGCAGCAATACCACCTCCCACTCACCAAACACGCTGAAATAGGCACGGCGACATGGTCAGATCACGCCCCAGTCACACTCACGATGACATCACCCCTATTTAGACCCAAGGAAGCCAGGTGGCGCCTGAACGAACACCTCCTCACGGTTCCAGACATCAAGTCGGACATTGGGAAAGTCCTGCGAGAATATTTCACCCTCAACGTGCCGTCCCAAACGACCCCCACGATCACCTGGGAAGCCTATAAAAGCGTAGTAAGGGGCCACTTCATTCAGAAAAGCACCCACCTTAAAAAACAAAGAGAGGCCGCCATGACATCGATACTAACAGACATACACAAGCTGGACACCCTAAATAAAAACAACCAGACGGACGAACAGCTAAGCGACCTACTCGCATTACGCAGGGAACTGTCCACACTACTACAAGCGAAGCACCATAGAGACGCGAGACGCCACAAACTGTTCTTCTCCCTACACGGTAACAAAAGCGTCAGGCTTCTGGCCCGCATGCTGACAAAACGCAGACAATTGACCTACATAGACCGAATTAGAGATACCAATGACACGCTCCAACGCCACCCCTCAAAGATCCAAGAAGCGATAAGAGCTTACTATGCGAAGCTCTATACGCTCCCGAGACCACAGACACAACCAGCACACAAACGCCTCCTGGACACCATAAACGAATACTTAGACACACACACGCTACCCACACTAGATAAGACTACAGCGGACCACCTAGACGACGAAATCACCCCAGAGGAATTGGCCATGGCTGTTAAGCAGACAAAACCAGGTAGAAGCCCGGGCCCAGACGGCCTACCCTTATGCTACTACAAGACATTTGCAGAAATACTGTACACCCCTCTCCTAGACACGTTCAATGCAATAAAAGGGGGACACCAGTTTACCAAACAATCCTTAGAGGCACATATCACCATCATCCCCAAAGAAGGGAAAGACAGTGAACATTGCAGTAATTATCGACCCATCTCGCTCATAAACAGCGATCTGAAACTACTGGCCAAAATATTGGCTACTAGATTACAAACCCACATACCCATACTGGTACATCCGGACCAAGTGGGGTTTGTGGGGGGGAGAGAAGCCCGAGATAACACCATCCGCACCCTCTCCCTGATACACGCCCACAATCGGCGACCGGAGGGCCTTCTCCTGCTGTCTACGGACGCGGAGAAGGCCTTCGACAGAGTGAACTGGACCTACCTCTTCCAAACCCTCACACGCACAGGACTAGGCCCGGGCATTATGGGGTGGATAAGAGCGCTATACACGCAACCGTCGGCCCGAGTAGTGGTCAATGGAGCACTAACAGCACCTTTTGACATACACAATGGCACCCGCCAGGGCTGCCCCCTATCGCCAATGCTCTTTGTCCTCGCCCTCGAGCCGTTCTTGGTAGCCATCAGAAACAACCCGGACATTAGCGGAATACCCTTAGGAAAAACACACCACAAAATAGCCGCATATGCCGACGACCTACTATTCTATGTAACCAATCCCGAAATAACACTCCCTAATATCCTTAAGGCCTTCCAAGAATTTGGCAGAATCTCCAACCTAAAGATTAATTTTACAAAATCCTCAATACTAAACATTTCGGTACCCTCACAGAGGGAACGGCCACTACGCCAACACTTTACACTACAATGGGCGAACCAAAAGATCAAATATTTAGGAATCTGGTTAACGCGAACTAGCGGGGACATGTACTGGAAAAACTTTATCCCTATCCACACTAAATTCCGGGAGGAAATGCGAGAATGGGCATACCCACATATCTCCTGGTTGGGGAGAATTCAGGTAGTCAAGATGAACTTCCTCCCCCGGCTACTATACTTATTTCAGACCATCCCCATGATAGTCCCACGCGCATTCTTCGCATCACTGCGGACAGCCGTGGGTCAATATGTGTGGAATGGTAAAAGACCCAGACTCAAACATACACTTTTGACACAGCCCAAGAACAAAGGGGGACTAGCCCTACCAGACTTCTTCCTTTACTACAAGGCATGCCACCTCCTACGGATCATTGAGTGGACTAAAACTGGGACACGAAAGCTGTGGAAGCAGGTAGAGACACACATGATAGGGACTCCCGTCGAGGCCCTACCGTGGCTACCCCCAAGACCACAGACGAAAGGGACGGAAGACCCCACATACACAAGAGCCACTCTTCAGGAATGGCATCGCGCCAAAGGAAGGCACAGCCTAACGACATACCCATCACCCCTACTCCCACTGACACACAACCCAGCTTTCCCCCCAGGAGCGGACCCGAAAGCATTTCGACCGCTGATCCAGGACCCCACACCTAGACTCCGACATGTTTACTCGGCCAGGGGCCTCAGCTCACTCAATGAACTGAGAGCGACCACGGAACACACACTCCTCATGCGCCTGAAACACAGACAAATACAGAGCTATATAGCCACTCTCCCACAAGGGGAGATACTAACGCGCCCCCTCACAGCCTTCGAAGAAATCAGCCTAAACCCAGACCCAATAGCCCATGGGGTATCTGTCATCTATACTATGCTCCTGACACAAACACCAGTGACGCAACCGAACTTCAAAGGGAAATGGGAACAAGATCTAAACCGCACTTTTACCGAGACTGAATGGGAAAAAATCTGCTATTTGACACACCACTGCTCCACCTACAGCAGAACGCAAGAGACGGCATATAAGCTACTGACTAGATGGTACCGCACCCCAGCGACACTAAACGCTATAACACCAGATCAATCCCCATTATGTTGGAGATGTGGTAGGGCAAGGGGTACACTGCTACATATTTGGTGGGAGTGTGACAAAATAGCCCCGTTCTGGCAGGGCATACACGCAATGACGAAACAATTTTCCGACAACCCCCCCCCATGAACCCGGCTGAAATGCTACTACACCACACTAGAGTACCCCAATCCAAATACAAAAAAGCAATGACTATACGCATCCTCAACACGGCCAAAGCAATCATCCCACAATACTGGAAAACACCAGTGACACCATCACTAGAGGTATGGTTCACACAAATGGAAGAACTGAGGTCCCAGGAAGACCTCTATCACTCAGCCAAAGACACGCACCAATCATATCTCAACACTTGGACCCACTGGCTATTGTCGACAGCAACTCCGGACTTTAGAGACCGGCTGAGACACTAGTGAAACTAGGAGAGAAAGAGACAGACGCCTACCGACGACCTGACGGCAGACAGACAACGGACGACCCGACGACCTAAACCCTCCCCCTCCCCTCCCCTTCCCCCCCCCCCCCCTCAAGCCCCTGAAGGGACCACAACCAGAGAAGTAAGGACTTACCGCACGCAGAAGGCCAGCTAACGGACCACCCTAAGTCAACTACTGACATGGGTATCGCACCTACCGACGCACAAGGCATAGTAGGGCCACAAACCAGTACACAGATACAACTAGACATACAGAAACCCTACTACAAGGGAGACAGGGAACCCAACACAAGACCGTAAGGAAATACCTGAACTACATCACTCCTTCCCCCCCCCCCCTCCCCCACACAGTAACCAGACAATCGGATAAAAGCATCAAAAGGATCTGCGAATCCATTTCAACAGGGGGCCTGCGAGCCCGCGTATCGACTATATGTGTTAACGTTGACAACTTTACAACCGGCCGCCACAAGGCACGGTACCTACTTGCTAATAAGACATGCCTGTATTCGGAGACCTGCGAGTCCCACATTGTTACCTTTTGCTACTTTCTAATATTGTAATACCACTTCATATTATTGAAATACCAATAAAAATATATTTACAAAAAAAAAAAAAAATAGAATGTGTTTTTGTTCTTTTGTTTTCTCCCAAAGGGACACACGGCATGTCCTGAATCTTAGGCGTGATTGAATATACAGTGCCTATTCCGACTTTATGTGACTCCAGATTCAATCTACCACGAGACAGCTATCATCTGATAATATGGTTATGTGAAGCATAGCGGAGAAGTTTTGATCACTGACGAGGACCTGCGAGTCCACTGCTCCATGGGGCCTGCGCGCCCACAAGTTTATATTTGTGCTCTATTGTTTCTCTATGGTTGGACACATGTTGTGTTCTGAATATTGCTAATAACTGTACATGGAGACTTGCATGTCTCGGAATGACTTAACTTTGAAATAAAAATCATATTTACAAAAAAAAATAATATGTTAAAGTCCAAGTAATTCTGCAATAGTCCAGAGTAAAGCAATCCACGGCAGTAAGGGGAGGTCTTGGTGGAATAACAGGCAAGATGTGTAGTCACGGGTAAGGGCTGGTTGTCCGGTGGTACATTAAGGGAGCAGAAAATGAAAGAGGAAGCCAATGGTACATTATATAGGTATACTCAATATAAGGTATATTAGTAAGAAACATAGGTCCTTGAAGAAGCCTGTTGAGGCGAAAAACGCGTCTAGAAACCTTTTATAATTTTTGTGTTAATAGGAATTTTTGGCTATATTCATTATTGTTGCCATATTCCTTTTCACTTTATTCATATTTTATCCAATTTTATTCTTTTATACTTCAAATTATTTTTTTTCCTGACCTGACATTGTTTTATCATCTACAAGAAGTACAAAGAATCCCAAGGTGGGGATTGTACCACCCATACGTTGTACATCGAGCAGTGAGCCTGCTCAATATACTGTAAGTATTTTTCATACTTTTTATCGAGATACAGTGAGCACTATATTTTATTCTCTCTCATTCCGAGCTGGACTACTCTGCTGACATATATAGCTGACAATCTGAGGAATCCTACATATCCTCGAGTGGGGATCATTCCACTTCACGCATTCCAAACCAGAGCTGGATTTAGGCTCTGTATATTGTGAGTAGTTCCTTACTAATATACTTTATATTGAGTATACCTATATACGGTTTAAATTCGATCTAAAGAAAGTTTTCTATTTAAGATACATTATAGTCCACATGTTTATTCGGCATGAAAAAGGATTAGTAATGTAGCATGATGCTTATATTCATACAATATTTACTTTTTTGGTAAATTAATTCCATTAATCAACGTTAATTGAACTTGTGCCTGCAGAAATAATTTTTCAGTGCTAAAACATTATAAAATAAACACACAAAGTTCAGAGAAAGACGGCTATTCTGCTAATCTATCAACACACATACTAAACCGCTTTACTTTAAGTTGTTCTCTCAGTGATTAACCTATTAAACTGGAGATAGCGCACCTGGCAGTGATTTCACCATTATCTATGTAATTACTAATGGTTTATAACAAACTCAGTTCTGATATCCAAGTGATCGGAAAAGTTATTAATCTAAATATATGAAATTTTCATCAGGTTACAAATAATAAAGATTACGCCAGCCAGCAAGAACGAGCCTGTCTAAAAATCCTGATTTAAATCAAGTCTTACGGACTAGTGAGAAATCCACCCTACTGTCCCTTTAAGTCAGCTGATGCCATTGTATTATTTTTACTGCCGCATTATGCAGAATCAAAATTCATTCTTATCTTCTCTTCCCACAAAGGGCGAAATATCGCAATCAAAATAAATGACGGCTTTACCTTCTGTGAAATACCAATGTGGGAGTCAATATGACTAATTACTTTCTATTTCTAAACCTGTGGGGTGACTCAGTTTTCACAAGGCAACAGCTGCGGTAAAACATTCAGCCGTAAGGCAAAATATTGATAAGGTGGCAGACGTAGGCACAACCAGAAGAGAAGGTCATTGTCTTGGGTGGCCCACTCTGGTGGCCAGCTAGCCCTGCTTTCTGAACAATGACACGTCGCTGGGTTGTGAGCCATTCTGGGGGTATTGATGGCACTCGCATAGTATGATAAATATGACAAACTGTTTGTGGTGGCTTTGTACAGGATATAAAATGTATTTGGAGGATTAAGAGAGTTTCATTTTTACCATTTCTAAATCTCTGAAAAATGTAAAAAGCTGTATGGTAGGGACGTCGTCAGGGAATTATTACACACCCATCAAAGGTTAATGTATCTAGGATCGCTTTATCTGCGTGAATTTGGTTGTGGATACACATGTACAGCATGCATTCTCTGCAAATGATGGCTTTGCAATCAATCGTGTGATTGAAATAGCACTCTTTAAACTGGATTATTTAATCCACAATCCCGTGTTTTACAGAATAAACCGTGTTGCAGGGGTCTGGCGCTCCTTACAGACATAGTTTTCTAGCAATAGTCATCTTGATTGATACATTTCTCTATAAAGCACCAGGCCAAGAGGAACCATAGAAATGTGAGCTGGAAGCTAAAATAACACACAGATATATAATGTACTAAATGAAAAACCAGTCAACTATACAGTTCACACGGCACTGTGTCTTATTCTACCTATCACAAACCAATTTCCACAACTCGTATTCATATTTCATCCCACAACCATTACTGCACCTTTTCCAGGCAGGAACCACATGCCCAACAGCAACACGCTCCCCTGAGTGAAACCGACAGACTGTCTCCATCCTGTTCTCATTCGCTCTCACTGTAAACCCCCCCCCCCCGAACCCGTGAACCCCGCCAACTATCATTTCTTATGTAAGCTGAGGATTGCCCCATCCTGTACAGCTTATCTGTAACCGCTTCAAATCCCATCATCCTAAAGACCATATGGGAGAGTAAAGGGTTAAAATAAAGCAGAAATGTCACGCAAGTCTAACCCCCAGTTTCTGCACGCTTCCCCATTTCCAACAGAACTCTCAAACGTCATGATACCGACCTGATGGTGTTTGCAATTTTTAATTTTAGCTGAACAGACAGAACAAAAGGCTTCAAATTAACAAAGAAGCAGCGGACATTGCAGCAAATCCCGTGGAATTAATGAAATTTAATTTAGAATGATGCACAGTGTGCAGCGTGTATTTGAAAGTGCGCCTAGCGTGCAAACAAGGCAGGGGGACTTTGATGATAATGAATCTGCAGACCCTGCGAACAACATTGCTACAAAACTCCCAGACTGCAATGTAGAACTTTATAAGTTATTAACAACGCACAGAAGAATATCTGATCGGGTATTGTGTGTTCAACAAAAACAAACCATCATCCTGCATGACACCGGGTGATAGTTGTGAAACCTTCTGCAACAAAGACACACGCACACCACTTGCTCAGCGACAGGAAAGGCGTGTTAGAGCACACTCAGTAACTCTCTCAGAACACTACGACTGGACCAGGACTGGCAGAACTATTTCCAAGCTTAAATAAACATCACTTAAGAATGAGAACTTGAAGGTTAGTGGAAAAGAGGAACCATTAGAAGTAATGGGTAAAAGGTGAGGAATCACACCCCAGAGCATTTTTTTTAGGAAGGTGTGATGGAAACCTCTCTAGTGGAAGCTAAGTGTATGTTTTACTCTGTGTAAGGGTTACTCCAACCATCATTAGCCTACTGTAGAGGTTATGATGAGAGTAGTACCCTGGCCTCCAATATTGTGGCAAACGGTTTTACAATGCTTACCCAGTCGTGCAGGACACAGACGGTCCTCTAACATGGGATTTATGACACCCCAGGACTGCAAAAGCTGGATCCTGCTGCTCATTCATTGGCTGAAAGTGTCAGCTGACCGCTCTCAGCCAGCGTATTAGATTCTGTCCATCAAAACTTGCACAGAATTGACATTAGCCATCCTGGAACGAGAACACCCCAATGACGCTGCTGGATGTGTTAATACTGTATCAGTATATGCAGTTTTTCAAAGCAAAACACAGTACACACAGACTCCAGGCATCATGACCACTTCATATCATTGACGTGGTCATTGTGTCTGGACCAGCCATTTAAATAAACATGCACAAACCTGCATTAACAGGAGTTGTTGTTACTGCGCATTCTTTGCAAGGCAGATTGAGCTCACAATGCAATAAAGAGACATTTTAGGGTCCCACGACACATTGTCATCCCACTGAGCTCATAAAACAATTTGCTAGTTTTTTTCTATAAAACTGAATTGTTCCTGAGATAGTCCATAAAATCTCTTTTAAAAGTACCTACATGACCAATTCAGACTGCTCATTAAGAAACATTGTAGCTCAAACATGGAAGTTCGATAAATGAGGCTCATCTTATATAATGATATCAGTAATCAAGGGAACAATGAAATTACTACACACTTTGAAATTACCCTTTAAAGCAACACTATACATATACAAAAGCGGATTCCTAACACTATAGTATCAGTCACCGTTTAGAAAACCTTTCATGACCAAGATATAAAAAAGAAAAACTAAAAACAGGACATTTTAAAACATGGGATGTATCCAGGGCATTTGTAATAACATCCCAAAAACACAATAACACTTTTATACACATTTACTTTTTCTATACAAAGTCTAGTGTGACCTTCAAAGGGCTAGAGAGTTACTTCAACCAACATCACCACTTCACTTTACTAATTTGCATTTGTAGGGGCCTGGTAAATCAGTAACGATAATAACTGTAGATATATTTTCTTTCACATTACAGTGGGAATCAGCAGCAAATGCACAGATTAAAAACTACGTACATACATGACAGACCACGTCTGCCAAACAAGACACGACCTCTCGGAGTGGGTGTAGCAGCTGCTCCAAATGAAATGATTGTAGTCCAATATTGACTAGCGTGCATTAGACGATGCTGCCAGGTCACATAAAGACAAGGCACGAGTATGTATAGTCACTCCATAACTTCAAGCTTGAATTGATGTCAACGCACAGCAGTAAAGACTAAGAAGGTCACAATAATGTGTCATTCAACGACCTTTCTTTTATACTTTGGCTTTTACTTTATCCAGTACAACGTAAAGGCAGACAATTATCCTCTTTAAATTTACATCAATCTACATCTGTCGTTCTTGGATAATCTTGTGTTCTTGCTAAAATTAGAACCACAATAAATTGAGACTTTCGTTGGTCGAGAAATATAGTATGCTATATAATGTAAAATAAATTAAATTGTCTATTCATTACAGCCTTCAAAGCTACAGACAGGACTGTTATGCCAGACACGATAACATGGCTCAACAAGTCTAAAAGGCTTGAGAAAATCCAATACTCAATAAAAATCAGCTGGCCGAGATTGATTAGTAAAGGGGGAGGGGGGAAGCTCAGTATCAATAAAAACTAAGCAAGCAAAACAGATAACGTATTGGACAGAAATTATCCACATTACATTTATCACTAATAACTTTCAGCAAAGGCTGCCAACGTATTGCAAATAATTTACTGCCGGGAGAATAGATCTGGAAGGAGAGTTGATCTTAGGAAGAAGACTGGAATTTTAAATGAGGAACAAAGAAAAAAAGTGTATTTAGGAAAGCGTATTAAAACCAACTCTGCTAACCTCCACTGGTGGTTGGGGGATTTAAATGTGAGTAAAATTAATTAAGAGTTGCAGAAAACATATTTGGGAGTGCATTACCTTGTTATTTGGGATCTCCACCTTCTGGTTAAGAGAAATAATAGTGTGCAATGGATTGATACCGGAAAGAAATGCGGCAGTAATTTATCAGTGGACAAGAATTACAAAAAAAAAAAAAAATGTAAATAGGGCAA
Organism: Pelobates fuscus; assembly: GCF_036172605.1. NCBI lineage: Eukaryota > Metazoa > Chordata > Amphibia > Anura > Pelobatidae > Pelobates > Pelobates fuscus. The sequence goes on from NC_086321.1 coordinate 381,148,501, forward strand.
AGGCAGCAATGCAAATATACATTATATATGGCACAATCTTAGTTTAAACCCCCAGGGGAACAGGCAGTCCTCCAGCAACACTCACTATCCTCAAGCAGCCCTTTGTCGTGCCGGATGCCATGTAGAGACTATGAGAGTTGTATTCTAGGACAGACTGCGGATGATCTACAGATGAGACTGGGGTATGACTCCCATCATTCTAGCCTCACCACTTGTCCAGACACCTATAATGCCAATGACTCCAAAATACACAATGTCCAGCAGGGAACAGTTTGTACTCGTTTCAGAGGACTGCTGAGCATAATCATAACTTTCCAAAATGTTTTTTTTTTCCTCCTGGTAATAAATGTGATTTAAAACTCATTTAATACCTGCAGTCACCACTGTATTTCATAACGTGCGTCCACTCAAAAAAAAAAATCAACCAACATTAAATGCAGCGCACGTTTCAGCATTACGAAACAAATTTATATTCAATAAACATGTAGGCCATCAGCATTCTATAAAGTCTCCGCAGCAATATTTTCACATGGTTTCTTATTATACAGCTTTCCAAAAGCCCTGAAAAAACACATTACGATACTTCCCATCTACCAAGAAACTTATTTAGCTAATATACGGTTTATGCGTGGGCTTTGTAATTACACTGGGGTAGCCACTGCTTCAATGCAATAATATTCTCTTATTATAAAGGAATTTGAAAAAGCAGAAAAATGAAGGGGAAAAAAAAGAAATAAGCAACATGCGAATCTCCTATGGTAGTTTGCAATAAATTAAAAAAAGGAACCTATGCATATTAACATTTACGCTTGCAAACAGATTTCGCATTTAATCAGAGGGAATACGATTTACAATCTTCAGCGACAGATCTGATTATTTTCCTAACAGAACAGAAAGTAATATACTTTTACAGTCAGCTTTTATTACAAATACCTTGCAAATCAGAAATGCTAGATAATCTGTGACATGAACGAGACCTTGATCAACTTCTAAAGTAACAGGTAGACCAGAGCACAATGAAGTTATAAAAATCCAATTTCTGGCACCTACCTTAGTACATAATGGAAAAAGGAGGTTTGACAACTGCCAGGAATCCCACGTTAATTGGCAGCTAAATAAGTAAGGCAAGATATAATTGCTCTAAAAACATTCTTTAATAAGAAGTAGTGCTTCCAATCTTCCCATGTGATTAGCCACTTAAAACATCTAGACTTGCTTTTTATGCCACGCCAACCTGCAGCCAATCGGGTTTATTAGGTTTTTTTTTTTTTTTTTTTTTTTTTTTACAGTGAGCAGCCACAGGCTGCTCACTGCTTACTAGACATGCCCCTACTCGCGGTATAGCGAGTAGGGGCATATAATTTACTAATACTAAGTAATCTTTACTTAGTATTAGTAAATTTGGCTGAAAGACCAATTTAGGTCTTTCAGCCTTTTAGTAGATAGCTCCCTGATACCGTGGGAATTAGGGAGTTATCTACTAAGCGGCTGCAAGATGCAGCCGCGGCAATGAATAGGATTGGAGTTTTATTCATTAGAATGAAATTCCGATACGATCAAAGTACCGAATTGCATCCTAACACCAATGGAGAAACTCTTCTCATTCTGTTAGGATGCAATTCGGCAGTTTTGCCGGCGTTCTGTCTAAGTGACAGGACGTTCGGCAATACTGACAGGAAGTATTGTGGGAACAGGGAGGAAAGCTAGGGATCATGGGAAAATTGCTCTGACCAGCGGAAATGAAGCACACTTTGCTCCTCCGCTAGTCTGAGCTGGTCAAGCGGAGAAATCCTCCATAAGACAAAGAGTCCCTACTTTGTCTTATGATTTTAAAGAAAACTAAAGAAGACAGGAAGAAAAGAATAACAGATCCCGAGAGAGGGGGAGAAGAGGAAGAGATTGAGGAAAGGTAAGTTCGGCATGAGAGTGCCGCTTTAATCTGTTATTAAAAGGGTCGAGATCAGACAACTCTCGCCAACAGTAAATTTAGGGCCACCAAATGATTATAGAACAGTCGGTCATAAAACATAATGGTAGGAGAAACCATATGGAGCTACCAAAAAAAATAAAAAATAAATATTTGTTTTAAGCTATTAATTTTTTCATTTTCACATAAAAAAATACCACACACAAACTCACTGTTGTCTGTTCAGCAAAAAATAATAATAATGCAGGTCATAAACAGCCTTGTTCACCCAACACCAAGTAACCCAAAATAGGACTAAGTCCCACCAGTGGTCACAGAATGGTAGCAGAATGATGGCATATTTATAAAAAAAAAAAAAAAAAAAAATACAGGTTAAGGAACAGCGCACCCACAAAAACACATACAAGTAACCACGTAAAATATAAAACTGTATTTGTTGCAAAAAAATATGGGGATTCGGTTGCACCATAGCAAATTTTTCCCCGTGTAGATTTGGAATCCAAACCGGATCTCGATTATAGGCTGGACACCCCATCCATCCACTATAGATGCCCGTTTGGAGGTGACCACAGGAAAGCATACATTGAGGAGACTCTGAAAGCAGTTCAAGCTGTAAATATTGCAAGTTAGCATGTAAATCTCCCATCTTACAATGAGTGTAGGTACACGCTCATGTGAACGGGGCTCACAGTACTTGGCAATACCTTTGACAAAAAATAAATAAAAAAATTTAAAAAGCAAAAAATGCTTATCCTTTTCATGTAGCTTTGAAATTGGCTCACAGACTCCAGAGCCCTTAATTACCTGCATGATGGCTGTATACTCGGCCCTCCGCAGATGTCTAGTTTCAATGGTAATTGCTGGGACAACTGTTTAAATACGCATCCCCGTACACCTCACAAACATCACTCCTTGAAGTAACCCTCCCCACAACATGGGTCCGTAGAACTCCAGACGAGGGCTATCTCCCACATTATACCGGGCTACACACGTAAATAACCTTGCCCACCCACTCTTTACCATTACTCGATTGTGTTACAACTATGTGTATGAAACGGGACCTGAGTGTCTGACTGACTGTAATTGCTAACTGGCACATCAAGACCTGCGAGTCTCTGTACATCACGATATGCTTTACCATCCAAAATGACTTTTTTCACACATACGAAACACAAAACAAATAAACCATATTTAAAAAAGAGTGGACCCACCAATATTTAGGGTGCTGTGACATAGTGGTGGGCTTAACACAATATGTCCATATGGTGGATCTGTATTCAGTGATTACACCTCCCAGACTCCGGTAAAGAATCATTAATTGGTGACGGGTTCAATTTATGTGTTCAACCATAGCAGCAATGTTATCTCTAAGAGACCATGGCAGCAATGCTATCTCTAAGAGACCATGGCAGCAATGCTATCTCTAAGAGACCATGGCAGCAATGTTATCTCTAAGAGACCATGGCAGCAATGTTATCTCTAAGAGACCATGGCAGCAATGTTATCTCTAAGAGACCATGGCAGCAATGTTATCTCTAAGAGACCATGGCAGCAATGTTATCTCTAAGAGACCATGGCAGCAATGTTATCTCTAAGAGACCATGGCAGCAATGTTATCTCTAAGAGACCATGGCAGCAATGTTATCTCTAAGAGACCATGGCAGCAATGTTATCTCTAAGAGACCATGGTAGCAATGTTATCTCTAAGAGACCATGGCAGCAATGTTATCTCTAAGAGACCATGGCAGCAATGTTATCTCTAAGAGACCATGGCAGCAATGTTATCTCTAAGAGACCATGGCAGCAATGTTATCTCTAAGAGACCATGGCAGCAATGTTATCTCTAAGAGACCATGGCAGCAATGTTATCTCTAAGAGACCATGGCAGCAATGTTATCTCTAAGAGACCATGGCAGCAATGTTATCTCTAAGAGACCATGGCAGCAATGTTATCTCTAAGAGACCATGGCAGCAATGTTATCTCTAAGAGACCATGGCAGCAATGTTATCTCTAAGAGACCATGGCAGCAATGTTATCTCTAAGAGACCATGGCAGCAATGTTATCTCTAAGAGACCATGGCAGCAATGTTTTCTCTAAGAGACCATGGCAGCAATGTTATCTCTAAGAGACCATGGCAGCAATGTTATCTCTAAGAGATGCTAGAGGGCCTCTCAGTATGGACCAGTGCTTTCTCAAGAACAGTTTAAGAAGCAATATTGATGGAAATCAACATCCAATCGTGCTAAAGATGTAGTTTTCCAGTTTAACACAAATCCAGGAAGTGCATGTTTAAATTTACTCAACAATGTCTCTGAACAGTTCAAGAGACTACTCGAAAAGAACAAATTCCTGACTGGTCACTATAGCCAAATTTACATCAGCTTGGCCGGATGAAAATCCCAAATAAAATCTCTAGAAAGTCTACCATTCAGCTGATACAGATTCAGGTCACAGACCATTTAATCTTACTTACTCTTTAATCAATGCAACAATTATGGCGGTTAATTCGGAAGTGAGAGGTTAGCATTCACATTAGGCCCAGGCATTCCATAGCTCGGCATCTTAGCCAGTCAAATGCTTGCAGGACAGTAAAAGCAGGACCAACTGCTTGCTACAAATCCCTTTGGATTACATAAAAATCCATACACCTATACACCTTCCCAAAAAGCTCAAAATTAAATTGGATTTTGCCAACAGAGCAGGCACAGTTACACTGAGCTCAGAGAGATTCCGCTTTGCAATGAAGATAAACACTTTATCAAACAAGAAGGTTGATCGTTGCCACTTGGCCAATAAATTCAAGCAGCGACCCATTACATCACAGACGTGTCACAAAGGCCTTCGCTCAATTCCCACTCCACTAGCAGTACGATATCTAGCCCAGGGAGGACATTGTGCTGGATGAATCAGATGCCATCCCTACACATGGGAGATTACACAGTCAGCACTTCAAAAACTAAAATACACCAGCATCTAATGCAGATATATAGGCCTGCGAAGGACCATTATATGCTCATTTGAGGCATACATATTGGTGATAAACAGAATATACTTGAAATTACATGTTAGGCATACAGATTACTTTATTCAGTGGTGTATTTTGAATATGGGCTGCCCTAAGCTTAGCAAAACTTGGGCACCACAGTAATCTAAATTTGCCCCATCCCTTCCCATTTAAGACCAACACGCACTTTGACCGACAGAAACCACGCCCTGACTGATGCATGCCCTGACATACAGTCACTGACATATACACAGTCATTGGCGCACACACACACTGACACACCCAGTTACAGACACGCACACACTCAGATTCTTTGATTTGACAGAAAAATTATTTTTTTATTTTAGTTTAGAGGAACACAAGCATGTGTTTCTGACCCTATAGTGCTAAAACCACCATTAAGGAAGGGGCTACATTTTACCTTACTTCTAGCGCCGCGCAGGTCGGCCGCCTCTTTGGAGACAACAGAATTTACCATTTTAGCCAATCCAATGCCTTCCCATAGCATTGGATTTGCTAAAATCAGCAAGAGGCAGGATGGGGGCAGGACCAAACACTGGTTTGGCCAATCAGCACCTCCTCGTGGAGATGCATTGAATCAATCTCTATGAGGAAAATTCAGTAACTCCTTGCAAAGCATGTTTTTTTGCAGCCCTATCTGATTAAAATGCTCTGGGTGCAGTGCTATGGTTTGTAGAGCTAGGCCACACATCATGCTTCATATTACACCTCTATACCAGCCCCCCCTTTACTATACCTCTACACTAGGCCTGCCAACCTGTACCCCCTATTATACCAAACCTGCCAACCTGGTAAGCCCTACTATACCGTGCCCCTTACTGTACCTCTACACCAGCCCGCCGTGCCCCCTACTGTACCTCTACACCAGCCCGCCGTGCCCCCTACTGTACCTCTACACCAGCCCGCCGTGCCCCCTACTGTACCTCTACACCAGCCCGCCGTGCCCCCTACTGTACCTCTACACCAGCCCGCCGTGCCCCCTACTGTACCTCTACACCAGCCCGCCGTGCCCCCTACTGTACCTCTACACCAGCCCGCCGTGCCCCCTACTCTACCTCTACACCAGCCCGCCGTGCCCCCTACTCTACCTCTACACCAGCCCGCCGTGCCCCCTACTCTACCTCTACACCAGCCCGCCGTGCCCCCTACTCTACCTCTACACCAGCCCGCCGTGCCCCCTACTCTACCTCTACACCAGCCCGCCGTGCCCCCTACTCTACCTCTACACCAGCCCGCCGTGCCCCCTACTCTACCTCTACACCAGCCCGCCGTGCCCCCTACTCTACCTCTACACCAGTCCCTCGTGCCCCCTACTCTACCTCTACACCAGTCCCTCGTGCCCCCTACTCTACCTCTACACCAGTCCCTCGTGCCCCCTACCTCTACACCAGTCCCTCGTGCCCCCTACCTCTACACCAGTCCCTCGTGCCCCCTACCTCTACACCAGTCCCTCGTGCCCCCTACCTCTACACCAGTCCCTCGTGCCCCCTACCTCTACACCAGTCCCTCGTGCCCCCTACCTCTACACCAGTCCCCCCTACTCTACCTCTACACCAGTCCCCCCTACTCTACCTCTACACCAGTCCCCCCTACTCTACCTCTACACCAGTCCCCCCTACTCTACCTCTACACCAGTCCCCCCTACTCTACCTCTACACCAGTCCCCCCTACTCTACCTCTACACCAGTCCCCCCTACTCTACCTCTACACCAGTCCCCCCTACTCTACCTCTACACCAGTCCCCCCTACTCTACCTCTACACCAGTCCCCCCTACTCTACCTCTACACCAGTCCCCCCTACTCTACCTCTACACCAGTCCCCCCTACTCTACCTCTACACCAGTCCCCCCTACTCTACCTCTACACCAGTCCCCCCTACTCTACCTCTACACCAGTCCCCCCTACTCTACCTCTACACCAGTCCCCCCTACTCTACCTCTACACCAGTCCCCCCTACTCTACCTCTACACCAGTCCCTCGTGCCCCCTACCTCTACACCAGTCCCCCCTACTCTACCTCTACACCAGTCCCCCCTACTCTACCTCTACACCAGTCCCCCCTACTCTACCTCTACACCAGTCCCCCCTACTCTACCTCTACACCAGTCCCCCCTACTCTACCTCTACACCAGTCCCCCCTACTCTACCTCTACACCAGTCCCCCCTACTCTACCTCTACACCAGTCCCCCCTACTCTACCTCTACACCAGTCCCCCCTACTCTACCTCTACACCAGTCCCCCCTACTCTACCTCTACACCAGTCCCCCCTACTCTACCTCTACACCAGTCCCCCCTACTCTACCTCTACACCAGTCCCCCCTACTCTACCTCTACACCAGTCCCCCCTACTCTACCTCTACACCAGTCCCCCCTACTCTACCTCTACACCAGTCCCCCCTACTCTACCTCTACACCAGTCCCCCCTACTCTACCTCTACACCAGTCCCCCCTACTCTACCTCTACACCAGTCCCCCCTACTCTACCTCTACACCAGTCCCCCCTACTCTACCTCTACACCAGTCCCCCTTACTCTACCTCTACACCAGTCCCCCCTACTCTACCTCTACACCAGTCCCCCCTACTCTACCTCTACACCAGTCCCCCCTACTCTACCTCTACACCAGTCCCCCCTACTCTACCTCTACACCAGTCCCCCCTACTCTACCTCTACACCAGTCCCCCCTACTCTACCTCTACACCAGTCCCCCCTACTCTACCTCTACACCAGTCCCCCCTACTCTACCTCTACACCAGTCCCCCCTACTCTACCTCTACACCAGTCCCCCCTACTCTACCTCTACACCAGTCCCCCCTACTCTACCTCTACACCAGTCCCCCCTACTCTACCTCTACACCAGTCCCCCCTACTCTACCTCTACACCAGTCCCCCCTACTCTACCTCTACACCAGTCCCTCCTACTCTACCTCTACACCCCCCCCCCTCTACCTCCCCCCCCCCTCTACCTCCCCCCCCCCTCTACCTCTACACCCCCCCCCCCCCAATAACTCTTTATCACCACTCTTCTCCTCTCCCCACCCCCCTTCTTTTAAATATAGTCTCCTCCCTCACTGTGTTAACCTCTACCACTTCAGCTGGAAGGCTATTCCATGCATCCACTACCCTCTCAGTAAAGTAATGCTTCCGGATATTATTTTTAAACCTTTGTCCCTCTAATTTAAGACTATGTCCTCTTGTTGTGGTAGTTTTTCTTCTTTTAAATATAGTCTCCTCCTTTACTGTGTTGATTCCCTTTGTGGCAAACCTAGCCACTGTGGAACTATAATCTGGGAAGGTTGTCTGGAGGCTGTATTATGTGCCATGTATATTTGCTGTGTATGTGTTATGTTAGGGCGATTCGCATGCTGGCAGCCGTAAGCTACCAGCATACAAAGACTTCGTTCGACGAACAGCGGTGACTTAAGCCGTTCGCCGAACGAATAAGGGCTCCCCTGATAGACCACACACTTAGGGTCGTGTGGCAATTGTTAACCGATTGCAACAATGTTGCAATCGGTAATTATAGACTATTCTGGGTGGCCGTCGTTCGACTACCGACCATGCGGCGGTCGGCCATCTTGGATTCGTCTATTTGGCAGCGGTGCTTGGTCGTCGAGTGCCTGGAACCAAAAACGGCTACTCGATGATGCGAGCACCGCTGCACTTCCAAGCCATTCGGGAGCCCGGTTTTTCGGTAGAATCGTTCCCCTGGATATGTTCGACAGATTGAGGGGAACTTCTATGTAAAGTTATATTTGTGCGGCGTTCGGTCAATTCCGCCGGGATCTGAGCGGTATTCTCACGAAAGGTGCGCTCAGACCCCAGCTACCTGCCGAACGTTCGGTCATTTAAATCTACCGAATAAAATGTGAAAACCGTATTTTAATATAGATTGTCAGTTCTGCTGCACGAGGGGATAATCCACTTAATCGTCCATTTTAGTGGGTGTATCCTTCTCGTGCAGCACAGCCTGTTGGGAAAGTTACAATGTATGATGGGAGAAATCCCCTGGATTTACTGTCTGGAAACCCCTTGCATGGGGAACTGTATAAATATGCCAGCTGTGAATAAAACGAGTTAGTTGACTCCCAGACTGTGTTTCGTCCGGTTATTGGGAGGATTTGGGGATTTGTCTTACCCTTCAGCGCTGACTGTGGATGTACTCGTGGAACCAGCGGAGATTGTGGTCTTTAATACCTGCCCTCCGCTACACCCTTTATGTATTTAAATGTTTCTATCATATCCCCCCTGTCTCGTCTTTCCTCCATGCTATACCCACCCGGTCACAGTAACTCCCTCTCCCCCCGGTACCCGGCCCTCCATCCTCCCTCCCGGTCTCCCCACCCCCCCCCCCGTACCTGGTTATTCATCCTCCAGCCCCCCCCCCTCTCTCCCCCCCGGTCCCTCCCCTCACACCGTACCCGGTCCCCCCCTCTCTCCCCCCCGGTCCCTCCCCTCACACCGTACCCGGTCCTTCATCCTCCCCCCCGGTTCCCCCTCTCTCCCCCGGTCCCTCCCCTCACACCGTACCCGGTCCTTCATCCTCCAGCTCTGGGCCAGCGATTTGCAGCCCTCGATTTTCTCGCGGTGCCGTTTCTTGGTGAAGGCGGCCGGGATGTTCCAGTCAGTGAGCTCGGGCTCCCCGTCCTCTGCGAGCGGTGTGTCCGGGCTGGGCGGCTCCATGCCGGGGTCCATGCCGGGCTCCGAGCCGGGCGCTGCCGGGGAAAGGCGATCACTGAGGGGGCTCAGCGCAGACACACGGGCGGCGCCATCTTGTCTGCTCCCGGCATGCATTGCGACTACGGGAGCCGGCGGAGGACAAATGGCGGCAGCTGCGAGAACGCGAAGGGAGAAGGGGGGGGGGGGGGTGTTAAACACAATGGGAGTATCAATGGTAACCTACCTACTACCTACCTGCTACCCATCTGTATCCTATCTGCTACCTACCTGTATCCTATCTGTAACCTACCTGCTACCCACCTGCATCATATCTGTAACCTACCTTCTACCCACCTGCATCCTACCTGCTACCCACCTGTATCATATCTGTAACCTACCTACTACCTACCTGCTACCTACCTGCTACCCACCTGTATCATATCTGTAACCTACCTACTACCTACCTGCTACCCACCTGTATCATATCTGTAACCTACCTACTACCTACCTGCTACCCACCTGCATCCTATCTGCTACCTATCTGCATCCTATCTGCGACCCACCTGTATCCTATCTGTAACCTACCTGCTACCCACTGTCATCCTATCTGCTACCTACCTGTATCCTATCTGCTACCTACCTGTATCCTACCTGCTACCTACCTGCATCCTATCTGCTTTAAAAAAAATGGTATAAAATGAAAAACATGCAGTAATCGACTATAAATTAATATAAAATGAAACACATGCAGTAGTCTACTAAAAAAAATATAAAAAAACACAGTAATCTACTATAAATTAATATAAAATTAAAAACATGCAGTAATCTACTATAAATTAATATTAAAAACCACAGTAATCTACTATAAATTAATATAAAATGAAAAACATGCAGTAATCTACTATAAATTATAGACAGTATCCTACCTGTAACCTATGTGTCGGCTAGATTAGTTGTACAGGAAATCAACCTAAATAAATCATCGCAAAGCATCTCATGAAACAGGTTAACACAAGATATATATGATTTTCAGTATTTTTATCAATGGTGTAAATTCCATAGAAACATAGAATGTGACGGCAGATAAGAACCATTCGGCCCATCTAGTCTGCCCAATTTTCTAAATACTTTCATTAGTCCCTGGCCTTATCTTATAGTTAGGATAGCCTTATGCCTATCCCACGCATGCTTAAACTCCTTTACTGTGTTAACCTCTACCACTTCAGCTGGAAGGCTATTCCATGCATCCACTACCCTCTCAGTAAAGTAATACTTCCTGATATTATTTTTAAACCTTTGTCCCTCTAATTTAAGACTATGTCCTCTTGTTGTGGTAGTTTTTCTTCTTTTAAATATAGTCTCCTCCTTTACTGTGTTGATTCCCTTTATGTATTTAAATGTTTCTATCATATCCCCCCGTCTCGTCTTTCCTCCAAGCTATACATGTTAAGATCCTTTAACCTTTCCTGGTAAGTTTTATCCTGCAATCCATGAACCAGGTTAGTAGCCCTTCTCTGAACTCTCTCTAAGGTATCAATATCGTTCTGAAGATACGGTCTCCAGTACTGCGTACAATCAGCGGTCAAGACCTGGGGAATAAAGTGTGGGAACTCACTCGAGTTCCACCCTCAACCCACCACCAGAAAAAAACAAAACTTGCATGCGTATATAAACACGTACACACACACTCAGGTGCACACATACACTCACAGACACACACACACTCACTCACAGACAGACACACATACTCACAGACACACACGTACACACACACATACATATACTCAGACACACACACACTCACAGACACACACTCCCAGACACACACACTCCCAGACACATCCACACACACACTCCCAGACACACACACTCATAGACACACACACATACACTCACAGACACATACACACATACACTCACAGACACATACACACACACACTCCCAGACACATCCGCACACACACTCCCACACACACACACATACACATTTCCAGACACACACACACTCCCAGACACATCCACAGACACACACACATACACCCACAGACACATACACACACCCACAGACACACACACATCCACTCACAGACACACACACCCAGACACACACATACTCACAGACACACACACATACACTCACAGACACATACACACACACACACACTCCCAGACACATACACACACAGACACATACATACACTCACAGACACACACACACTCCCAGACACATACACACACTCCCAGACACATACACACACTCCCAGACACACACACACTCACAGACACACACACACTCACAGACACACATAGACACATACACTCAGACACACACACACACTCACAGACACACATAGACACATACACTCAGACACACACATACACTCACAGACACACACACATACACTCACAGACACACACACTCACATACACAAAAATTATTTGTATATTTTTTTTTAAAATTTAAAAATGTCCACCCAGCCTCCCTACCTGGAGAGCTGGCGTGGACCTGTCCCTGGGGTCCAGTGGGGCTTCAGTGCGGCCGGCTCTTGTCTCGCTGTCAGACGCGGCGAGGGAGCTGTGTCCTCTCTGCTCCCTCTCGCCGCGCGGGCTGTCTGCTGATGCCGGGAGCCGGAAATGACGTCATATTCCAGCTCCCAGCGTCAGCAAACGGCACGCGGCGAGAGGGAGCAGAGAGAACACAGCTCCCTCGCCGCGTCTGACAGTGAGACAAGAGCCGGCCGGGGGGGATCCTTCAGGTGGCCATTTTTGCCACCCCCTGAGTGCCTGCAGGACCATAAACGGGAACGGCGTTCCTGCACTAAAACAAAGTGTAGGAACGCCGTTCCCACGCGTTCCTGCAGGACTCGAGCCCTGCGTACAATACTCCAAGTGAGGTATCACCAGTGTTATAATGTCCTCTTTGCAAGGGAGGCCACATGAACATTTTTTCTTGATATTTTCATGTTTGTACAGACAGTCGGGTTATTTACTAAAATAAGATTTGCCAGGAATCTAAAATTAAGTTCAAATATGGCCTTTCCAAGTCAGATATTCTTTCAGTTTGGTTACTTTGGCCTTAAACAACAGCTGTCATGAAATCATCATTTTAAATATAGTTTTAAAGTTTATTGCATTTTTTTATTGGATTTTCAATCGCAAAAACATATATCTAGGGCAAAGGCCCACGACACAATAAACATGAACATAGACACAACTTACAAAGTACAACATGACATATTGCATTTACCAAGGCAACACCAAGGGGGACTTAGGGGGCACCTGCTTCCACTTAATTCTCAATTATCTAGACTCTACTGATACTACTAATCTGCTCAGGTTTAATTCCTTCTCTCTCCATTTTTTAAGCTAGTACTCACAATTATATTATTTCTTTGCGTTTAGGCCCTGTGTCTTAGTCTTAAAACTTCCATCTGAATTGGAACAGAACTTGTGTTTTGACACTATCTAATGTAAAATGTGCAGAGCTCTTCCAGTTACGTGCGACAATTCGCAGATTTTACTCATTTCTTGAGGTAAAGTCGTGATTTTATTAAGTATTATGCTTTATCTCTTTCTTTAATCCTCAGCAGCAAAAAAAGGATATTGTAGATATTTAAATGAAAACATACATGTACCCTAGAGGGTTAACCATCATACAACATATTAACCAATAGGAATGCTCCTTGCTCTATAATGTCCCATGTGACCTTAAGCCACTCCTCTTTCATACTGGTGCCGTCGAACATTCCAACAAGACCGAAGTAGACGACTAACTAGATGTGAAGAACAGCGACTCGGGGATAATCCACTGATGGAACTTGGAATGAAACTTGCACACATCAGTTCGAGAGTGTGAGGGACCGATGTGGACTGTTGTGAAACCAATTAGTAGGCTGTAAAGACAAATAAATAAGTGATAAAATATGTCCTTGGATATTAAATCCTATCAGCAGTGCATCAAGAAACAGAGCAGAATATCCAATTCTTCAACGTTAACATCAACAGAAATAGTTAAATTAGGTAAATAACTAAATTACCATGACGACTGTATACTTCACGTGTAATTATATACCTATACCGCTGGGAGGGTGTAACATACCTGTGTCGGGTGGGATAATACTCGCCTCCGGGTCCTTAATAAAATCATGACTTTACATCACGACATTAGTCAAATCTGGTTATTTTATTAAAGGACACGGAGGCTCATATTATGCTCGTTCACAGCTGTGCAACCACCATAGTGGAAAAATGAGGAACTGCACGAAAATAGAATTCCCGAAAAGTAGATTCCAGGGACCAATCAGCAGCATGGAGGAGGTCGTCTAACCTGTAACCTAAGAGGAAAGCTTTTAATGACATAGTGCCTCTAATAGAGTGTGCTCCATACTTGAAAGTGTCGATGTCAGCCCGACTTCATGATCCATTTGACCCAACGAGATAAGGTCACTGTAGAAACAGGTTGATATGGGCGTCAAAGGGCTAGAAACAAATCAGCATATATAGGATCACGGATTGAAGAGTTCCTCTCCTCATATTCCTTGAGACAGGCCACTGAACATAGGTTAACATTATGTGGAAAGACTGGATAAACGACCGTGGTAATGGATGTCTTCGTATGCCTTGAGATATCAAAGGAAACACCATCTGGAGTAAAGGAACGTGCCGTAATGTCCAGTGCATGAACGTCCGAGACACGTTTACAGGAGATGAGACAAAACAACATAACTAACTTTGCCGTGAGTTGCTTGAGCAAAAGGTCTTCATTATGAGGCCGATTCTCAAAGAGTAGAAGGACAAAGCTCACATCCCTTAAGAAGGAATATTTAGGATGTGGAGGACATGCAAATCTGATGCCCCAAAGGTGTCGACATACCAAGAGATGTTTACCTGCAGGAAATCCGTTCCAACCCTGGTGGCCTGCCGATACGGCTAACCTATAGAGATTGATTGTACGGTATTCTAGTCCGTGGTCAAACAGTGAAGTGAGCAAACTCAGGACCTGACTCACAGGTGCAGATATGGGATCCACGTGTAGTTCCATGCACCAACCATTCCATGAGTTCCAGGCATGGAGATCGGATTTCCTTGTTCCTGGTGCCCAAGATCCCGTCAGAAGTTCCAGAGTTGTTCTTGGAACATTAGGGACGAAACAGAGTCTCCGGATAGGAGCCATGCTAATAGTCTGAGATGTCCCTGGAGGAAAAGAGGATATGGGTTCCCGTTTGGATCCAGCAATAGGCCTGAGAAGACGCAGTAATCTTGGGTAGTCTATGAGAATCAAGGAGGTCCGGTGACGTCTGAGGTGTAGTAGTGTCCGAGCAATGAGAGAAAAATGTGGAAAAGCGTACTGGCGAGTGTTCGGCCCCAGTTGTAGGAAGGCATCTGATACCAGAACCTCTGGATTTGGTCTCCAGCTGAAAAAATGTTTGTAGGTGGGAGTTTAAATGTGATGCGAATAGGCGTTGGCATCCCGTAAATGTCTGGAATTACAATCCACTACTATCTTGGACATCCCCAGAATGTACTCCACCTGTACCGAAATATTGTGATCCAGGCAGAATTGCCAGAATTCCTTTGCTAGGTTTACTAAAATTGTCAACTTAATACCCCCAAGATGGTTGATGTAACGAACCGCTGATACGTTGTCCATCCGAGGCTCTGTAGGGCAAATGAGCCTGTCAACAGTTCTAAGCAGTTACTATGCATTTCCTGTTCTTCCAGGGACCATTTCCCCCCAGTGGAGGTAGGCCCGCAGCACGCGCCCCAGCCGTGCATACTTGCATTGCATTCTGTCACGAAGTCTGCAGCGGTTCCAAAGATTGCTCGACCGTTCCACGCCTCCATGTGTTGTAGCCACCATTGGAGTTCCTTTTTGGCTGTGCAGTCGAGAGGAACAGAGTCTGAATAAGAATGACCCAAACAGTGTTTGGCTTTCAGGCGTTGAAGTGCTCTGTAATATATGAAATATGGCTTGAATTGATGCTGGAAGAAGGCCGATGATCCTGGCCAGTCGTCTCAGGGAAGAACCGGCGGTGGAAACTTCCAACTCCTTGTGGGACTGCACAATACAGTAAACACAATAGTGTATGTGAGAATAATAAGAGATGATAAAATATATCATAATGGTATGGTAGGGGAATCACACCCACAGTAATGGACAGAGCCCTACAGAAGCAGAGAAGCTGAATATAGGGACTGACAGAATCAGCTGTATATAAATTAGGCACAATGACAAGTATAATAACTAGGCACACTGACAAAGAAGCAAGCTCACTGAGTCTTCCCTCAGCAATGGCTCCTGGGGAACACCGGGAGGCTGTTTCAGTTACACAGCCGACCAGTCAGCTTTAACCCGACCCCAAACGAGTGAAATTGGCCAAATAGTGAGAGGCAGTGAGAGGGGTCATAGGATCGATGCAGACATAAGAAACAGGTTGGGAAACAAACAAACCGACTGGGAAGAAGAGGGGTGGGGTGGAGAGGAGGGAGCTGAAGTGAGGCAATAAGGGAGCAATGCTCTCAGGCAACACAAACAGTAGAAATAAAAAACAGTACAAAAATAAATGTATACACTGACTAAATATACACCAATGCAGTGAAATATTATAGAAATAATAAAATCAATACAGAGTAAATTGAAATGATGCTTAGCTGAGGAGGCAGCAGCAAAGAAAGAGGAGTGGCTTAAGGTCACATGGGACATTATAGAGCAAGAAGCATTCCTATTGGTTTATATGTTGTATGATGGATAACCCTCTAGAGTACATGCATTTTTTTATTTAAATATCTACAATATCCTTCCTTTGCTGCTGATGATTAAAGAAAGAGATAAAGTGTTCTATGAGTCTCTGTGTCCTTTATTAGTTTTACTGCAGCCATAAAATATACATACATATAAGCTTCTTTGCTTTGTAGTCTGTTAATATAAAGGTGTAGCAAAGCATTTTCTGAGAATGTGTTTTTCACTTAGTCTTTCTCACTCAAAAAAACACTGAGCCATAATTTCTTCACCATCTCACACTTCCACCATATGTGTAAAAAGGAGCCGTAGTATTTATTGCATCTCCACCACATCGGGGAACTAGAATTGTACATTCAAGCCATCCTAAATGGCACTAAGTACCATCTATTCAGTACTTTAAATACTACTTCTATAATCAAACAGTGAATATTTTAAGTTGTTTTAGGTAGTGCCAAGGACCATTCTTCTCTCGTGATATTAATTTTGAGATCTTTCTCCCACTTTTTAGATTATCAAGTTGGTGATTGTAGTTTCTAATTTTACCAAACCACTCCTGGCTTTTGGGTCCTATATAAATGGAAAATATTATATTCGAGTGATATGTATTTGTCATATTAGGAAAACCCAACCCCCCAATCTCGGGTTTTCTGCATCAATTGTTTTTGGGCCTCTTCCCTTTCCAAAAAATTTAACACATTCCCTCTTAACCATATCAAGTCAAGGGTGGGTCATTCTTAAAAGGAGCATTTGAAAAAGAATGAACCTTTAGGTATCAAGTATGCATTAATTAGGTTGATTCTCCCTCATCAAGATAACTCGATATGTCTCCATTTTTTCAAGAAACTATAGGTGGCTCTAAAACTGCTTAGAAAGTTTGTCTGCATTAGGTCGGCTGTATCTTTAGTTATTGTTATATTCAGATATGGTAAAGCACTTTTGGCCCAACTAAATTTGTAACGATCTTCTAGATAGGCCTTGCTACTCCTGTCAATGTTCAAATCCATCGATCTTCAATGTCATTTATCTTCCAGTTGGGATACTTTACTCTTCATAGCAGAGATTGTTTCCTGCAGCTGGTTACACTTTGTGGATAATTTATCTTTTTTATATATTTTTTAATTCTTGTTTATCTCCATAGTACTGGCCACGATGTCGTCTTTAATTACCTTGGAAAATTTTCTCCAAGTAGCATCACTGTTAGGATTATGGTTTGCAGGAGTTATCTCTTCTATATTTTCTTGAATTGATTGGGATTTGTTTTGAGAAGGAGAAAAGAACCTAGATAATCTTTTCTCTGGTTGCAGTTCCTTTTTCTCTCTTTTCTTCTTGTCTTCCTGTGGGTTTTTTTTGAGGCCATGTTTATTTCTTGTGGGTCAGAGGAGAGAAAAAAAAAGCCAACACTCCTACACACTATTTACAAAGCACAGCCTTGAACCCCTTCTAGTCTTCCAGATAGCTTAACTTTGAGAATTTCGATTGTATCATTGTAGCAGAACCCTAGTCCTAGCAGGGACTCTTCTCTGCTGGTTACTCCAAAATACACTCAGGATCAAGTAAAACAATCCAAGGATCTCCCACCAACTCCCCAGCAACTGGATGACACTCAGCTCTGGGGGTATAACTGAACTTTATTGCCACATACACGACTTTTTATGCAACGGGGTTTCACATGCAGAAAATGCAGGGGTTTCAATCCCAAGATCCCTTGTGCCTGAGAGATATTTGCCTGAGTAAACTCCTCTAATTTAATTATCTCTCAGACACAACAATCCTCAAAATATCCTCTACCCCAAAAGTCCCCCAACCATAGCTGGGAACCCCACAAAAAGCACATTGCCTGATAGACACGATCTGAGTAACCAATATATCCAAGAATCACTCAGATCGCTTCGGTAGAACGGGGATGCCATTGTGTGGAAGTATTTACTGGCCAGACACGTGGCGCTAGCCCAAAATAGTTCCAGGGAAATATGTGTCCTGGCCAGTCTCCGTTCGTGGGGCTCCCATGCGAAAACCATACAAGGGAATCTCTCGCATTCAGAGCTGAATGCTCCCCCGTTCGGTAGTTTATATCTCCCAAACGTCGTTTGTGTAGTTGCTCGGGAAAAGGAACAGGCAGCGGTCGACAGTTTACCGGTGTTGGCATGAGTGCCTAGCCTAAAATAGTTCCAGGCTTTCGACAGCCAAGTACCGCTGCCCTCGTTCGGGAGACAAGATGGCCACCATTCTCTCAGCCACGTGTTCGGTGATATGAAATGGCGGCCACCCAGGAGAAGCACTCATTAATTGTTTCCCTTGCACACTTAAGTGGTTGGTGTTAATGTTCTAATGGGGCACAGGTGTGGTTCTCGTTCGGGAGATGAATGGATTCCGTTCTTATGAAGTCTCCCGAACGGCCAAAGAGGAACAACATGAAGTTACCGGGTGAAAACACACAAAGTAACAGCCAATGGACAGCCAATATAGGGAATAAAAAGTATCGTGCAAATGTCCATTCCACTACAAACATTATATCTCCTTGGGTTAACTTTGAGAGAGGATCTCCTAGATTGATATTTAGTGAATCCAATCTGATGGTCCTGTATCCAGTGAAGTGCTAAACCTTTTTATCTTTCACTCTGTCCTCTATATGTCCTCAGGCTTCTAGCAGGTTTCCTTTTTCTTCTTTTTCTCCTCTCTCTCCACTTTCCACTTTTCCTCTTTCTTTTTTTTCTCCTCTCTCTCAACTTTCCACTTTTCCTTTTTTCTGAAGAACCTTTTAACGTTTTATAATGGCCAGGTGGGTTAGATAATTTAGTAAGAACTTATCTGTCTGCTGCTTTATATGTAGAGAATATTCAACTTAACAGCTCAATTCAGCAGGGGGTTAGTCATTCTGCCATTTCATCAATTCTCAATAGGTGGGTTTAGGTATTGGTATTGGGTTTGTTTATGTAGCAATGCTTAGTACCACACGTTTATTGCATTTAATGAAATGTAATGGTATTTTTTAAATGATGAACTTTTTATTTTTTTAATTTAGCCATGTTGGGTAGGCATGTGCATGGGGAAAATTTTCAGTTCGGTTCGGCTCGGCATTCCGAAATTCGGGATTTTCGCAATTCGGGACTTCGGCAATTTGGCACTTCGGCAACTTCGGAACTTCTGCACTTCGGCACTTCGGCACTTCAACACTTCGGAAATTCGGCAACTTCGGAACTTCGGGCACTTCAGCACTTCGGAACTTCGGCACTTCGACACTTCGGAAATTCGGCAACTTCGACACTTCGGAACTTCGACATTTCGGAATTTCGGCACCTCGGGACTTCTCTTGCAGCCGCTTGGTAGATAACTCCCTAATTCCCACGGTATTAGGGAGTTATCTACCAAAAGGCTGAAAGACCTAAATTGGTTTTTCAGCCAAATTTACTAATACTAAGTAAAAATTACTTAGTATTAGTCAATTTTGCCCCTACTTGCTATACCGCGAGTAGGGGCATGTCTAGTAAACAGTGAGCAGCCTGTGACTGCTCACTGTTTAAAAAAATAAATAAAATAGTGCCCACCCCTGATAGGCGGGTTGGGGCCCTAAAGTAAAATGATGGAGGGGGGACCTATTGTCCACCCCCCTGGCCCCCACCCCTGAGCGGCGGGTGGGGGTCCTAAATACTAATAAGGGGGGGACCTAGTGTTCTCCCCACTGGCCCCCACCCTTGAGCGGTGAGTGGGGGCCCTAAACAGGAATAAGGGGGGGGGGACCTGGCCCCCACCCCTGAGCGGTGGGTGGGGGCCCTAAAAAGGATTAAGGGGGGACCTAGTGTCCTCCCACCTGGCCCCTACTCCTCAGCAGCGGGTGGGGGCCCTAAATACTAATAAGGGGGGGACCTAATGTCCTCCCCCCTGGCCCCCACCCCTAAGCGGCGGGTGGGGGCCCTAAATCTTCTTTTTTCAGCCCCCAAAAAGGCCAAATAAAAAACCATAATAACCGACGCAATTAGAAAAAATCCATCTTCACCCATGGAGGGCTCCGCGCAGACTGAGCTCTGCAGGGCGGGGGAAGGCTTATAAAGCCTTGCCCCGCCCTGCAGTTAGGCTCAAAGCACTCTGATTGGTGGGTTTAAGCCATCCAATCAGAGTGCTCTGACAGGTAAATTAAGAGACTGACCGGTAAGTCTCTACATTTACCTGTCACAGCACTCTGATTGGTTGGTTTGAAATCCACCAATCAGAGTGCTCTGTGTCATTTTACGCAGCGTGGGAAAGTTCTTTGGAATTTTCCCACGCTGTGTAATTTGACTCATAACACTCTGGTGGATTAAGTAACCAATCAGAGTGTTATGAGTCAAATTACACAGCTTAAACCCACCAATCAGAGTGCTCTGAGCCTAATTGCAGGGCGGGGCAAGGCTTTATAAGCCTTCCCCCGCCCTGCAGAGCTCAGTCTGCACGGAGCCCTCGCCGGGTGAACAAGGATTTATTTATTTTTGCGCTCGTTTGTTTTTTGTTTGTTTTTTATAATTGGGTCGGTTATTATGGTTTTTTATTTGGCCTTTTTGGGGGCTGAAAAAATAAGATTTTAGAAGAAAGAAAACATTGAATCGTAAGTCCCCCCCTCATTATTTTTAGGGTGAGGGGGGGTAGGTAGGGGGATCATTTTTATTGGGGGGATGGGATGACTAGGGGTTTGGGGACCCCTAGTCACCTGGGGAGTGGGGGAGCATTTTTCTTAGGGACCCCACCCCCCCTTATTAGTATTTAGGGCAACCGCTGAGGGGTGGGGGCCAGGGGGAGGACACTAGGTCCCCCCCTTATTCCAATTTAGGGCCCCCACCTGCCGCTCAGGGGTGGGGGCCCGGGGGGAGGACAATAGGTCCCCCCCCCCATTATTTTACATTAGGGCCCCCACCCACCGCTCAGGGGTGGGGGGG
Source organism: Pelobates fuscus (assembly GCF_036172605.1). Taxonomy (NCBI): domain Eukaryota; kingdom Metazoa; phylum Chordata; class Amphibia; order Anura; family Pelobatidae; genus Pelobates; species Pelobates fuscus. The sequence continues at coordinate 381,169,762 of NC_086321.1, forward strand.
CGTGAGTGGGGGCTCAGGAGGGGGGACCTTTTTTTTTTTTTTTTTTACAGTGAGCAGCCACAGGCTGCTCACTGTTTAATAGTCATGCCCCTACTCGCGGTATAGCGAGTAGGGGCATAATTTACTAATACTAAGTAATCTTTACTTAGTATTAGTAAATTTGTCTGAAAGACCAATTTAGGTCTTTCAGCTTTTTAGTAGATAGCTCCCTAATACCGTGGGAATTAGGGAGTTATCTACTTATTCATTCCTGTCGTTACATTGACTGGCTAAGTAACTTACATTTTATATGAAAGTATGTTACTTGATTGTTGTAAGTGTTGCAAATGCTTACAGGTGAATCCTGGCTATGTTTGTATACTTTTTATTTAAAATTGTATACAATGTAACATTCTTCTTTCACTGGGTAAGTATATTAGTACTTAGGCAATACTGTGCTTCGGAACTTCGGCACTTTGACACTTCGGCAACTTCGGCACTTCGACACTTCGGAAATTCTGTAATTTCAGAACTTCGGGACCTCGGCACTTCGGCAATTCAGACATTCGGAAGTACCTGAATGTCCGAATTGTCCGAAATTCGTCCGAATTCATATTCGGACCGAAAAAAATTGCACATGTCTAATGTTGGGTTAGACTCTACTGTCATCTACCCAGCTGTTGCCCAACCGTACTCGCTTCTACTGTGATTGCTCTGTGAAACTTGGAGATGTTTTACGGTTAAACTACATTGGTCTTAAAGTGAATCCGTAATGAAAAAAATAAACCTACCTTAAATGCTCCCATATACATTGAATACACCAAATAGAAGTATTCATTATATATACTATGTGGATTTAATGTACAATATAGAGATTTACTCCAGGCACCATGACTACTTCAAATCATTGATCATGCTGCCTGAATAAATCAGGGCCAATCACAAGGGAAACCTGAAGAATCATGAATCCCGCTTATAATAAAGCGTGGCCTTAAAGTAACAGTTCTGGAGTTGCATTGTTAGTAGACTTTTATGCAACTTTATATATTTTTTGATCCATATTTTGGAGAGCATGTATTGTCTAAAACTCTGTACCTCAGGCATACAAATGAAGGCATCGCTGGCCTTTCTTGATCTGGTGAACGCCACAGTGGCCAAACCTTGAAACATTTCGTTTTTTAAATGTATTTAATGATGTGTTGTGGAAGGTTTTTGTTTTTTTATAAGTAAAATGCTGTATGCTATAGCAATATTTCATTTATATATATATATATATATTAGCATTTCCTAAATTAATTAAACAAGCACAGGAGGCACACCATATGAGAAAGGTTAGATTCATATTTCAAAGCTCGAGACTAGAAGGTCACCGACTGGATGTGAGTTTGTGGGTAAGATCAGGACCAACGTACTGAATAAGAATAGAAAAAAATAGACCTTTTATTAAAGATCATTTAAAAGGTCAGCGATCGTTATGTTTACAGCTGGTATTATAATATTAAAATGGTCGACAATTGTTATCCAAATCGCAAGTAATCTCTCTGATTATGGATAAGTCTAGCAAACAAATTAATGTATATTTATACAACACAAGTCTGTTCGAGTAGATTTTGACAATAAGATTTTTTTATTTTATTAACATTTGTTTGTACTGTACACATATTATTTGTTAAAGATAATGAAAGGATCACAGATTGTGACAGCAAACCATTTTATGTTATGTTACCTGATTGTTAAAGGGACACTATAGTCACCAAAATAACTTTAGCTTAATGAAGCAGTTTTGGTGTATAGATCATTCCCCTGCAGCCTCACTGCTCAATCCTCTGCCATTTAGGAGTTCAATCACTTTGTTTATGAACCTTAGTCACACCTCCCTTCATGTGACTTGCACAGCCTTCCATAAACACTTCCTGTAAAGAGTCATCTAAAGTTTATCCTTTCTTTATTGCAAGTTCTGTTTAATTTAGATTTTCTTATCCCCTGCTATGTTAATAGCTTGCTAGACCCTGCAAGAGCCTCCTGTATGTGATTAATGTTCAATTTACAAAGAAAAATATACAATTGTTTAAGGTAAATTACATCTGTTTGAAAGTGAAACCAGTTTTTTTTTTCATGCAGGCTCTGTCAATCATAGCCAGGGGAGGTGTGGCTAGGGCTGCATAAACAGAAACAAAGTGATTTAACTCCTAAATGACAGTGAATTGAGCAGTGAAATTGCAGGGGTCGTCAACCTGGTCCCTACCGCCCACTAGTGGGCGTTTCAGGATTCCAGGTGGGCGGTAGGGATTTCCAGGTTGATAGTGCGGGCGGGCGGGTGCGAGCCCGCGGTACCCGTGCGACTGAGTACCGCCGTGACCATTTGCGGCTCCGGCCCGCGCGGTAAACCGCCGGGGCCGCCTTCCAAAGTGTCCATCGGGTGGCCCATGCTGTCAGGGCCACCCGATGGATGCGGATTGTAAGGGGGCCCGGTCAGCGCTGGGCGCTTTAACAGCGTGACCGGGCCCCCTGTGATGACATCACTGAGCTGGGAGGAAGTGATTCCTCGGTCACTCCTCCCAGCTAAAACTGAGAGCCGCGCGGGAGGAAGCAGAGGGAGTCAGAGTGGGAACTCTGACTCCCATCCACCTGAGCCACCAGTGGACCCCAGGAAAAGTCACCCTCCTGCACCTTAAAGGTAGGAAACAGGAGGGTGACTTAAATATAATGTGTGTGTTTGTTTGTGTGTGTGTGTCTTTGTATGTCTTGTGTGTGTGTGTCTTTGTATGTCTTGTGTGTGTGTCTGTCTGTATGTGTCTTTGTATGTATGTCTTGTGTGTGTGTATGTGTCTGTCTGTATATATGTGTGTCTTGTCTTTGTATGTATGTGTCATTGTATGTGTGTCTTGTGTGTCTGCATGTGTGTGTGTCTATGTATGTCTTATGTGTGTGTCTGCATGTGTGTGTGCATGTCTGTGTGTCTCTGTTTGTATGTGTGCCTGTCTGTTTGTATGTATGTGTCTTGTGTGTGTGTGTATGTGTGCCTGTCTGTGTCTTTGTGTGTGTATGTATGTGTGTCTTGTGTGTGTGTGTATGTGTGCCTGTCTGTGTGTCTGTATGTGTCCTATGTGTGTCTTGTGTGTGTGTGTGTGCCCTATGTGTGTCTGTATGTGTGTCTTGTGTGTGTGTCTGCATGTGTGTGTGTGCATGTCTGTGTGTGTCTGTTTGTATGTGTGCCTGTCTGTTTGTATGTATGTGTCTTGTGTATGTGTGCCTGTCTGTGTCTTTGTGTGTGTATGTATGTGTGTCATGTGTGTATGTGTGCCTGTCTGTGTGTCTGTATGTGTCTGTATGTGTGTCTTGTGTGTGTGTGTCTTGTATGTGTGTGTGTGTCTTGTATGTGTGTGTGTGTGTGTGTCGTATGTGTGTCTGTATGTGTGTCTTGTGTGTGTATGTATGTGTGTCGTGTGTGTGTGTCTGTATGTGTCTTTGTGTGTGTGTCTTGTATGTGTGTCTTGTATGTGTGTCTGTATGTGTGCCTGTCTGTTATAGTGGACTATAGTAAGTGGGCTACCTAGCTCAGCCTTCCTACTGGGCATTGCTATAAGGACGGTTAAAAAATAGAAAAAAGGGGGAAAAAAAGGTGGGGAGGGGAATTGAGGAGGGAGAGGAGATGAGCTGACGCACAAATGAGAAATCATATTATGCGCAAACAGAGAAGTTGTCTGAATATCACTGAAAGAGACCTTCGTTTGTTCCTTACGAAAATCGAACCAGATATCAAATATTTAGTCTCTCAGCATCAACCTCAAGGATCTCATTAATCACTAGTAAAGGTAATTTCAATTTACTTCATTGTTTTCTCATTAAACTTTATAAAGTTAAAAACCTTATAAACATGCATTAAGTAGAAATAAAAAGATAAATGTACGTACATTTATTTTTTTTTTAAACACCCTCCTTTCTTAAAAATATTCCGCCTTTGCGCGAAAACTGGTGGGCGGTAAGGACATTTTTTCAACCAAAAAGATGCATTAGTGGGCGGTAGGTAGAAAAAGGTTGACTACCACTGATCTATACACTAACACTGCTTTATTTAGCTAAAGTAATTTAGGTGACTATAGTGTTCCTTTAATGTAGAGTGGTTTCTGCTCATTCCAAGCATTCTTGAATTCACTGAGCGTGCGTTTAGCACATGGTACCAATTTAAGGAACCTTCAGGAAATAGAGAGAACCCGGATTTCACGTTTTAAAATCTCTTGCCTCAGAAAAAAAAGTTAGAGAACATGATGAAGCTCCGTAATAAAAATTGATTACAATCTGATAAACAAATCCCACTCGTGTGGCAATGGATTTATACGCGTTATAGGGCGTTTATAAATATATATTCGTGTACCATTGTAAATTGTTTGTGTTTTTAATTAGCAGCTCAAAACACCTCTGAGTTATTCCTCGAGTAGCTCAAAAGTTTAAAATGTGTAAAGTGTATGGTGGAGCGCTTGGTAATAAAATATATTGCTTTTAAGTTTGTGTAAGCGTGTATTTGTAGTGTCAGTTTATTAAAGTGCAACTTCTAAACTTATTATACCAAACATTAGAAATAACAGAGTGCGTAATATTTCTATGTACTAATTATTTAAAAGTGCTAGTGAATAAAGCGCATTCATTTAAAAATACTCTGTGTGTTGTAGTGCTTATAGTACAAGTTTAAAATATAGGGCAGTATCCCTTTAAAGTACAAAAACTAATATCGCACTCAACATGAAGAAAATATAAAGATTTATTAGCAGAACATTGCCATATACCTGAATACAACTCCAATTTCTATATCACGAGAGTCACTGCCAATTGTGATTCCCACTTTTATACCCACAATATTGTTAAGGCAGCTCAAAAAACAAATGCAGAAAACAATAATAGGGCAGATAATCTTAGAACTTTAAGCAGACTTGTTAAATTATTAGAATGTCAACTCTCAAACAAAGAGCCAGAACAATGTTGTGGGTATATAAGAGTGAAACACGACTGACAGTGAAGGGATATTTCCCTAGATTTTAAACTTGTACTATAAGCACTACAATACCAGGAGTTAAATGACGTTATGTGTTGTTTATCTGAAGTTGTATTTACCTCATTTTAAGACCTGCTAAGGAACAGATTGGTAAATCCTGATATGTAAAACCATAGAAATTGAAGATTAGAATGAGCCTTATTCTATAGATCGCACTCACGTATTTAAAGTGATTAAAGAATGCAAATATCACAAAAATCATAGAAAATGGCAACTTTATCATGACAAAATCTCACCTAATGCATTCCTTCTAATACTATGTACCTTAAAGGAACACTATAGTCACCAAAATAAAGCAGTTTTAGTGTATAGATCATTCCCCTGCAATTTCACTGCTCAATTCACTGTCATTTAGGAGTTAAATCACTTTGTTTCTGTTTATGCAGCTCTAGCCACACCTCCCCTGGCTATGATTGACAGCGCCTGCATGAAAAAAAAACTGGTTTCACTTTCAAACAGATGTAATTTACCTTAAATAATTGTATCTCAATCTCTAAATTGAACTTTAATCGCATACAGGAGGCTCTTGCAGGGTCTAGCAAGCTATTAACATAGCAGGGGATAAGAAAATCTTAATTAAACAGAACTTGCAATAAAGAAAGTCTAAATAGGGCTCTCTTTACAGGAAGTGTTTATGGAAGGCTGTGCAAGTCACATGCAGGGAGGTGTGACTAGGGTTCATAAACAAAGGGATTTAACTCCTAAATGGCAGAGGATTGAGCAGTGAGGCTGCAGGGGCATGTTCTATACACCAAAACTGATTCATTAAGCTAAAGTTGTTCAGGTGACTATAGTGTCCCTCTAAAGGGACACTATAGTCACTAGAACAACTACAGCTTAACGTAGATGTTCTAGTTAGTGTAATAGCTCCCTTCAGGCATTTTCATGTAAACATTGTCTTTTCAGTGAAAATGCAGTGTTAACATTGCCACTAGGGACAACTCCAAATGGCCACTCTTCAGATGGCAAGGGGCGGGGCCAAATGCCAGTACTTAGATGGCCACTGGAGGTGCTTCCTGGCTCAGTGCTGCACAGTCAGCAGCAGTGCCATTCAGCATCCCCACGCTCTGCATGGAGATGCTAAATTTCCCTTTGGGAAAACGTTGGATTGGCTAAAAATCTGCCTTTTTGATGATGTCACAAAGGGGGCGGAGCCAGCGCCGGCAGACCCGCATGGCTCTGGAAATAAGGTGAGTTTTAAACTTTTATAGGAGGGCTAAGGGGGGGCAAGCCACCTAAATGGGTTAAACACTATAGAATCAGGAATACATGTTTGTGTTCTAATACCATCTGCTTAGTGAATGGATCACCTCAGATGACACCAAGCTTCCTTCTATTTTGTGAGTGGAATTCATTCTAGGTGTGGAGAGAGTAAACCTGTTATAAAAAATGACCTAACCTGAAGTTGCCCCCATGTACATTGAATACACTATATATCACATGGTGTATTCAATGTAAGATATAAAAATATACTCTGTTTCAGCGCAGTGGGCGTTACTATTCGTGTAACACACGCCTCCTGAGCTCCTTGCCAAACCTCCTCTGGAAGGTATTTTCTGTTCTCCCTCGGCACGCTGAGGCATTGACTGGCAACTGGGAGAAAAGCCATTTTAAAATATTTTTTTCTCCTAATATATAATTGGCTAGCAAAACTGCTAGCGCGCAAGCACAATGTATAGATTACATTTTAGGCTCAATCTAATGAGCATAAGTTGTTTCGGGTGTGACAGGTGCTCCTTAAAAGGACACTATAGTCACCAGAACAACTACAGCTTATTGTACTGTATACAGCTTATTGTATTTGTTCTGGTGAGTGTAATCATTACCTTCAGGCTTTTTGCAGTAAACACTGTCTTTTCAGAGAAAATGCAGCTTTTACATTACAGCCTAGGGATACCTCCACTGGCCACTCCTCAGTTGTCTGCTAGAGGCGCTTCCTGGGTCAGTGCTGCACAGTGTGACTGACATTCAGTGTCTCCACCCTCTGCATGGAGACACTGAGGGTGCATTGATTCATTCCAAAGAGGTGCTGATTGGCCAGGGCTGTGTTTAGCTTGTGCTGGCTCTGCCCCTGATCTGCCTCCTTGACAGTTTCAGCCAATCCTATTGGAAAGCATTGCGATTGGCTCAGAGAATCACTTCTGATGATGTCAGCCAAGCAGGCAGATCAGGGGCAAAGCCAGCAGCAGCAGACTTCAATACAAGTAAGATTTTGCAATTTTTAGGTGGGCAAGAATGAGCCAGGGGGGACTAGATGGTGGTTTTAACACTATAGAGTCAGAAATACATGTTTGCGTTCCTGACCCTATTGTGTTCTTTTAAGTGATATGACACTACATGTTCACACCCCCATTAACACTCCTAGAATTATAGTGTTCCTCTCTGTCCATGTGAAATGTTGAGATGTAAGGTAAAGTAAAACTTGGAGTGACGTTGCCTGTTTTCTACCAAACCATTTAAAATGAGTTTCATAAACACTGGTGTGCTCCCGGAAACTCAAAGCCAAACCAAGAAAGCCAAACCAAGAAAGATTAACACCTCTGCACCTACCTCAACCTCTATCCCTCCCTGCAGGAGGATGATCCCATTGCACGAGAGTCCTGTGAGCTTCCAGTCCCCCCTCCACAGCGCCCATTGCTGGTATGAATTGGTATGACACTAGAAGGAAGTGTGTAATCTCTGTCTTAGCCGACCTCCAGTGGGGGCGGGTCTGTGGGAGTTTACATATATATATTTATGTTTATGTATTATTATTATTAGTATTATTATTATTTTACATATTTAAAATAATTTGCACTACGGAGTGTTCTTTTTATATATGTAACCACTACCCAACTTAATAGTACTAGTTTTATTAAACTTGGGAGGATGAGATGATGGAAATTGAGATTTGGTGCATTAACCCACAGAACAATCTCGTCAGTAACAAAAACATTTGTTTTTTTATTTGTATTTAAACATTTATTTTTTTTTGTATTTAAAAATGTATTTATCTCATTTTGTACGGCTAACGTTACAGAAAACATGCACACCAAATGGAATATACAATCTATATAGTTACACACAATATTTACTTTGAAAAGTAGCGGGTCACCCATGAGCTCAGCGCTGGATTCATGCTTTTATCAGAGCTAAACAAACACTGGATAATACAGGAATAAAATGTAACGGATTCAACAAACAGTATTAACGTATTGATCTCAGCTCGTACTCAGGATCAGCCAAGAAAACTCTCCAGCCAATGGATTCTTCGGTTTAGAAACAAGCGCTATGTATCCAGAGGAAAATGTCCTACATTGCCCCCGGCAACATCTACACATGTTTATTTTATATGCGAAATAAAACCTGAAGTTGTCATAGCAATGTAGGCCTTCTGCACTAAGTTATCCAGTATTGTACATATACTAATACATGTATCCGAGAGTTACCTTACTCCAGGTAGTATGTTTTGCTAGTTCATAGGATCTATACTGACTATCAGGTATAAGTCATTGGATCTGGGACAGACACTTAGAATTGTCTGACTGATACAACACATTGTTTTAGCTTTAATTATTATTATTATTGTAATCATATTGCACCAAAACATTCTCTCCACAGCGTCTCACCTTGTTGCACACCTGGATGCAGCTGTGTTCAATAAAATACGGACCCATTCACATGACAAATAAGGCAGAACTGTGATAAAACAAAAAAACTGAGAGCTGGAGAGGATGAAGTATTGGCACTTAGCGACATAATGAGACACCTTAAAGGGGGCAAAACAGAGAACCTTAGTAAGATACAGAGTCTAACCCCAAAGGCTCACAATCTAAAAAGTCAGGCCAGATATGGGACGCTAGTCTTGAAAACAAAGTAATCGTGAGTGCCATCAATTCAGTGTTTGTCATTAAAGGGACACACATACGTGGGTCCGTTAAACGGGTAAGGTCATCCATTCTTACTTTTCATGATGCTTATAGGATCAGCCGTTAGTGTAATTGATTTTGCCTAAATCCAGCATCGCAGGAATGAGTTCACACAAACTGAATGACTGGGTGCCACCATGGCAGAGCCGTCTAACACATGGGCACACTGGGCAATAATAAATAATTAATAGTAATTTCATATTGTGCCATCTTCGTCTTTACCGAGTACCATTTTTAGGTTGAATTTCTTCAACTCATGTTATATTGTCCAATACTTTGTAAGCATTAATCGCTACTGTACAGCATGCTTTTTAACGTTTGAACGCTGATTTTGTTGGGGGCACCAATAAATATAAGCTTATTTTATAAATACTTTACATTTTTATTCCTGTGAGTGATGATGTAGGCAGGGCCCCCATGCCCAGTATACCAGCCCTCACTGGGGACTATCAGCATTTTCCTCACATTTGAAGGACACACATTTCTAATACCCACAGGGTACAAAACAAATCATTAAATGCAAATAAATATGTTGCAATTATTCGTAAGCATGAAAAATTCTTGTTAAAGTTTAGAATCCTTGAGAAGAGCTGCTCCAGTTTAAGTGATACAGTTTGGGATCCCGCAGCTCGTAGCTTATTGCACAACACGCAGTCCCACGCGTCACGTTTGTGATTCATTCCTGGGTTCTTTGAGGATATTCACAAGCTGCTTATATTCTGTTTTCCAGTAAGAGGGAGTCCCGTGAATTCCTGTAACTCACATTGATTGCCATTCAGCCTTTTACCAAGTGGCGGCCGTGCTCATTTACTCATTCAGGATTCCATGCAGACAGCCAGGAATGGAAATATCTTTAGATGGACCCTGGTGCAAAGAATTGGCTGCACAAATTCATTTGTAAGTGAGTTAACCCCCTCCAGACAGCCCACAGATGTATTCAATCCAATTAATCGCTATACAATCTGGTTTTCTATAAATGCATTTTCAGCATCATTTCCTGTTCAGGCTCCTGCACTCGATCCACTGTAGCTGGGATAGGCAACCTAGGGCATTCCAGATGTTGTGAAAGGCATGTCCCTTGATGCATTGCAGCATTATATAGTCCATAACATCTGGAGTGCCGAAGGTTACCTACCTCGGCAATAGTGTACAAAGCGTCAGTGGGTGCCAGGGCAATGTCTGCCCTGAGACCTGACAGATAAACTTTTAATCACCAATTAACTACATTTCTTGTGATGCTTGGCCAGGCAACCATTCACAACACCCTTATAGACATAGAATTTCCTATAATGTAAATTATCTACTGGTCTACTGTGAGTTAATATAGTCCCTGCATTTAATCTACATTACAGTGTTCAGTAAATCTTTCCTCCGTTCTCTGTTCCTTCCCTCCCATTTCTCTTCATACAGTCTGCTACTGCTCTGCATTGTTTTTCTGCAGATCCTGTCCATGCTGTCCATTCCTGTCTACGCTCTCCACTCCTGCACGTGCTGTATGCTACACTTTAGAGCCTGCCTGATTCATAGTGCAGAGTCCTCACCTGCTCACCACCCCTGTTCTTTAGAGCTATTCTCTGCTCACCACCCCTGTTCTTTAGAGCTATTTTCTGCCCACCACTCCTGTTCTTTAGAGCTATTCTCTGCTCACCACTCTTGTTCTTTAGGGCTATTCTCTGCTCACCACCCCTGTTATTTAGAGCTATTTTCTGCTCACCACTCCTGTTCTTTAGAGCTATTCTCTGCTCACCACTCTTGTTCTTTAGGGCTATTCTCTGCTCACCACTCCTGTTCTTTAGAGCCATCCTCTGCTCACCACTCCTGTTCTTTAGAGCTATTCTCTGCTCACCACCCCTGTTCTCTAGAGCTATTCTCTGCTCACCACTCCTATTCTTTAGAGCTATTCTCTGCTCACCACTCCTGTTCTTTAGAGCCATCATCTGCTCACCACACTTGTTCTCTAGAGCTATTCTCTGCTCAGCACTCCTGATCTTTAGAGTTATTCTCTGCTCGCCACTACTGTTCTTTAGAGATATTCTCTGCTAACCACCCTTGTTATTTAGAGCTATTCTCTGCTTACCACTCCTGTTCTTTAGAGCCATCCTCTGCTCACCACTCCTGTTCTTTAAAGCTATTCTCTGCTCACCACCCCTGTTCTTTAGAGCTATTTTCTGCTCACCACTCCTGTTCTTTAGAGCTATTCTCTGCTCACCACTCTTGTTCTTTAGGGTTATTCTCTGCTCACCACTCCTGTTCTTTAGAGCCATCCTCTGCTCACCACTCCTGTTCTTTAGAGCTATTCTCTGCTCACCACCCCTGTTCTCTAGAGCTATTCTCTGCTCACCACTCCTGTTCTTTAGAGCTATTCTCTGCTCACCACTCCTGTTCTTTAGAGCCATCATCTGCTCACCACACCTGTTCTCTAGAGCTAGTCTCTGCTCAGCACTCCTGTTCTTTAGAGTTATTCTCTGCTCACCACTACTGTTCTTTAGAGATATTCTCTGCTAACCACCCTTGTTATTTAGAGCTATTCTCTGCTTACCACTCCTGTTGCTTAGAGCCATCCTCTGCTCACCACTGCTGTTCTTTAGAGCTATTCTCTGCTCACCACTCCTGTTTTTTAGAGCCATCTTCTGCTCAACACTCCTGTCCCATAGAGTGCTCATCTGCTCAGCACTCCTATTCCATAGAGCCATCATCTGCTTACCACTCATGTCCCATAGAATGCTACTTTGCTTACCACTCCTGTTCCATATAGCCATCCTCTGCTCACCACTCCTATTCCATAGAGTGCTCCTCTGCTTGCCACTCCTGTTTCATAGAGTGCTACTCTGCTGACCACTCCTGTTCTTTAGAGTTATCCTCTGCTTACCACTACTGTTCCATAGGATGCTCCTCTGCTCACCACTCATGTTCTATAGAGCCATTCTCTGCTCACCACTTCTCTCATCAAATAAATTCCAAAGTTTCCTAGAACCTGCAAAACAAACAAAATGTTTTTATTTATCCATGCCTTGAAGGATTCTTACCAATTACAGTTGGTGAGAATTGGACTAAGTTGAAATGGACAGTGGATGTTATTTCCAATATTTGCAGTTTCCTATGAGATGTGAAGATTTTTGTTTGTTTTATGTGTTAATAGGTGAGGAGAACAAACTCGGTCAGACCTTGCACATTGAGATTGCTGTTGTATGTAAGCTTACTATTTGAATTTGAGCTTATTTTTTGCTATAACCAGCCTCTGCGATCTATGCTTTTCGTGTAGAACATGCCTTTTGATCAGTGATTCCTGTTCTCTGTGATCAGAGAATTATTAGGAGCAGAGGATGCAGTACTCAAGGTAACAATGGATGTCTGCAGGGCTGTGCTACCATGGGTCCTGACAAAGCTTGATATAGAGGAATTTATGACAATGGGGGAGGGACAATGACGGGACTCTGAACTATAGAAATTAGACAAGATCAAAGTAAGATCCTGGGGATGAAACTAGAAATGAGGGCTGAGATGCAACGTAAACAACCTAAAAAGGAATTAGCCCATTGGGCATGGGGTACACTAAATACACCAGGCATTGCATAATACTTTGGATTGGGATTGGGATCCTTGGCCTAGTCAGGAATAGATACTGGAGATAATATTGAAAATGGCATCTCAAGAAGATAACTGGTAAGGTCATGGTATCTGGATATTTGGGATACAGGAGGAGAACCATATACCTTTTTGGTAGCAAAACCATATCAGAAAGCATTGAGCCTTTTTGTATGGATCTGGTGGCCCATCTGAATCCAGTAGAACGTACACACAATGCACACCAATAAAGGCATGTGTCCCTACATGCTTGTAAATTTTTGAACTAACACCCACCATGACACAAAATCCAGAACCTTAGAACACCAATCGGCCACACCAGGTAGGGGTTTTTCCACTGCTCTTCAACCCTGCGTGGAACCTATCGCAACTCGGCCACTGACTATCTCAAAACCCTGCTTCTGTTGAACCTCACTTTTGTCTTCATTCCTATTTAACCTGTTTCCCACAGTTCCTTCCTTTAGCCCTAACCTGTGTTCTATAGAATTCTTGTAGCTTCTTCATCAGTGTCTCTAGCATTACCACTGTGTAGCATTTAATATTATTTGTCAGACCTCATTTGAGAAACCTCTCTCTAAGTAACAGTCATAACCTTTTCTTCCATTCATCTCTTCTCAGAAGCTTTGCATCTGTGGGTCCTGCCACTGGTCTCCATTTAGGGCTGTTTACTAAAGTGAAATTCCATGAGAATTCAAAGTCAGTTTCTAATTTAAGACCAGAGTAGCCAATTTTTACAATTCGGCTAGTTTGACCTCGTTGGATTTATTTTTGAAGGTGTGTACAGGCAACGTGATCCTCTCACATGCAAGTCATACATGCGTTTTCACGATGTGAGGTTTTAGTCTGAATATCTGAATCATAAGGTAATTGTTTTAAATGTCAAGACAAACCATTAGTGCTTTTTACGTATTTTCTTGCATAAAGTTACATCCAATTACTCTTAATTAACGTGGAATTTTGTCAGAACGGTGTGAAGCACGTTGCACTTCACAGCTTAATCTTGTTTTATCAGAGTATGTTCCAAAATCTCTTCCGATTCCTGCATTACTCTCTGAACACTATATGTCAGTGTCCAAAAATATTGATCTGCGTAATAAAACCACTGTAGATTAATTCAACATTCTGAAAAACCCCTCTGCTCTCAAACTAAAAAAATATTATTCCCTGCTTGAGAAATCTAGGCCATGGATGACATATCCTGATATAACCTCAAACCTAACCCTTTGTGCCTTTATATTTAGAATAAAATAGTTTAAATTACACCTAAGTGGTCCTTTAGTTTTAACCCTGTAATGTAAAATATTGCTGTTTTTTTTTTTTTACAAATGGCATTGTTTACATTGCAGGGTTAAATCTACCTCTAGTGGGTGTCATATTGACCAACAGAGGTGCCCTCCACTGCACTGACCGAGTAAAACCTGGTCACATGAGGCAGAACCCCGTAGGAAGGGGGAGCTTGTATATGCATGTAGTGTTAGCGAGCATGTGTATCAGGCCCCCAAAGCTCGTCTATGAGGAGGACAGGACCATCTCCGTAATGATGTCAGCGTCGCGGGAGGTGGAGAAGTAAGCAGCACTGAGAGTGTCTCAGTGCTGGAAAAAGGTGATTTAAAAAGCTTTATATATATATATATATTACTGCTAATAAGGGGGAGTATGGTTATTACTGGGGACAGGGCACTATAGCGTTAGGAATACAGGTTTGTATTACATACACTACAGCCTTGCTTTAAATAAGATTTTCGTTTACCTGAGACAGAATAACCTAGACTGAGTGTACTGGCAGCGCCGCAACTGTTGGTAAAGTGGGTCAGTAGAGGATCATAGGAGTTGTGGTTGATTAACAGCTTTGGACATGGAGATTACTGATGCTGATTCTCGGTGATTGTTAAAATCATCCCAAGAAGTTGGCATTTGGAAGATGGAGTAAAAACAGTTTAGATCTGTGCAGCTCGCATCTCCTTCCCAATATATATTCCATTAAATGAAGGTTATCTACATGTAATATTAGTGATTGCTTCTCAGAGGACATTGGTGGGGGGGAGGGGGGGAAGGGTGGAGGTGGGTTCCTTTTATGAAGCAGGAATATATAATGTTGCTTTTTTTCCTCCTTTATTCTAGAACGGGGCTGGTGAACTCTTTTAAACATCCCGGAAGTGGTGGCTATGTCCGCCATCTTGCCATATTCTACCTTAACCCTGAGCCTTCCAGCAGCTGCTGAACTGCGCTTCCTATGCGGTGGCAGACAGCCGGCAGCAGGCTGTCCCGAGTGTATTCTGTAGAAGGTGGCGTCTTTTCATTTCTGGCAGGAAAGGTCAGGCCTTGTATGAGCTTGCTTCCTCTGTACCAGGCCAAACGCATGTCTAGATCCCACTTTGTACTGATATCACTTGACATCCTGCTTCACCTTCTGCGGTCTGGCTTTCAGTGGTGCTGCTTATTCCGGTCTCCCAATGTTTGGTAACAGCTTTTTCACGGCTGCTATTCAGCCCTGCTATATACAGATCTTTAGTAAACAGGCTCTCTTCTTAAGTGCAAGGCAGCTGGCAATAAATAAATCATTTAACAGTTTTTCCTGGAATATACGCTGCTATCAGAGCACCATTCCTTCCCAAGTTTTACAATCTGTATTTGGAATTAAACTCCATAAACTGGATTGTATAGGGATCCGGCAACATTTACAGCTTCCTCATCCATCACATGCCCAACGACCACCAGTTTTATGAGACATCTCACTTTCAAGTGCAATAATTTAGAATTCCTCTTTATTATTATTATTACTGGAATTTATATAGCGCCAACAGATTCCGTAGCGCTTTACAATATTATAAGAGATTTAACTATAAATAGGACAATTACAAGAAAACTTACAGGAACGATAGGTTGAAGAGGACCCTGCTCAAACGAGCTTACAGTCTATAGGAGGTGGGGTATAAAACACATTAGGGCAGGAAACAGCAATCAAATAGGGTGGGAGTGAAGCAGAGCTGGAGGAGAGAGTAGAGTGCTGCCCTTTAGGAGAGAGCAAGAGACAGGTATGTGAGGTAGAGGTTACTCTGGGAGGCCATAAGCTTTCCTAAAGAGATGGGTTTTAAGGCACTTCTTAAACGATTGAAGACTAGGGGAGGGTCTGATGGGGGTAGGCAGGCTATTCCATAGTCCAGCAAGTGAGCAGCAGACAGGAGAAGGTCACGGCCAGAGCGGAGGGACCAAGAAGGGGCATATCTATGGATCTGTGAAGAGATATAAGAGGGGCTAGAATTGTTCAATGCTTTATATTTATGGGACAGCACTTTGAATTGACTCCTATAGGATACAGGAAGCCAATGTAAGGACTGACAGAGGGGAGAGGACCGACTAGAGAGGAAAATCAGTCTGGCGGCAGCATTCATTATAGACTATAATGGGGCAATACGGCTTTTGGGAAGACCAATCAGGAGAGGGTTACAATAATCCATGCGGGAAATTACTAGAGCATGGCCAAGCTCCTTGGTAGAATCTTGCATTAGAAAGGGGCGGATGCGGGCTATGTTTTTAAGATGGAATCTACAGGATTTGACAACATACTGGATGTGAGGCCAGAATCAAGTATGACACCAAGACAGCGCGCTTGCAAGAATGGACTTATGTGGATACCACTAGCTTGAAGGGAGAGCGAAAGAGGAGGATCAGTATTAGGAGGAGGAAAGACAAGGAGCCCAGTTTTAGGTATAAGTAAGCAGTGGTTTCTCCAGTCACTTAAAGAGACACTATAGGCACCAAAACAACTTCAGCTGAATAAAGTGGCTATGGCGTATAGATCATGAACCTGCAATTCGCTGCAATTTAAGAGTTAAATCACTTTGTTTATACATCCCTAGTTCCTGCATACAATGGGCAAAGATGTCCTAAACACTTCATTAGATGTTTTAGGTTCCTTTGTTGCACATTCGGTTTAATCTAGAATTTCTTATTTCTTGAACTGTTAATAGGCTACTAGACCCTGCAGGAGACTCCTGTATGTAATCAATGTTCAACTTACAGAGCATGAGATAAACATATCTAAAGTAAGTTAACATCTGAATGAAATGTTTATTTTTTTCCAAACAGGCTTTTTCAGTCACAGCCAGGGGAGGTGTGGCTAGTTCTGCATAAACAGAAAAATAAGTGATTTAACTCCTAAATGGCAGATAAGTGAGCAGGGAGACAGTACATTATCACCCTGTTTTATTAATTGACAGAGAGACTTGGCTATAAACCAGGGAATGCTGACTAATTATCAATAGAAATGTAATTCACAGACATATAAAGTGTGAAGGTAAGCCATCTCTACTAAAAAGCTCATTCTCGGAATCCCCTTCAAATACTCGGTCCTCTTTATAAAATATTTACTCATTTATCTGACGTCCTGTGCTTTTACCCAAACTATATTAAATCACAGGAAGGTATTTACACTAACGCACTCTCCAATAACAGCAGGAATATCACTGAGTGTATTCCGAGCTGTTCTTATAACAGAATTATTCATTTTTACAGCCTGGGGAGTCTGCAGAAATACAGTGTACAGTCTGAAACGTGACGCCTGTCCATGCTCATCTGCATGTCGGGCTGGGAACTCTGCGATCGCTGTGGAAACAGGATTTCTCAGGTATCTCAGCCCAAGGAGGACTTTCTAGAGTCCAACTTGAAATCTGCAGGTTGAGCACAAAAGGGCTTCTCTACAGCCTGAGCGTGAAGACTTGGGGTTGGCAGGGATGACTAGGTAACAGAAGATGTCAGTGGACGATTGATGACTTTGCCACAGATACTATGAGTCAATGTACGCAGAGCCGTCATTAATATCGATTTGCCCCTGGGGAAGCATTTGCTTGGACCCCCTGGACCCGGCCCCTGCCCTTCCCCCTCCCTGCCATGCAATCACCCCAACCCAGTTGCAAAACTATTATAGCGAGGGCCCTGGTGCAATAAAAAAATTCTGCCCCCCAGTGCCAGAGTGGCAAAAGGTAGATCCCAATCTGTCATTTAAATCACACGGTGCTGTGCCAGCTGGGGGTCTACCATTTACCCATCCTTGCAGGGTTGTATTTGTGAGCAGTGCTTGTGTGTTTGAATGTAAGCATGTTTTTGTATATAGTGTGTGTGTGTGTGTGTGTGTGTAGGAGTATATTTGTATGTACTGTTATCATTGGAATGCAGTTGTCTTCTTGTGTGTAGTGTTTGCATTTGAATCAGCTGCCCCATTTGCCCCGCGTTAAAGATGGCCCTGAATGTACATAACCCTGAAATAAAGAAAGCTTACAGAAGAGGGGAGAAAGGAAAAAATGTGTCTATTTCTCCTGATTTGCAAAGTGTGCCTTGGCTGTGCCAGGACTGTACTGTCGCTTACTCCCCACTCCAGCAAATGATCTTAATGTACAAAATCATTAAATATCCATAAAGTTGGATCAATCTCCAACTTCACTGATTAGATGTTAATTCTTCCAAACGGCGGCTGTTACCCCACCACCCCCTACATTTATCACACTGTAGGCATGTGGATTCATTGTCTGATGGGATTTTAATCTCGGATAAGACTAACTATGTAACCGTTCCTGGAAGTTTAAATGACTCCATATCCCGAGTAAAGGAAATGGTTAATAAGAAGGCATCTGGCTTGTCCTAGTTAAAGCTTTTCATGCCTCTATTTCATTACGTAGCAAAATACAAAGCAGATTTTTTTTCTCAGCATTTCACAGAATACTGCATCTTTTAAAGCACAGAGTGAATATTTAATGCAACTGCATCCCAGTATCAGCCTGGGTTATGCAATATTGATGGGAGCAGCGCAGACGTTGGCAGGTGGCTGCATCACAAAGCTTTCTACATGGGGATACAACATGCAGATAAATTCCTTATTTGCAGTGATGTAATGCGTGTGCCTGTATGCGGGATGTAATACTGCGCACGCTATTCATTACCACAGACATTATCTGTTTACTTGTGAGAAGCGTAGTGTTTGCAGAACAACCGTGGGAAGAGGCAGGTCTTGGATTGTGAATAGAGAGGGCTGGAAAGGTGGGAACGGATGTGAATAGCAGCATGCGCCGAAATAGTCTTAATAAAAGTTAAAGCCCCTTCAACACACGCTGTTAAATATACATTTTGAACACAGTGCATTTCACTACTTTTGCTCCTTTTAAAGAGCATGCAATTGAATCTCTACATTGTGCTATTGGGTTTGCTAGCAGATGTATAGGGGAAAATACCCTATTTAAAGATAAATCTCAGCTGTCAATCAATTCTTTGGCAGAGACTCTATCTATGCCAAAGTATTGATTGACAGGGAAAGCAGCAGAGACCTCCCACAAGCGGCCCTTCCACTCTCGATGCATATCAACCACAGTGCATGCTCTGATGCTGCTAGTGCTGGTTAGAGGGTATAGGAACAGAGTAACTGGTATCACTCTGTTCAGATGCTGCCAATCAGGGCCGACTTTAACATGGGGCAAATAGACCTAGTTACTCCTGGGGGGCCCAAAGCAACTGCCCCATGAGCACAAGAATGGCGCTGCACACAATCATCATGAGTGCAGAGCGGTACGAGTCAGCTGCTACAGACCCTCATGCTCACTCCCATCAGCCCGAGCCAGCATCACCAGGACTGCAAATATGAAACATAACATTTATGTCTATGTGTAAGTCAAATTGTGTGTGTATGTGCCAGTGTGTGTTTCTGTGTGGGTGCCAGTGTGTGTTTCTGTGTGGGTGCCGGTGTGTGTATCTCTGTGTGTGTATGTGTGACGGTGTGTGTATCTGTGTGTCAGTGTGTGTATGTGTCACTCTGTGTATATGAGTGTGTGTTTAAGTGCCAGTGTGTATATGTGTGCATGTGTCACTGTGTGTATCTGAATGTGTGTGTGTGTGTGTGTGTGTATGTGCTAGTGTGTGTATCTGTGTGTCAATGTGTATATGGGTCACTGTGTGTATTTGAGTGTGTGTGTCACTGTGTGTATCTGAATGTGTGTGTATGTGCCAGCGTGTGTATCTATGTGTCAGTGTGTGTATGTGTCACTGTTTGTATCTGAGTGTGTATATATGTCCTAGAGCGTGTAGCTGTGTATCAGTGTGTGTATATGGCAGTGTGGGTGTATATATGCTAGTGTCTGTATCAAGGTTGGAATGTATCAAGGAATGTGCATGTTTCCACTTGTGTGTATATCTGTGTCAGTGTCTATATGTATCAGGTTTGTGCATGTTTCCAGGTGTGTGTGTCAGTGTGTGTAAATCTGTGTCTGTATGTATTAAGGTTTGTACATGTTTCCAGGTGTGTGTGTGTGTGTGTGTGTGTGGTCCAGGCGTGTGTATGTGTAATTGTATATATATCTGTGTCAGTGTCTGTATGTATCAAGGTTTGTGCATGTTTCCAGGTGTGTGTATGTGTCAGTGTGTGTAAATCTGTGTCTGTATGTATCAAGGTTTGTGCATGTTTCCAGGTGTGTGTATGTGTCAGTGTGTGTATATCTGTGTCTGTATGTATCAAGGTTTGTGCATGTTTCCAGGTGTGTGTATGTGTCAGTTTGTGTATATCTGTGTCTGTATGTATCAAGGTTTGTGCATGTTTCCAGGTGTGTGTATGTGTCAGTGTGTGTATATCTGTGTCTGTATGTATCAAGGGTTGTGCATGTTTCCAGGTGTGTGTATGTGTCAGTGTGTGTATATCTGTGTCTGTATGTATCAAAGTTTGTGCATATTTCCAGGTGTGTGTATGTGTCAGTGTGTGTGTATATATGTGTCTGTATGTATCAAGGTGTGTGCATGTTTCCAGGTGTGTGTATGTGTCAGTGTGTGTATATCTGTGTCTGTATGTATCAAGGTTTGTGCATGTTTCCAGGTGTGTGTATGTGTCAGTTTGTGTATATCTGTGTCTGTATGTATCAAGATTTTTGCATGTTTCCAGGTGTGTGTATGTGTCAGTGTGTGTATATCTGTGTCTGTATGTATCAAAGTTTGTGCATATTTCCAGGTGTGTGTATGTGTCAGTGTGTGTGTATATATGTGTCTGTATGTATCAAGGTGTGTGCATGTTTCCAGGTGTGTGTATGTGTCAGTGTGTGTATATCTGTGTCTGTATGTATCAAGGTTTGTGCATGTTTCCAGGTGTGTGTATGTGTCAGTTTGTGTAAATCTATGTCTGTATGTATCAAGGGTTGTGCATGTTTCCAGGTGTGTGTATGTCAGTGACTCTGCCACTTTAATAGGTGCAAAAGTCACGAAAATCGCAAGCAGCAATTCTAAATATATCTGCATAATGTTATTAATTAGCTCTTCTTTTCAGTACATGGCAATCCCAACGTTAAATAAATAAATGGCACAATACTTTAATGAAACAATTAAATTATACACCGTGGGTACAGTTATTTTTCAAACACAGTTTTACATTGTGTAAAATACAATATAGTTTATGGCTTTGTGTTTACACATGTTAAGAGGAGCACTTCAGACACTGAGCACTTCAGACACTGAGCACAGACACTGAGCACTTCAGACACTGAGCACTTCGGACACTGAACACTTCAGACACTGAGCACTTCGGACACTGAACACTTCAGACATGGAGCACTTCAGACACTGAGCACTTCAGACACTGAGCACAGACACTGAGCACTTCAGATATTGAGCACTTCAGACACTTAGAACACTTCATATTGCTAAAATGCTTTATGTGTCTGAAGGTGGCAGAACTAATGTAGAGAGGGCCCTGGTGCAAGAATATTTTTGGGCCCCCTCTAGCGCAAGGTTGGCCAAAAGGTAGAACCTTAACTATCATGCAACTTCATCAATGCTTTGCCAGCTATAGATCTACCAATATCCATCCTTGCAGCGTTGTAGCTGTGAGCAGTGTTTGTGCGGTTGAATGTAAGCATGTTTTTGCATGGAGTAGGTGTGTGAGCATTGAAGCATGTTTTTGCATGGAGTAGGTGTGTGTGCGTTGAAGCATGTTTTTGCATGGAGTAGGTGTGCGTGCGTTGAAGCATGTTTTTGCATGGAGTTGGTGTGTGAGCGTTGAAGCATGTTTTTGCATGGAGTTGGTGTGTGAGCGTTGAAGCATGTTTTTGCATGGAGTAGGTGTGAGTGCTTTGAAGCATGTTTTTGCATGGAGTAGGTGTGAGTGCTTTGAAGCATGTTTTTGCATGGAGTTGGTGTGTGAGCGTTGAAGCATGTTTTTGCATGGAGTAGGTGTGTGAGCATTGAAGCATGTTTTTGCATGGAGTTGGTGTGTGAGCGTTGAAGCATGTTTTTGCATGGAGTTGGTGTGTGAGCGTTGAAGCATGTTTTTGCATGGAGTAGGTGTGTGAGCGTTGAAGCATGTTTTTGCATGGAGTTGGTGTGTGAGCGTTGAAGCATGTTTTTGCATGGAGTAGGTGTGTGAGCGTTGAAGCATGTTTTTGCATGGAGTTGGTGTGTGAGCGTTGAAGCATGTTTTTGCATGGAGTTGGTGTGTGAGCGTTGAAGCATGTTTTTGCATGGAGTAGTGTGAGTGCTTTGAAGCATGTTTTTGCATGGAGTTGGTGTGTGAGCGTTGAAGCATGTTTTTGCATGGAGTTGGTGTGTGAGTGTTGAAGCATGATTTTGCATGGAGTAGGTGTGTGAGCGTTGAAGCATGTTTTTGCATGGAGTAGGTGTGAGTGCTTTGAAGCATGTTTTTGCATGGAGTTGGTGTGTGAGCGTTGAAGCATGTTTTTGCATGGAGTAGGTGTGTGAGCGTTGAAGCATGTTTTTGCATGGAGTTGGTGTGTGAGCGTTGAAGCATGTTTTTGCATGGAGTTGGTGTGTGAGCGTTGAAGCATGTTTTTGCATGGAGTTGGTGTGTGAGTGTTGAAGCATGTTTTTGCATGGAGTTGGTGTGTGAGCGTTGAAGCATGTTTTTGCATGGAGTAGGTGTGAGTGCTTTGAAGCATGTTTTTGCATGGAGTTGGTGTGTGAGCGTTGAAGCATGTTTTTGCATGGAGTAGGTGTGTGAGCGTTGAAGCATGTTTTTGCATGGAGTAGGTGTGTGAGCATTGAAGCATGTTTTTGCATGGAGTTGGTGTGTGAGCGTTGAAGCATGTTTTTGCATGGAGTAGGTGTGTGAGCGTTGAAGCATGTTTTTGCATGGAGTTGGTGTGTGAGCGTTGAAACATGTTTTTGCATGGAGTAGGTGTGTGAGCGTTGAAGCATGTTTTTGCATGTTTTTGCATGGAGTTGGTGTGTGAGCGTTGAAGCATGTTTTTGCATGGAGTAGGTGTGTTAGCGTTGAAGCATGTTTTTGTATGGAGTTGGTGTGTGATCGTTGAAGCATGTTTTTGCATGGAGTAGGTGTGTGAGCGTTGAAGCATGTTTTTGCATGGAGTTGGTGTGTGAGCGTTGAAGCATGTTTTTGCATGGAGTTGGTGTGTGAGCGTTGAAGCATGTTTTTGCATGGAGTAGGTGTGTGAGCGTTGAAGCATGTTTTTGCATGGAGTAGGTGTGTGAGCGTTGAAGCATGTTTTTGTATGGAGTTGGTGTGTGAGCGTTGAAGCATGTTTTTGCATGGAGCAGGTGTGTGAGTGTTGAAGCATGTTTTTGCATGGAGTAGGTGTGAGTGCTTTGAAGCATGTTTTTGCATGGAGTAGGTGTGAGTGCTTTGAAGCATGTTTTTGCATGGAGTTGGTGTGTGAGCGTTGAAGCATGTTTTTGCATGGAGTTGGTGTGTGAGCGTTGAAGCATGTTTTTGCATGGAGTAGGTGTGTGGGCTTTGAAGCATGTTTTTGCATGGAGTAGGTGTGAGTGCTTTGAAGCATGTTTTTGCATGGAGTAGGTGTGAGTGCTTTGAAGCATGTTTTTGCATGGAGTTGGTGTGTGAGCGTTGAAGCATGTTTTTGCATGGAGTAGGTGTGTGAGCATTGAAGCATGTTTTTGCATGGAGTTGGTGTGTGAGCGTTGAAGCATGTTTTTGCATGGAGTTGGTGTGTGAGCGTTGAAGCATGTTTTTGCATGGAGTAGGTGTGTGAGCGTTGAAGCATGTTTTTGCATGGAGTTGGTGTGTGAGCGTTGAAGCATGTTTTTGCATGGAGTAGGTGTGTGAGCGTTGAAGCATGTTTTTGCATGGAGTTGGTGTGTGAGCGTTGAAGCATGTTTTTGCATGGAGTTGGTGTGTGAGCGTTGAAGCATGTTTTTGCATGGAGTAGGTGTGAGTGCTTTGAAGCATGTTTTTGCATGGAGTTGGTGTGTGAGCGTTGAAGCATGTTTTTGCATGGAGTTGGTGTGTGAGTGTTGAAGCATGATTTTGCATGGAGTAGGTGTGTGAGCGTTGAAGCATGTTTTTGCATGGAGTAGGTGTGAGTGCTTTGAAGCATGTTTTTGCATGGAGTTGGTGTGTGAGCGTTGAAGCATGTTTTTGCATGGAGTAGGTGTGTGAGCGTTGAAGCATGTTTTTGCATGGAGTTGGTGTGTGAGCGTTGAAGCATGTTTTTGCATGGAGTTGGTGTGTGAGCGTTGAAGCATGTTTTTGCATGGAGTTGGTGTGTGAGTGTTGAAGCATGTTTTTGCATGGAGTTGGTGTGTGAGCGTTGAAGCATGTTTTTGCATGGAGTAGGTGTGAGTGCTTTGAAGCATGTTTTTGCATGGAGTTGGTGTGTGAGCGTTGAAGCATGTTTTTGCATGGAGTAGGTGTGTGAGCGTTGAAGCATGTTTTTGCATGGAGTAGGTGTGTGAGCATTGAAGCATGTTTTTGCATGGAGTTGGTGTGTGAGCGTTGAAGCATGTTTTTGCATGGAGTAGGTGTGTGAGCGTTGAAGCATGTTTTTGCATGGAGTTGGTGTGTGAGCGTTGAAACATGTTTTTGCATGGAGTAGGTGTGTGAGCGTTGAAGCATGTTTTTGCATGGAGTTGGTGTGTGAGCGTTGAAGCATGTTTTTGCATGGAGTAGGTGTGTTAGCGTTGAAGCATGTTTTTGTATGGAGTTGGTGTGTGAGCGTTGAAGCATGTTTTTGCATGGAGTAGGTGTGTGAGCGTTGAAGCATGTTTTTGCATGGAGTTGGTGTGTGAGCGTTGAAGCATGTTTTTGCATGGAGTTGGTGTGTGAGCGTTGAAGCATGTTTTTGCATGGAGTAGGTGTGTGAGCGTTGAAGCATGTTTTTGCATGGAGTAGGTGTGTGAGCGTTGAAGCATGTTTTTGTATGGAGTTGGTGTGTGAGCGTTGAAGCATGTTTTTGCATGGAGCAGGTGTGTGAGTGTTGAAGCATGTTTTTGCATGGAGTAGGTGTGTGAGCATTGAAGCATGTTTTTGCATGGAGTAGGTGTGAGTGCTTTGAAGCATGTTTTTGCATGGAGTTGGTGTGTGAGCGTTGAAGCATGTTTTTGCATGGAGTTGGTGTGTGAGCGTTGAAGCATGTTTTTGCATGGAGTAGGTGTGTGTGCGTTGAAGCATGTTTTTGCATGGAGTAGGTGTGTGATCGTTGAAGCATGTTTTTGCATGGAGTTGGTGTGTTAGCGTTGAAGCATGTTTTTGCATGGAGTAGGTGTGTGAGCGTTGAAGCATGTTTTTGCATGGAGTAGGTGTGTGAGCATTGAAGCATGTTTTTGCATGGAGTAGGTGTGT
This sequence comes from Pelobates fuscus, assembly GCF_036172605.1. NCBI lineage: Eukaryota > Metazoa > Chordata > Amphibia > Anura > Pelobatidae > Pelobates > Pelobates fuscus. The sequence goes on from NC_086321.1 coordinate 381,194,861, forward strand.
GTGCTTTGAAGCATGTTTTTGCATGAAGTTGGTGTGTGAGCATTGAAGCATGTTTTTGCATGGAGTAGGTGTGTTAGCGTTGAAGCATGTTTTTGTATGGAGTTGGTGTGTGAGCGTTGAAGCATGTTTTTGCATGGAGTAGGTGTGTGAGCGTTGAAGCATGTTTTTGCATGGAGTTGGTGTGTGAGCGTTGAAGCATGTTTTTGCATGGAGTTGGTGTGTGAGCGTTGAAGCATGTTTTTGCATGGAGTTGGTGTGTGAGTGTTGAAGCATGATTTTGCATGGAGTAGGTGTGTGAGCGTTGAAGCATGTTTTTGCATGGAGTAGGTGTGAGTGCTTTGAAGCATGTTTTTGCATGGAGTTGGTGTGTGAGCGTTGAAGCATGTTTTTGCATGGAGTTGGTGTGTGAGCGTTGAAGCATGTTTTTGCATGGAGTAGGTGTGAGTGCTTTGAAGCATGTTTTTGCATGGAGTTGGTGTGTGAGCGTTGAAGCATGTTTTTGCATGGAGTAGGTGTGTGAGCGTTGAAGCATGTTTTTGCATGGAGTAGGTGTGTGAGCATTGAAGCATGTTTTTGCATGGAGTTGGTGTGTGAGCGTTGAAGCATGTTTTTGCATGGAGTAGGTGTGTGAGCGTTGAAGCATGTTTTTGCATGGAGTTGGTGTGTGAGCGTTGAAGCATGTTTTTGCATGGAGTAGGTGTGTGAGCGTTGAAGCATGTTTTTGCATGGAGTTGGTGTGTGAGCGTTGAAGCATGTTTTTGCATGGAGTAGGTGTGTTAGCGTTGAAGCATGTTTTTGTATGGAGTTGGTGTGTGAGCGTTGAAGCATGTTTTTGCATGGAGTAGGTGTGTGAGCGTTGAAGCATGTTTTTGCATGGAGTTGGTGTGTGAGCGTTGAAGCATGTTTTTGCATGGAGTAGGTGTGTTAGCGTTGAAGCATGTTTTTGTATGGAGTTGGTGTGTGAGCGTTGAAGCATGTTTTTGCATGGAGTAGGTGTGTGGGCGTTGAAGCATGTTTTTGCATGGAGTTGGTGTGTGAGCGTTGAAGCATGTTTTTGCATGGAGTTGGTGTGTGAGCGTTGAAGCATGTTTTTGCATGGAGTTGGTGTGTGAGCGTTGAAGCATGTTTTTGCATGGAGTAGGTGTGTGTGCGTTGAAGCATGTTTTTGCATGGAGTAGGTGTGTGATCGTTGAAGCATGTTTTTGCATGGAGTTGGTGTGTTAGCGTTGAAGCATGTTTTTGCATGGAGTAGGTGTGTGAGCGTTGAAGCATGTTTTTGCATGGAGTAGGTGTGTGAGCGTTGAAGCATGTTTTTGTATGGAGTTGGTGTGTGAGCGTTGAAGCATGTTTTTGCATGGAGCAGGTGTGTGAGCGTTGAAGCATGTTTTTGCATGGAGTAGGTGTGTGAGCATTGAAGCATGTTTTTGCATGGAGTAGGTGTGAGTGCTTTGAAGCATGTTTTTGCATGGAGTTGGTGTGTGAGCGTTGAAGCATGTTTTTGCATGGAGTTGGTGTGTGAGCGTTGAAGCATGTTTTTGCATGGAGTAGGTGTGTGTGCGTTGAAGCATGTTTTTGCATGGAGTAGGTGTGTGATCGTTGAAGCATGTTTTTGCATGGAGTTGGTGTGTTAGCGTTGAAACATGTTTTTGCATGGAGTAGGTGTGTGATCGTTGAAGCATGTTTTTGCATGGAGTTGGTGTGTGAGCGTTGAAGCATGTTTTTGCATGGAGTTGGTGTGTGAGCGTTGAAGCATGTTTTTGCATGGAGTAGGTGTGAGTGCTTTGAAGCATGTTTTTGCATGGAGTTGGTGTGTGAGCGTTGAAGCATGTTTTTGCATGGAGTAGGTGTGTGAGCGTTGAAGCATGTTTTTGCATGGAGTAGGTGTGTGAGCATTGAAGCATGTTTTTGCATGGAGTTGGTGTGTGAGCGTTGAAGCATGTTTTTGCATGGAGTAGGTGTGTGAGCGTTGAAGCATGTTTTTGCATGGAGTTGGTGTGTGAGCGTTGAAGCATGTTTTTGCATGGAGTAGGTGTGTGAGCGTTGAAGCATGTTTTTGCATGGAGTTGGTGTGTGAGCGTTGAAGCATGTTTTTGCATGGAGTAGGTGTGTTAGCGTTGAAGCATGTTTTTGTATGGAGTTGGTGTGTGAGCGTTGAAGCATGTTTTTGCATGGAGTAGGTGTGTGAGCGTTGAAGCATGTTTTTGCATGGAGTTGGTGTGTGAGCGTTGAAGCATGTTTTTGCATGGAGTAGATGTGTTAGCGTTGAAGCATGTTTTTGTATGGAGTTGGTGTGTGAGCGTTGAAGCATGTTTTTGCATGGAGTAGGTGTGTGAGCGTTGAAGCATGTTTTTGCATGGAGTTGGTGTGTGAGCGTTGAAGCATGTTTTTGCATGGAGTTGGTGTGTGAGCGTTGAAGCATGTTTTTGCATGGAGTAGGTGTGTGAGCGTTGAAGCATGTTTTTGCATGGAGTTGGTGTGTGAGCGTTGAAGCATGTTTTTGCATGGAGTAGGTGTGTTAGCGTTGAAGCATGTTTTTGTATGGAGTTGGTGTGTGAGCGTTGAAGCATGTTTTTGCATGGAGTAGGTGTGTGAGCGTTGAAGCATGTTTTTGCATGGAGTTGGTGTGTGAACGTTGAAGCATGTTTTTGCATGGAGTTGGTGTGTGAGCGTTGAAGCATGTTTTTGCATGGAGTAGGTGTGTGAGCGTTGAAGCATGTTTTTGCATGGAGTAGGTGTGTGAGCGTTGAAGCATGTTTTTGCATGGAGTAGGTGTGTGTGCTTTGAAGCATGTTTTTGCATGGAGTAGGTGTGCGTGCGTTGAAGCATGTTTTTGCATGGAGTAGGTGTGTGTGCTTTGAAGCATGTTTTTGCATGGAGTTGGTGTGTGAGCGTTGAAGCATGTTTTGCATGGAGAAGGTGTGTGTGCGTTGAAGCATGTTTTTGCATGGAGATGGTGTGTGAGCGTTGAAGCATGTTTTTGCATGGAGTAGGTGTGTGTGCTTTGAAGCATGTTTTTGCATGGAGTAGGTGTGTGTGCGTTGAAGCATGTTTTTGCATGGAGTAGGTGTGCGTGCGTTGAAGCATGTTTTTGCATGGAGTAGGTGTGTGTGCTTTGAAGCATGTTTTTGCATGGAGTAGGTGTGTGTGCGTTGAAGCATGTTTTTGCATGGAGTAGGTGTGTGTGCTTTGAAGCATGTTTTTGCATGGAGTAGGTGTGCGTGCGTTGAAGCATGTTTTTGCATGGAGTTGGTGTGTGAGCGTTGAAGCATGTTTTTGCATGGAGTATCTGTGTGAGCTGTATTGGCATATACTGACTGCAGTTGTGTATTAGTATGTACTGTTTTTGTTTTGTTGGCTTTTTTTAAATAAAATAAAATAGGAAAATACCCATTTTACTGTTTGATTGTGGGCATTTGTTCATTCAATAGAAATCCAGAGGGGCTCAAATCTTGCAATACTGTGTGTTAATGTGTCTCATTTTAACGCACTTCTGTTTGTCGCCTTTCTTGCAGTATCCGGAGCTGAAGTTTGACTCTCTGCACTGCAGCGTCTAAAGGGTTAAGTTACTACAGGCTGAGGAAGCTAAGTTGGCATTGTGAGGGTTTGCTGTAACTATCAGAATCCAATTACTTTTTAATTGTCTGTAATTGCCTTCCCTGTGATGTTGGTTCTTGCATGCGCTATTTAGCTTCGTCCTGAACCATTGTCTGTCGAAAAATAGTTACCACATAGCATGGGCGTGCACACGGGGTGTGCCTGTTGGGCCTGGGCACACCCTAATCCCCACGGCACGTGCTATGGAGTGAGACCGGCAGGGGAGTTCTCAGGATCCCCCCTGTCGGCCCATGCAAAGCCGGCGCTATCCGAGCGCCGGCTCTGCTCTAAGCCTCCCCTCACCGACCCACATGCAGTGAGGGAGGCAGGAGAGGACACGGGGAGCTCTTGCCAGCAGCTCCGCAGGGTTCCTCTCACGAGATCTGAGCGTTGCCGCGGCAACGCTCAGATCTCACGAGAGTGAACTCTAGCCCCACAGGCTAGAGTTCACTCTCCACTGGACCACCAGGGAAGGCAGCAGGAACAAGGATCCCCCTCCCAAGCATAGTGTAAGAAGGGAGGGGGGGATATTAAGCAATCTGCCCCCACCTCCACTGGACCACCAGGGAAGGCATCAGGAACAATGATCCCCCTCCCAAGCATAATGTAAGAAGGGAGGGGGGGATATTAAGCAATCTGCCCCCACCTCCACTGGACCACCAGGGAAGGCAGCAGCAGCAAGGTCCTCCCTCCCTACATAAGGTAGGAAGGGAGGGGGAATATTTACGGAACGGCCCCCACACAATACACACAATCCCCCAAACATACAGCACACACACACAGCAACCACATGCAGCACACAAACAGCACCCCCCCCCCACACACAGCATCTACACACATAGGACCCTCACATATACAGCACACACCCAGCACCCTCACACATACACACTAACAGCACCCTCACACACACAGCACCCTTACACATACACACTAACAGCACCCTCACACACACATCACCCTCACACACACACACACACACACACACACTAACAGCACCTTCTCACACACACACACATCACCCTCACACATACACACTAACAGCACCCTCACACACACAGCACCCTTACACACAACCCTTACACACACATACAGCACCCTTACACACACAGTGCCCTCACACACACACAGCGCCTTCACACACACACACAGCACCTTCACACACACACAGCACCCTTACACACACATACAGCACCCTTACACACACAGCACCCTCACACACACACAGTGCCTAAACACACACAAACAGCGCCTTCACACACACACAACGCCTTCACACACACACAGCACCCTTACACACACATACGCATTTAATGTGGATAAGTGCAAGATAATGCATCTTGGACGTAAAAACCCAAGGACAGAGTACAGAATATTTGATAGAGTCCTAACCTCAACATCTGAGAAAAGGGATTTAGGAGTGATTATTTCTGATTACTTAAAGGTAGGCAGACAATGTATTAGAGCAGCAGGAAATGCTAGCAGAATGCTTGGTTGTATTGGGAGAGGTATTAGCAGTAGAAAGAGGGAAGTGCTCATGCCATTGTACAGAACACTGGTGAGACCTCACTTGGAGTATTGTACGCAGTACTGGAGACCGTATCTTCAGAAGGATATGGATACCTTAGAGAGAGTTCAGAGAAGGGCTACTAAACTGGTTCATGGATTGCAGGATAAAACTTACCAGGAAAGGTTAAAGGATCCTAACATGTATAGCTTGGAGGAAAGACGAGACAGGGGGGATATGATAGAAACATTTAAATACATAAAGGGAATCAACACAGTAAAGGAGGAGACTATATTTAAAAGAAGAAAAACTACCACAACAAGAGGACATAGTCTTAAATTAGACGGGCAAAGGTTTAAAAATAATATACGGAAGTATTACTTTACTGAGAGGGTAGTGGATGCATGGAATAGCCTTCCAGCTGAAGTGGTAGAGGTTAACACAGTAAAGGAGTTTAAGCATGCGTTGGATAGGCATAAGGCTATCCTAACTATAAGATAAGGCCAGGGACTAATGAAAGTGTTTAGAAAACTGGGCAGACTAGATGGGCCGAATGGTTCTTATCTGCCGTCACATTCTATGTTTCTATGTTTCTGGGGGGAAAAAAGCAAAACATTTTAGAAGTTGATCCAAAAATATCAGGTTCATTTACTAAAATGAGAATTGTTGGCATTCAAAGTTAATTTCAAATTTAAAACGAAAACAGCCAAACTGGAAGCATAGCTTGCTGGGAGAGTTTTAAATTTGAAAATCATATAAATTCCCGACAATTCTCACTTTACTGAATAACCCAGTAAATCATTTGAAAAGCTTACCCAGCAATATTAAATCAAAGCCTATATTCGCATACACGAACCGGGGACATTCGGACTTTAATTTTATACATTGTTTACGATCTTCCCAATTCCAATGTTTTTTTTTTGGGACACAATGTAACATCAGAGAGTTACAATAACTAATAACTGAAAACCTCCGCTAAATTAGACCTTGGTTAAATGAAAATTGTATTGATATGTTTGGTTATTGTTTTAAACTGGTTCAGAAACATTTAGAGAACACACTTGTTAAAAACGTTTTATATATTTTATGTGAACTTAAATCAGGGTTTATATTTAGAGATGTTTACCAATATTTCACAATCAATCAGTTTATGCATTAATATTTACAGAGTAACTGTACAGTAAGCCCTGACTAACTGAGATCGGCCCAAGCTGGTGAGTAATATGTTGAAATGATATTACAGGTGAGTTTTTTCCCCCCCCCAATATTCTCGGTCCCAGGCCACATCCTTTTCGGGAGATACTCTGTTGTGACTTGATCTTTCCCTGCACTAAGATACTTTGGCCTTGATGTAATATTGTTGGATAGGCATTTCAAATGATTAACAGGTTTATTTAGTAACGTAAGAATTCAAAGGCCAGAATTGCCGACCTGAAAACGTAGCTGACTTAAAGAATTTTTCACTCCAGCTAATTTGAATTTAAATTTGAAATTATCTTTGAATTCTCACTTTAGTGAATAATATCTGTAACGGATCTACGGGCACCCCGACTGGGTACCTCCGTTGAAGAATGCTCCTAGCGCTTCCTGAGGACTACAAGCACTGCAGCAGACACCATAACCACCGTGGACTCCTCCAGAGAGCAAGGCATGAACAAGCTCTTACAAGTGATTTAGCAAGGGAGTATGACAAGCATAGCAATCCCTTGTTACAGATTCCCCCAATAAGAGACGGCACTCCAAATTGAGGGTGAAGTAGAACTGAACTTTTAATGAAACACTCTGCTTTTATGCACATTTTGCACACATAGTACTGCCCACAGGGTTTTACAAAACAACCAATCAATACGTACAATACACTCAGACACTCCCACACAAAATCCTCCCCTCTGCCTGTGATATAATTACTGAACACAATGGGCTAACGTAATTATCACAGGTAGGAAAATACACAATTTTACACAATAATCATAACTTTAAAAGTATACATCACATTCACATAAACTTACATTTTCAGAATCGGCATACTCCAATTACAAACAGATGTCGAAATCATACAAATTGGTCCAGTGGTTCAAAAGTTAGGTCGAATGTCCTTTGTGACCACTGAAGCATGGCTTTTCCAGCCCAAACCAGTTCCACAGAGTCCTCTATCCTGGAGATAATTGGCTTAACTGGGTGTGGTAAGCCAACTATCTCCTGGTACAGAAAACAGCAAAAATACAACAGCAAAAATACACAAAAATACATAACTCCTATCATACTGAACAGAACCCCCACATTCAACCTATCCCCAGGAAACGGGGGAGGGGCACACCTTCCCATGTATTCAAAGGTTCAGAAAAAGTGTTTCAAAATCCAATAAGCCCAAATAAGTTTCTTAAAGGGCAATACATCCCAGGGGCCATAGTCACATGGCAGGAGGCTGGCAATCAGTCTTCTCCAATGCCCAGTGGCTGGCTGGCAATCAGTCTTCTCCATTGCCCATAATCAGTCTTCTCCAATGCAGATAAACTTTTGAATTTATCTGCTTTTCGAGAAAAAAATAATAATAATTAAATTACAAATAATTGTAATTTTTTTTTAATATTTTAGATATTTATCCAAAAATATTACATTATTTGAGAAGCTTACCCAACAATATTAAATCGAGGCCTTTATATCATGTCGACTGCTGTGTGTACTAAAGTGTTTTCAGCATTTTATTGATCTATAATACCATTTGTGTTTGTACAAGTTCCCCCTTTGCCTCTCTCCATTTTTAGGATGGCCGTTATATCTACCTGGAGCGGCCGTGAAGGTGTGCTCTGATACAACCTTAACAGCACATGCTTCTATTGTCACTTGGTTTCTTATATAACGTCTCCACGTCCCTCCACTAGGAAGCGGCATGGAACACAGCAAATAAAATGCGTCACTTCTGGAGACTCGGTGGTTGCATCATTGGACATCTTGGCTTGGGTGGGATTTTAATGGAGCATGGAAGAAACCAAAAATCCTTAACAGGGAATTAACATACCTGACCGCCTAAATCGCTACCTTCACATGTAATATTACCATAATGACTGGCAGCGGAATTTCTCAATCCGTTTGCGGCGTTTGTTTAGAGACTGTGCCAGCGATGGTTCCTGATGGATGTCATTGGGTTTAAAAAGACTTCAGAAAAGCTTTCAGACAGGACCGGAGTAATAAGATGTGCATTGGAACGCTTGGTCTGCCAGGGAGACAGCGAGAAGCACTGATGTTTTGGGATTTGATTGCAAGAAATCATTTTTTAATGCTGATCATTAAACACTTTTATTTTTCTCGAGGAAGCCGAGGGCTGCGGTAGACAAATATAAAAAAAAAGGGCAGAAAATTTGTTGGCAAAATAAGTGACAGAATGTAAAGAAGTGTAAAATAAAAACACAATCTCTTCCTACATAAAAGAACAGTCTTCTATAATGAATGAATAGACTTTAAAATGTTTCTCACCTAAGCTGCTTTTATTTAAAAAATACTCCGTCTCCGCTCTCTGCAGGAATTCAGCGTCATTCGAAAAACACCAAGTAGAAGAGAGAAGATTATTTGGGGAAATTTGGATCCGAAAATGCAGAGGTTTTTTACTAAATTTATCGTCACCTGCCAAATGCTTTGAATTATTTCTCTGAAATTCTGCAAATTGTCCCCCTAAAAAGACACGAATAGCTTTGTAATGATCAGGAACTGATTCAAAACGGTCTCCAGGAACAAAAAAAAAAATGAGTGGTTAGAAAAAAATGTAAATAAATAAATATGGATTAATCGCTAAAAAGAGTGGAAGTCATCTGACCACACGTAAATCAAGGGATGTTGGTGCCCTCCTAATTCACAGAGGCTGGCGGGAACATTTTATTTTGACCCTCGCAGCACTGTCATAGTATAAGAGAATGGGGAGCTTTTATCAGGCCTCTCTGTTAATTCGGGGGTTCCCGTAACTCCTGTTTCATGAGGAAGTATTTTTTTTACAAGTAGAAATGTCCTCTTGTTTGGCCATATTCTGGAGCAATGTGAGGGCCGGTGCTGTGTTTGATAAATGTCCATATTGCCACACATTTTGTGGAATTCCTGAGCTATTTTCTTAGCCGGTACTGAATTGAGTAAAACTGTAGTCGTTTAATGAGCTGCAACTTTGTGAGAACTATTTACAGTATATCAACGTATTGCTTAATTACCCATAATGTTCAGAGCTCACAGAACCCAGCTCCGTCAGTCTGTAAGTGATTTACATATCAAAATTTGGCGTCTAATTCAATATATGAACTGATAACCCGTGAGGCTCGTCCATTGGGGCAGGTAGGCCAGTGTTTGCTAAAAAACAATCAAAACAAGTCTGTTAGCATTGTCAATGTCTGAGATCACATCCGTTAAATAATATGGTAAATAATAAAATTACAGTGATATTACTCACTGCCTCGAGCATTGAACTGATGCAATTTGTTGTGTACATTATGGCAATCTCATCTAGGTGTTCAGAAGAATTATTAACACAAAGCATTCTAACACAACTGAACACAATCTGAATCTCTCCAATATTGTTTCTATAAATGGCTTTCTGGCTCTCACTCCTGGCAATTTGTGATTATTATATTCATAAAAACACATATTGCTGGGTCTTCTAATGACTTGTTATTTTAACGTTAATTATGCCCTGTGGAGCAATTAGTTGCTTATGACATAAATATGTGTGTTTTCTTAGATCCCGCTAACAGGTGCAGGCCAGAGGTGCTGACATCTGCTTCTCCTTCCCAGATATGCTGTGGGAATGAATCGTTTCCCCTGTTCGGTTTTCTATGTTTGATTCTAATAAAGATATGATTTTGGGGTATTTGAAGATTTGATAACCCAGAAACATTTTGTATGGAGTTACAGTTATCCCTAGGACAGGTAAGAGAGCCACTCTCCGCAGTGGTGTATCCTGGTTTTGTGCTGCCCTAGGCAGGACAAAACTCGCGCCCCCCACCCTTCCTCCCTGCCCCGCCTTCTAAATACACACACACTCACTCACTAACAGACACATGCAGTCACTAGCAGACACACACATACACTAACAGACATGCATACACTCTCACTAACAGACACACACATAGTAACACACTCTCACTAACAGACACACTCCCTGACATACACACACTCACTAACAGACACACACACTAACACACTCACTTACACACTCACTCACTAACACACACACACTCACTCACTAACACACACACACTCACTAACACACTCACTCACTAACACACACACACACACTCACTAACACACACTCACTAACACACACACTCACTCACTAACACACTCACTCACTCACTAACACACACACACACACTCACTAACTCACTAACACACACTCACTAACACACACACTCACTCACTCACTAACTCACTCACTAACACACACACACTAGTGTTTTTTGTTTTGTTAAATTGAACCCCCCCAGCCTCCTTACCTTTGGGAATGCTGGGGGGGGGGAGAGTTCTTACTCTCCCTGGTGGTCCAGTGGCTGCTGGGCGGGCGGTTGGTCGGGTGGGCGGCGCTGGCGAGGGAGCACTTTCTCCTGAGCGCTCTGCTCAGCTCCCTCGCGTGCCGCCCGCAGAGTGAGGCTGGGAGCCGGAATATGATGTCATATAGGGAGCTGAGCAGAGTGCTCAGGGGAAAGTGCTCCCTCGCCTGCTCCGCCCGCACGGATTTTCACATAGCCGCCCGCCTGGCTGGACGGACTGTTAGCCGCAAGGCTAACAAGGCATTTGCCCTGGGCGTTTGGGGGCGGCTTTTTTTGCCGCCCCCTGGAAAATGCCGCCCAAGGCAAATGCCTTGTTTGCCTTGCGGCTAAAACGTCCCTGACTCTCCGTGTGACTAAGGTCTAAAATATAAATCCTACATAAATAGTTCATTAATATGCAGATTGAAAACCTGGTAATCTTTTCTCCCTTCTGGGTACGTATGTTTTAGGTACATCTCTTCTTGGTTGACACCTTGTGAAGTTGCACTAGACTTGGACATTCTTTTTCCGACTAACACGTTTTAGTCTGAAATTCGGCACTTCGTCCATTCGTCCAAAAGACAAATGAGTGAATACATATTAAAACAAATAAAATGAAGACCAAACTGAGAGTTGGATGAAATTTCACCCTGCAATTCGTTCATTCATTTATTTTATATTACAAAGAAGGAGCTACCAGCTAATGGTTCCCTCCTTGTAATACTTACAAATAGAAGAAGTGCTCCCAGCTGCTTCCTAAATCCCCCTTGCCCCCCTCACCCTATGGCTGTTAATATAACCCCTATATTAATATAAGGAGATTAATTCCTTCCTCCTGCCCACGGTGCTGCGGGTAGGGGTATGTCTACTAAACAGTGAGCAGTGACCACGCCATACATTCTGTATTCTATGAACTCTACACTCTATGCATTCTATATTCTATTCGTTCTATGAATTCTACACTCTATGCATTCTATATTCTATTCGTTCTATGAATTCTACACTCTATGCATTCTATATTCTATTCATTCTATGAACTCTACACTCTATGCATTCTATATTCTATTCGTTCTATGAATTCTACACTCATAGAATGTGACGGCAGATAAGAACCATTCGGCCCATCTAGTCTGCCCAGTTTTCTAAATACTTTCATTAGTCCCTGGCCTTATCTTATAGTTAGGATAGCTTTATGCCTATCCCACGCATGCTTAAACTCCTTTACTGTGTTAACCTCTACCACTTCAGCTGGAAGGCTATTCCATGCATCCACTACCCTCTCAGTAAAGTAATACTTCCTGATATTATTTTTAAACCTTTGTCCTTCTAATTTTAGACTATGTCCTCTGGTTGTGGTAGTTTTTCTTCTTTTAAATATAGTCTCCTCCTTTACTGTGTTGATTCCCTTTATGTATTTAAATGTTTCTATCATATCCCCCCTGTCTCGTCTTTCCACCAAGCTATACATGTTAAGATCCTTTAACCTTTCCTGGTAAGTTTTATCCTGCAATCCATGAACCAGTTTAGTAGCCCTTCTTTGAACTCTCTCTAAGGTATCAATATCCTTCTGAAGATATGGTCTCCAGTACTGTGTACAGTACTCCAAGTGAGGTCTCACCAGTGTTCTGTACAATGGCATGAGCACTTCCCTCTTTCTACTGCTAATACCTCTCCCTATACAACCAAGCATTCTGCTAGCATTTCCTGCTGCTCTATTACATTGTCTGCCTACCTTTAAGTCCTCAGAAATAATCGACCCTAAATCCCTTTCCTCAGATGTTGAGGTTAGGACTCTATCAAATATTCTGTACTCTGCCCTTGGGTTTTTACGTCCAAGATGCATTATCTTGCACTTATCCACATTAAATGTCAGTTGCCACAACTCTGACCATTTTTCTAGTTTACCTAAATCATTAGCCATTTGGCTTATCCCTCCTGGAACATCAACCCTGTTACATATCTTAGTATCATCAGCAAAAAGACATACCTTACCATCAAGACCTTCTGCAATATCACTAATAAAAATATTAAAGAGAATGGGTCCAAGTACAGATCCCTGAGGTACCCCACTGGTGACAAGCCCAAGCTTCGAATATACTCCATTGACTACACTCCACTGACTACACTCTATGCATTCTATATTCTATTCATTCTATGAACTCTACACTCTATGCATTCTATATTCTATTCATTCTATGAATTCTACACTCTATGCATTCTATATTCTATTCATTCTATGAACTCTACACTCTATGCATTCTATATTCTATTCATTCTATGAACTCTACACTCTATGCATTCTATATTCTATTCATTCTATGAATTCTACACTCTATGCATTCTATATTCTATTCATTCTATGAATTCTACAATCTATCCATTCTATATTCTATTCATTCTATGAACTCTACACTCTATGCATTCTATATTCTATTCATTCTATGAATTCTATACTCTATGCATTCTATGTTCTATTCGTTCTATGAATTCTATACTCTATGCATTCTATATTCTATTCATTCTATGAACTCTACACTCTATGCATTCTATATTCTATTCGTTCTATGAATTCTACACTCTATGCATTCTATATTCTATTCGTTCTATGAATTCTACACTCTATGCATTCTATATTCTATTCATTCTATGAACTCTACACTCTATGCATTCTATATTCTATTCATTCTATGAACTCTACACTCTATGCATTCTATATTCTATTCGTTCTATGAACTCTACACTCTATGCATTCTATATTCTATTCATTCTATGAATTCTACACTCTATGCATTCTATATTTTATTCATTCTATGAATTCTATACTCTATGCATTCTATAATTTATTCATTCTATGAATTCTACACTCTATGCATTCGATATTCTATTCATTCTATGAATTCTACACTCTATGCATTCTATATTCTATTCATTCTATGAATTCTACACTCTATACATTCTATATTCTATTCATTCTATGAATTCTACACTCTATGCATTCTATATTCTATTCGTTCTATGAACTCTACACTCTATGCATTCTATATTCTATTCGTTCTATGAACTCTACACTCTATGCATTCTATATTCTATTCATTCTATGAATTCTACACTCTATGCATTCTATATTCTATTCATTCTATGAATTCTACACTCTATGCATTCTATATTCTATTCATTCTATGAATTCTACACTCTATACATTCTATATTCTATTCCTTCTATGAATTCTACACTCTATGCATTCTATATTCTATTCGTTCTATGAATTCTACACTCTATGCATTCTATATTCTATTCATTCTATGAACTCTACACTCTATGCATTCTATATTTTATTCATTCTATGAATTCTATACTCTATGCATTCTATAATTTATTCATTCTATGAATTCTACACTCTATGCATTCGATATTCTATTCATTCTATGAATTCTACACTCTATGCATTCTATATTCTATTCATTCTATGAATTCTACACTCTATACATTCTATATTCTATTCATTCTATGAATTCTACACTCTATGCATTCTATATTCTATTCGTTCTATGAACTCTACACTCTATGCATTCTATATTCTATTCGTTCTATGAACTCTACACTCTATGCATTCTATATTCTATTCATTCTATGAATTCTACACTCTATGCATTCTATATTCTATTCATTCTATGAATTCTACACTCTATGCATTCTATATTCTATTCATTCTATGAATTCTACACTCTATACATTCTATATTCTATTCCTTCTATGAATTCTACACTCTATGCATTCTATATTCTATTCGTTCTATGAACTCTACACTCTATGCATTCTATATTCTATTTGTTCTATGAACTCTACACTCTATGCATTCTATATTCTATTCATTCTATGAACTCTACACTCTATGCATTCTATATTCTATTCGTTCTATGAACTCTACACTCTATGCATTCTATATTCTATTCATTCTATGAACTCTACACTCTATGCATTCCCTATTCCATTCATTCTATGAATTCTACACTCTATGCATTCTATATTTTATTCATTCTATGAATTCTATACTCTATGCATTCTATATTCTATTCATTCTATGAATTCTACACTCTATGCATTCTATATTCTATTCATTCTATGAATTCTACACTCTATGCATTCTATATTCTATTCATTCTATGAATTCTACACTCTATACATTCTATATTCTATTCATTCTATGAATTCTACACTCTATGCATTCTATATTCTATTCGTTCTATGAACTCTACACTCTATGCATTCTATATTCTATTCGTTCTATGAACTCTACACTCTATGCATTCTATATTCTATTCGTTCTATGAACTCTACACTCTATGCATTCTATATTCTATTCGTTCTATGAACTCTACACTCTATGCATTCTATATTCTATTCATTCTATGAACTCTACACTCTATGCATTCTATATTCTATTCATTCTATGAATTCTACACTCTATGCATTCTATATTTTATTCATTCTATGAATTCTATACTCTATGCATTCTATATTCTATTAATTCTATGAATTCTACACTCTATGCATTCGATATTCTATTCATTCTATGAACTCTACACTCTATGCATTCTATATTCTATTAATTCTATGAATTCTACACTCTATGCATTCTATATTCTATTCATTCTATGAACTCTACACTCTATGCATTCTATATTCTATTCATTCTATGAACTCTACACTCTATGCATTCTATATTCTATTCATTCTATGAACTCTACACTCTATGCATTCTATATTCTATTCATTCTATGAACTCTACACTCTATGCATTCTATATTCTATTCATTCTATGAACTCTACACTCTATGCATTCTATATTCTATTCATTCTATGAACTCTACATTCTATGCATTCTATATTCTATTCATTCTATGAACTCTACACTCTATGCATTCTATATTCTATTCATTCTATGAACTCTACATTCTATGCATTCTATATTCTATTCATTCTATGAACTCTACACTCTATGCATTCTATATTCTATTCATTCTATGAACTCTACACTCTATGCATTCTATATTCTATTCATTCTATGAACTCTACATTCTATGCATTCTATATTCTATTCATTCTATGAATTCTACACTCTATGCATTCTATATTATATTCATTCTATGAATTCTACACTCTATGCATTCTATATTTTATTCATTCTATGAACTCTACACTCTATGCATTTTATATTCTATTCATTCTATGAACTCTACACTCTATGCATTCTATATTCTATTCATTCTATGAATTCTACACTCTATGCATTCTATATTCTATTCATTCTATGAACTCTATACTCTATTCATTCTATATTCTATTCATTCTATGAATTCTATACTCTATGCATTCTATATTCTATTCGTTCTATGAATTCTACACTCTATGCATTCTATATTCTATTCGTTCTATGCATTCTATACTCTATGCATTCTATATTCTATTCATTCTATGAACTCTACACTCTATGCATTCTATATTCTATTTGTTCTATGAATTCTACACTCTATGCATTCTATATTCTATTTGTTCTATGAATTCTATACTCTAT
This sequence comes from Pelobates fuscus, assembly GCF_036172605.1. Taxonomy (NCBI): domain Eukaryota; kingdom Metazoa; phylum Chordata; class Amphibia; order Anura; family Pelobatidae; genus Pelobates; species Pelobates fuscus. Next base: position 381,211,038 of record NC_086321.1, read on the forward strand.
ACATTCTATATTCTATTCTTTCTATGAATTCTACACTCTATGCATTCTATATTCTATTCGTTCTATGAATTCTACACTCTATGCATTCTATATTCTATTTGTTCTATGAATTCTATACTCTATGCATTCTATATTCTATTCTTTCTATGAATTCTACACTCTATGCATTCTATATTCTATTCGTTCTATGAATTCTACACTCTATGCATTCTATATTCTATTCATTCTATGAACTCTACACTCTATGCATTCTATATTCTATTCATTCTATGAATTCTACACTCTATGCATTCTATATTCTATTCATTCTATGAACTCTATACTCTATTCATTCTATATTCTATTCATTCTATGAATTCTATACTCTATGCATTCTATATTCTATTCGTTCTATGAATTCTACACTCTATGCATTCTATATTCTATTCGTTCTATGCATTCTATACTCTATGCATTCTATATTCTATTCATTCTATGAACTCTACACTCTATGCATTCTATATTCTATTTGTTCTATGAATTCTACACTCTATGCATTCTATATTCTATTTGTTCTATGAATTCTATACTCTATACATTCTATATTCTATTCTTTCTATGAATTCTACACTCTATGCATTCTATATTCTATTCGTTCTATGAATTCTACACTCTATGCATTCTATATTCTATTTGTTCTATGAATTCTATACTCTATGCATTCTATATTCTATTCTTTCTATGAATTCTACACTCTATGCATTCTATATTCTATTCGTTCTATGAATTCTACACTCTATGCATTCTATACTCTATTCGTTCTATGAATTCTACACTCTATGCATTCTATATTCTATTCATTCTATGAACTCTACACTCTATGCATTCTATATTCTATTCATTCTATGAACTCTACATTCTATGCATTCTTTATTCTATTCATTCTATGAATTCTACACTCTATGCATTCTATATTTTATTCATTCTATGAACTCTACACTCTATGCATTCTATATTCTATTCATTCTATGAACTCTACACTCTATGCATTCTATATTCTATTCATTCTATGAACTCTACACTCTATGCATTCTATATTCTATTCATTCTATGAATTCTACACTCTATGCATTCTATATTCTATTCATTCTATGAATTCTACACTCTATGCATTCTATATTCTATTCATTCTATGAACTCTACACTCTATGCATTCTATATTCTATTCGTTCTATGAACTCTACACTCTATGCATTCTATATTCTATTCGTTCTATGAACTCTACACTCTATGCATTCTATATTCTATTCGTTCTATGAACTCTACACTCTATGCATTCTATATTCTATTCGTTCTATGAACTCTACACTCTATGCATTCTATATTCTATTTGTTCTATGAACTCTACACTCTATGCATTCTATATTCTATTCATTCTATGAACTCTACACTCTATGCATTCTATATTCTATTCATTCTATGAATTCTACACTCTATGCATTCTATATTATATTTGTTCTATGAACTCTACACTCTATGCATTCTATATTCTATTCGTTCTATGAATTCTACACTCTATGCATTCTATATTCTATTCATTCTATGAATTCTACACTCTATGCATTCTATATTCTATTCATTCTATGAATTCTACACTCTATACATTCTATATTCTATTCCTTCTATGAATTCTACACTCTATGCATTCTATATTCTATTCGTTCTATGAACTCTACACTCTATGCATTCTATATTCTATTCGTTCTATGAACTCTACACTCTATGCATTCTATATTCTATTCATTCTATGAACTCTACACTCTATGCATTCTATATTCTATTCGTTCTATGAACTCTACACTCTATGCATTCTATATTCTATTCATTCTATGAACTCTACACTCTATGCATTCTATATTCCATTCATTCTATGAATTCTACACTCTATGCATTCTATATTTTATTCATTCTATGAATTCTATACTCTATGCATTCTATATTCTATTCATTCTATGAATTCTACACTCTATGCATTCTATATTCTATTCATTCTATGAATTCTACACTCTATGCATTCTATATTCTATTCATTCTATGAATTCTACACTCTATACATTCTATATTCTATTCATTCTATGAATTCTACACTCTATGCATTCTATATTCTATTCGTTCTATGAACTCTACACTCTATGCATTCTATATTCTATTCGTTCTATGAACTCTACACTCTATGCATTCTATATTCTATTCGTTCTATGAACTCTACACTCTATGCATTCTATATTCTATTTGTTCTATGAACTCTACACTCTATGCATTCTATATTCTATTCATTCTATGAACTCTACACTCTATGCATTCTATATTCTATTCATTCTATGAATTCTACACTCTATGCATTCTATATTTTATTCATTCTATGAATTCTATACTCTATGCATTCTATTTCTATTAATTCTATGAATTCTACACTCTATGCATTCGATATTCTATTCATTCTATGAACTCTACACTCTATGCATTCTATATTCTATTCATTCTATGAACTCTACACTCTATGCATTCTATATTCTATTCATTCTATGAACTCTACACTCTATGCATTCTATATTCTATTCATTCTATGAACTCTATACTCTATGCATTCTATATTCTATTCATTCTATGAATTCTACACTCTATGCATTCTATATTCTATTCGTTCTATGAATTCTACACTCTATGCATTCTATATTCTATTCATTCTATGAACTCTACACTCTATGCATTCTATATTTTATTCATTCTATGAATTCTATACTCTATGCATTCTATAATTTATTCATTCTATGAATTCTACACTCTATGCATTCAATATTCTATTCATTCTATGAATTCTACACTCTATGCATTCTATATTCTATTCATTCTATGAATTCTACACTCTATACATTCTATATTCTATTCATTCTATGAATTCTACACTCTATGCATTCTATATTCTATTCGTTCTATGAACTCTACACTCTATGCATTCTATATTCTATTCGTTCTATGAACTCTACACTCTATGCATTCTATATTCTATTCATTCTATGAATTCTACACTCTATGCATTCTATATTCTATTCATTCTATGAATTCTACACTCTATGCATTCTATATTCTATTCATTCTATGAATTCTACACTCTATACATTCTATATTCTATTCCTTCTATGAATTCTACACTCTATGCATTCTATATTCTATTCGTTCTATGAACTCTACACTCTATGCATTCTATATTCTATTCGTTCTATGAACTCTACACTCTATGCATTCTATATTCTATTCATTCTATGAACTCTACACTCTATGCATTCTATATTCTATTCGTTCTATGAACTCTACACTCTATGCATTCTATATTCTATTCATTCTATGAACTCTACACTCTATGCATTCTATATTCCATTCATTCTATGAATTCTACACTCTATGCATTCTATATTCTATTCATTCTATGAATTCTACACTCTATACATTCTATATTCTATTCATTCTATGAATTCTACACTCTATGCATTCTATATTCTATTCGTTCTATGAACTCTACACTCTATGCATTCTATATTCTATTCGTTCTATGAACTCTACACTCTATGCATTCTATATTCTATTCGTTCAATGAACTCTACACTCTATGCATTCTATATTCTATTCGTTCTATGAACTCTACACTCAATGCATTCTATATTCTATTCATTCTATGAACTCTACACTCTATGCATTCTATATTCTATTCATTCTATGAATTCTACACTCTATGCATTCTATATTTTATTCATTCTATGAATTCTATACTCTATGCATTCTATATTCTATTAATTCTATGAATTCTACACTCTATGCATTCGATATTCTATTCATTCTATGAACTCTACACTCTATGCATTCTATATTCTATTAATTCTATGAATTCTACACTCTATGCATTCTATATTCTATTCATTCTATGAACTCTACACTCTATGCATTCTATATTCTATTCATTCTATGAACTCTACACTCTATGCATTCTATATTCTATTCATTCTATGAACTCTACACTCTATGCATTCTATATTCTATTCATTCTATGAACTCTACACTCTATGCATTCTATATTCTATTCATTCTATGAACTCTACACTCTATGCATTCTATATTCTATTCATTCTATGAACTCTACATTCTATATTCTATTCATTCTATGAACTCTACACTCTATGCATTCTATATTCTATTCATTCTATGAACTTTACATTCTATGCATTCTATATTCTATTCATTCTATGAACTCTACACTCTATGCATTCTATATTCTATTCATTCTATGAACTCTACACTCTATGCATTCTATATTCTATTCATTCTATGAACTCTACATTCTATGCATTCTATATTCTATTCATTCTATGAATTCTACACTCTATGCATTCTATATTTTATTCATTCTATGAACTCTACACTCTATGCATTCTATATTCTATTCATTCTATGAACTCTACACTCTATGCATTCTATATTCTATTCATTCTATGAATTCTACACTCTATGCATTCTATATTCTATTCATTCTATGAACTCTATACTCTATTCATTCTATATTCTATTCATTCTATGAATTCTATACTCTATGCATTCTATATTCTATTCGTTCTATGAATTCTACACTCTATGCATTCTATATTCTATTCGTTCTATGCATTCTATACTCTATGCATTCTATATTCTATTCATTCTATGAACTCTACACTCTATGCATTCTATATTCTATTTGTTCTATGAATTCTACACTCTATGCATTCTATATTCTATTTGTTCTATGAATTCTATACTCTATACATTCTATATTCTATTCTTTCTATGAATTCTACACTCTATGCATTCTATATTCTATTCGTTCTATGAATTCTACACTCTATACATTCTATATTCTATTCTTTCTATGAATTCTACACTCTATGCATTCTATATTCTATTCGTTCTATGAATTCTACACTCTATGCATTCTATATTCTATTTGTTCTATGAATTCTATACTCTATGCATTCTATATTCTATTCTTTCTATGAATTCTACACTCTATGCATTCTATATTCTATTCGTTCTATGAATTCTACACTCTATGCATTCTATATTCTATTCGTTCTATGAATTCTACACTCTATGCATTCTATATTCTATTCATTCTATGAACTCTACACTCTATGCATTCTATATTCTATTCATTCTATGAACTCTACATTCTATGCATTCTTTATTCTATTCATTCTATGAATTCTACACTCTATGCATTCTATATTTTATTCATTCTATGAACTCTACACTCTATGCATTCTATATTCTATTCATTCTATGAACTCTACACTCTATGCATTCTATATTCTATTCATTCTATGAACTCTACACTCTATGCATTCTATATTCTATTCATTCTATGAATTCTACACTCTATGCATTCTATATTCTATTCATTCTATGAATTCTACACTCTATGCATTCTATATTCTATTCATTCTATGAACTCTACACTCTATGCATTCTATATTCTATTCGTTCTATGAACTCTACACTCTATGCATTCTATATTCTATTCGTTCTATGAACTCTACACTCTATGCATTCTATATTCTATTCGTTCTATGAACTCTACACTCTATGCATTCTATATTCTATTCGTTCTATGAACTCTACACTCTATGCATTCTATATTCTATTTGTTCTATGAACTCTACACTCTATGCATTCTATATTCTATTCATTCTATGAACTCTACACTCTATGCATTCTATATTCTATTCATTCTATGAATTCTACACTCTATGCATTCTATATTCTATTCATTCTATGAACTCTACACTCTATGCATTCTATATTCTATTCATTCTATGAACTCTATACTCTATGCATTCTATATTCTATTCATTCTATGAATTCTACACTCTATGCATTCTATATTCTATTCATTCTTTGAACTCTACACTCTATGCATTCTATATTCTATTCATTCTATGAACTCTACACTCTATGCATTCTATATTCTATTCATTCTATGAACTCTACACTCTATGCATTCTATATTCTATTCATTCTATGAATTCTACACTCTATGCATTCTATATTCTATTCATTCTATGAACTCTACACTCTATGCATTCTATATTCTATTCATTCTATGAATTATACACTCTATGCATTCTATATTCTATTCGTTCTATGGATTCTGCACTCTATGCATTCTATATTCTATTCGTTCTATGAACTCTACACTCTATGCATTCTATATTCTATTCGTTCTATGAACTCTACACTCTATGCATTCTATATTCTATTCGTTCTATGAATTCTATACTCTATGCATTCTATATTCTATTCATTCTATGAACTCTACACTCTATGCATTCTATATTGTATTCGTTCTATGAACTCTACACTCTATGCATTCTATATTCTATTCATTCTATGAATTCTACACTCTATGCATTCTATATTCTATTCATTCTATGAACTCTACACTCTATGCATTCTATATTCTATTCATTCTATGAACTCTACACTCTATGCATTCTATATTCTATTCATTCTATGAACTCTACACTCTATGCATTCTATATTCTATTCATTCTATGAACTCTACACTCTATGCATTCTATATTCTATTCATTCTATGAATTCTATACTCTATGCATTCTATATTCCATTCATTCTATGAACTCTACACTCTATGCATTCTATATTATATTCATTCTATGAACTCTACACTCTATGCATTCTATATTCTATTCATTCTATGAACTCTACACTCTATGCATTCTATATTCTATTCATTCTATGAACTCTACACTCTATGCATTCTATATTCTATTCATTCTATGAATTCTATACTCTATGCATTCTATATTCCATTCATTCTATGAACTCTACACTCTATGCATTCTATATTCTATTCATTCTATGAACTCTACACTCTATGCATTCTATATTCTATTCATTCTTTGAACTCTACACTCTATGCATTCTATATTCTATTCATTCTATGAACTCTACACTCTATGCATTCTATATTCTATTCATTCTATGAACTCTACACTCTATGCATTCTATATTCTATTCATTCTATGAATTCTACACTCTATGCATTCTATATTCTATTCATTCTATGAACTCTACACTCTATGCATTCTATATTCTATTCATTCTATGAATTATACACTCTATGCATTCTATATTCTATTCGTTCTATGGATTCTGCACTCTATGCATTCTATATTCTATTCGTTCTATGAACTCTACACTCTATGCATTCTATATTCTATTCGTTCTATGAACTCTACACTCTATGCATTCTATATTCTATTCGTTCTATGAATTCTATACTCTATGCATTCTATATTCTATTCATTCTATGAACTCTACACTCTATGCATTCTATATTGTATTCGTTCTATGAACTCTACACTCTATGCATTCTATATTCTATTCATTCTATGAATTCTACACTCTATGCATTCTATATTCTATTCATTCTATGAACTCTACACTCTATGCATTCTATATTCTATTCATTCTATGAACTCTACACTCTATGCATTCTATATTCTATTCATTCTATGAACTCTACACTCTATGCATTCTATATTCTATTCATTCTATGAACTCTACACTCTATGCATTCTATATTCTATTCATTCTATGAACTCTACTCTCTATGCATTCTATATTCTATTCGTTCTATGAACTCTACACTCTATGCATTCTATATTCTATTCGTTCTATGAACTCTACACTCTATGCATTCTATATTCTATTCATTCTATGAACTCTACACTCTATGCATTCTATATTCTATTCATTCTATGAACTCTACACTCTATGCATTCTATATTCTATTCATTCTATGAACTCTACACTCTATGCATTCTATATTCTATTCATTCTATGAACTCTACACTCTATGCATTCTATATTCTATTCATTCTATGAATTCTACACTCTATGCATTCTATATTCTATTCATTCTATGAATTCTACACTCTATGCATTCTATATTCTATTCATTCTATGAATTCTACACTCTATGCATTCTATATTCTATTCGTTCTATGAATTCTACACTCTATGCATTCTATATTCTATTCATTCTATGAATTCTACACTCTATGCATTCTATATTCTATTCATTCTATGAACTCTACACTCTATGCATTCTATATTCTATTCATTCTATTAATTCTACACTCTATGCATTCTATATTATATTCATTCTATGAATTCTACACTCTATGCATTCTATATTCTATTCGTTCTATGAACTCTACACTCTATGCATTCTATATTCTATTCATTCTATGAACTCTACACTCTATGCATTCTATATTCTATTCATTCTATGAATTCTACACTCTATGCATTCTATATTCTATTCATTCTTTGAATTCTATACTCTATGCATTCTATATTCCATTCATTCTATGAACTCTACACTCTATGCATTCTATATTCTATTCATTCTATTAATTCTACACTCTATGCATTCTATATTCTATTCATTCTATGAATTCTACACTCTATGCATTCTATATTATATTCATTCTATTAATTCTACACTCTATGCATTCTATATTATATTCATTCTATGAACTCTACACTCTATGCATTCTATATTCTATTCATTCTATGAACTCTACACTCTATGCATTCTATATTCTATTCATTCTATGAACTCTACACTCTATGCATTCTATATTCTATTCATTCTATGAATTCTATACTCTATGCATTCTATATTCCATTCATTCTATGAACTCTACACTCTATGCATTCTATATTATATTCATTCTATGAACTCTACACTCTATGCATTCTATATTCTATTCATTCTATGAACTCTACACTCTATGCATTCTATATTCTATTCATTCTATGAACTCTACACTCTATGCATTCTATATTCTATTCGTTCTATGAATTCTACACTCTATGCATTCTATATTTTATTCATTCTATGAACTCTACACTCTATGCATTCTATATTCTATTCATTCTATGAATTCTACACTCTATGCATTCTATATTCTATTCGTTCTATGAATTCTACACTCTATGCATTCTATATTTTATTCATTCTATGAACTCTACACTCTATGCATTCTATATTCCATTCATTCTATGAACTCTACACTCTATGCATTCTATATTATATTCATTCTATGAACTCTACACTCTATGCATTCTATATTCTATTCATTCTATGAACTCTACACTCTATGCATTCTATATTCTATTCATTCTATGAACTCTACACTCTATGCATTCTATATTCTATTCGTTCTATGAATTCTACACTCTATGCATTCTATATTTTATTCATTCTATGAACTCTACACTCTATGCATTCTATATTCTATTCATTCTATGAATTCTACACTCTATGCATTCTATATTCTATTCGTTCTATGAATTCTACACTCTATGCATTCTATATTTTATTCATTCTATGAACTCTACTCTCTATGCATTCTATATTCTATTCATTCTATGAATTCTATACTCTATGTATTCTATATTATATTCATTCTATGAACTCTACACTCTATGCATTCTATATTCTATTCATTCTATGAACTCTACACTCTATGCATTCTATATTCTATTCATTCTATGAACTCTACACTCTATGCATTCTATATTCTATTCATTCTATGAATTCTATACTCTATGCATTCTATATTCCATTCATTCTATGAACTCTACACTCTATGCATTCTATATTATATTCATTCTATGAACTCTACACTCTATGCATTCTATATTCTATTCATTCTATGAACTCTACACTCTATGCATTCTATATTCCATTCATTCTATGAACTCTACACTCTATGCATTCTATATTATATTCATTCTATGAACTCTACACTCTATGCATTCTATATTCTATTCATTCTATGAACTCTACACTCTATGCATTCTATATTCTATTCATTCTATGAACTCTACACTCTATGCATTCTATATTCTATTCGTTCTATGAATTCTACACTCTATGCATTCTATATTTTATTCATTCTATGAACTCTACACTCTATGCATTCTATATTCTATTCATTCTATGAATTCTACACTCTATGCATTCTATATTCTATTCGTTCTATGAATTCTACACTCTATGCATTCTATATTTTATTCATTCTATGAACTCTACTCTCTATGCATTCTATATTCTATTCATTCTATGAATTCTATACTCTATGTATTCTATATTCTATTCATTCTATGAATTCTACACTCTATGCATTCTATATTCTATTCGTTCTATGAATTCTACACTCTATGCATTCTATATTCTATTCGTTCTATGAATTCTACACTCTATGCATTCTATATTTTATTCATTCTATGAATTCTATACTCTATGCATTCTATATTCTATTCGTTCTATGAATTCTATACTCTATGTATTCTATATTCTATTCATTCTATGAACTCTACATTCTATGCATTCTATATTCTATTCATTCTATGAACTCTACATTCTATGCATTCTATATTCTATGCACTAAATGCACTATATTTATTCCACACTCTGTGCATTCTGAACTCTACACATTTGCATCTGTTGTGAAGGACCCATCACTGTGAAAGTGTTGGTAAATGTTCTCTGGAATAAATGGCGCCACCTTGCACCTCTTTTTTTAAATCATTGACTGCAAAACCAATACATTTCCAAATTTCACAAGAAAAAAATAGGAAATATAGCCTAGTCACGTTAATACATAGACACCAAAATACACTAAAATCCATTCTCCCACTTTTACTGTGGGACTCTGCAAGAAAATGTCTGCACCCCGCATAAGGTGGTAAGGGTCTGCAGTCCACACGTAACCATTGTGGTTATTTTTACAAAATAGTGAAAGAGGTTACAATCCAAGATTCAAAACATCTTGGATGGAAAAAGGATGAAATAAAATGAAATGAAGTTGGAGATTTCCAACCCTGGCAGTCGCACGGTGGGCATGGAGAAGAAGGCACGGGATTATTCTGCCAGTCTAACCAGGGAGAACAAGATGACATGGTTGTAAATCTGTCCTTTTTCATACTGTCATCGTATTGAAAGGGATCACGTGCTCCCAGCACTGGGCCTACCCAAGAACTCGGTGTGTTTTAGTCCAGATATGTTTATTATCCAACTTATTGGCACTCATTTAATAGACTTTTAGTTTAGACAGAGAGCAGTGTTTTCAATTTAATCTGCCCTTTTAGTGTGTGTCTCTATATTGGCTGCCTGACCTCGTTTGATGTCTACCATTAAGGATTGTCCATAATCTTTCTATCCGCGTCTCGATGGACTCCAATCAAACCTCCCAGAGCAAGAAGCCTGATTTTACACATGAAGATAATTAAACATTTCCAAGGTCAGATGTGTCTGATAAAGGGATTCAAAGCACAGCCTTCATTGGGAATGGCTTTACCCCTGACTGAGTGCGTTTGAAGGCCCAGTCTCACCATGATTCTATTGGCTAGAACATCTCCCAAGAATCTGAAAGCTCTATATGTGAATGAGTTCAAATTCCATTCACCATCTCCCAGCCTTGCTGCAGACACAGAAACTCTATCTCCTTATTGCAATATAACGAATCTGATATCTCTATTCCCACAAGTCAGGAAGCCAAGGTGCTTAATGGAGACTATCCGTACTCCAGGGAATTAAACATGGAAAGGGGGAGAAGGGCAAGTATTCAATGAGATAAAAATAGCAGGCAGCATCTATGGCAGTGCATATCTGAAACAGAACATGTTTAAACACAGGGGACATAAAAGGAGAATCCTTGTAGCTGAGCTGTTCAGTATTCACAACCTTGCAGTAACTGTGTCAGTTCACCAAGACCTTACCCAGAGCTGCGGCAGGGGGTCTGGGAGCCTGGGCAAGTCCCCTCCTGCTATAATAATAATTCTAAAATAGGCGCCTTATGTAGTATTTATATAGAATATTTCAAGTCTAGTGTTTTATTACTGCGTTACTCCCAGTGCTGGGTACCAGTACCCCAAAGAATATTATTATTGGGATAAGGATTGGGGACTGACCTCTCCCCCTCCTCATAATAGGAATTGCATCCCCTGACCTAAAAATAATGAGTGGTGGGGAGAGGGAGGGGGGCAGTCCCCAATCCTTGTGCCAATAATAAATGCTCTTTGGGGTACCGGTACCCAGTACTGTGAGTAACCCCAGTAATAAAACATTAGGCAGGAAATATCCTTTAAATGCTACATGCTGAGACTTTGTAGAAATGGATTTATATACATAATCATAAACCTGTATTTTGGGAAGATACAGGAAGGGTTAATGACTAAGTACAATCTCTGCAAAATAAGATCTGCTTGCTAGAACAGGCACATCTTGACCCAGTGTTTGCTGCATTAGAACCATATTGGGTGATTGTATTACAGCTATTTACTATCAGGGCTGCCTCTCTCCCCCTCCCAATCTCCATCTAATTGTTTGATCCCTGCTGGTAACTGAAGGCTCCCAGGCAGGTCTGTGGCTGCTTTTATCTTCCATCCCAACTTGTCTGATGAGCCACAGCTGGGGTACCAGACTCTCTGCTCATCCTTGGGAGGAGAGGGATGCTGTAACGATTCCATTGAGCTATTTGAAGCCACACAGGTAAATCAATGGATGCTGTACATTATATATTTCATTCTGTAACAAGGGCTCCAGTCTGCAGCCATTCAGCTGTTGGATGACACCCACCACCATCCTCAGCCATTTAAAGGCTGACTGGAGTAGGAGCAGCCACAGTCTGTTAAATAGAGATAAGTAAAGCATAGTCCTGCCGGTGTGTAAGTCGCCTGCAGTAGCAGTAGCGTTGCAGCCACTCTGAGCAGTTCCTGCTATGTCTAATGCACCTTCAGTCACCCTGGCTGGCCGAGTGTGATGGGTGTGCCTGCTTCCAGAGGATGATTCTAGAGGTTGCCTGCCCCCATGTGGTCCCTGTAACTGGTCACATACAGGGTGAGACTGCAGAGCTCAGTGTCTGATATCAGGATCCATTCTTAGTGAGAGAGAGAGAGAGAGAGAGAGAGAGAGAGAGTGTGTATGTATATATGTCCATCTATCCTATCCTGTGTGTGTGTGTATGTATATATACATGGTGTGTGTCAGTATACATGTTACAGACTGTCAGTTTACATAGTGTGTCAGTATACATTAGTGTGTGTGTGTGTCAGTATACATAGTGTGTGTCAGTATACATAGTGTGTCAGTATACATAATGTGTGTGCAGTATACAGAGCCTGTGTGTCAGTATACATAGTGTGTGTCAGTATACATAGTGTGTCAGTATACATAGTGTGTGTGCAGTATACAGAGCCTGTGTGTCAGTATACATAGTGTGTCAGTATACATTAGTGTGTGTGTGTGTCAGTATACATAGTGTGTCAGTATACATAGTGTGTCAGTATACATAGTGTGTGTGCAGTATACAGAGCCTGTGTGTCAGTATACATAGTGTGTGTGCAGTATACAGAGCCTGTGTGTCAGTATACATTAGTGTGTGTGTGTGTCAGTATACATAGTGTGTCAGTATACATAGTGTGTCAGTATACATAGTGTGTGTGCAGTATACAGAGCCTGTGTGTCAGTATACATAGTGTGTGTGCAGTATACAGAGCCTGTGTGTCAGTATACATTAGTGTGTGTGTGTGTCAGTATACATAGTGTGTCAGTATACATAGTGTGTCAGTATACATAGTGTGTGTGCAGTATACAGAGCCTGTGTGTCAGTATACATAGTGTGTGTCAGTATACATAGTGAGTGTCAATATACATAGTGTGTCAGTATACATAGTGTTAGTATACATAATGAGTGTCAGTATACATAGTGTGTCAGTATACATAGTGTGTGTCAGTATACATAGTGTGTCAGTATACATAGTGTGTGTCAGTATACATTAGTGTGTGTGTGTCAGTATACATAGTGTGTCAGTATACATAGTGTGTGCCAGTATACATAGTGTGTCAGTATACATAGTGTGTCAGTATTCATATTGAATGTCAGTATACACAGTGTGTGTGTGTCAGTATACATAGTGTTAGTAAACATAGTGAATGTCAGTATACATAGTGAATGTCAGTATACATAGTGTGTGTCAGTATACATAGTGTGTCAGTATACATAGTGTGTGTCAGTATACATAGTGTGTCAGTATACATAGTAAATGTCAGTATACATAGTGTGTGTCAGTATACATAGTGTGTCAGTATACATAGTGTGTGTCGGTATACATAGTGTGTCAGTATACATAGTGTGTCAGTATACACAGTGTGTGTCAGTATACATAGTGTGTCAGTATACATAGTGTGTGTCAGTATACATTAGTGTGTGTGTGTCAGTATACATAGTGTGTCAGTATACATAGTGTGTGCCAGTATACATAGTGTGTCAGTATACATAGTGTGTCAGTATTCATATTGAATGTCAGTATACACAGTGTGTGTGTGTCAGTATACATAGTGTTAGTATACATAGTGAATGTCAGTATACATAGTGAATGTCAGTATACATAGTGTGTGTCAGTATACATAGTGTGTCAGTATACATAGTGTGTGTCAGTATACATAGTGTGTCAGTATACATAGTAAATGTCAGTATACATAGTGTGTGTCAGTATACATAGTGTGTCAGTATACATAGTGTGTGTCGGTATACATAGTGTGTCAGTATACATAGTGTGTCAGTATACACAGTGTGTGTCAGTATACATAGTGTGTCAGTATACATAGTGTGTCAGTATACATAGTGTGTCAGTATACATAGTGTGTGTCAGTATACATTAGTGTGTGTGTGTCAGTATACATAGTGTGTCAGTATACATAGTGTGTGCCAGTATACATAGTGTGTCAGTATACATAGTGTGTCAGTATTCATATTGAATGTCAGTATACACAGTGTGTGTGTGTCAGTATACATAGTGTTAGTATACATAGTGAATGTCAGTATACATAGTGAATGTCAGTATACATAGTGTGTGTCAGTATACATAGTGTGTCAGTATACATAGTGTGTGTCAGTATACATAGTGTGTCAGTATACATAGTAAATGTCAGTATACATAGTGTGTGTCAGTATACATAGTGTGTCAGTATACATAGTGTGTGTCGGTATACATAGTGTGTCAGTATACATAGTGTGTCAGTATACACAGTGTGTGTCAGTATACATAGTGTGTCAGTATACATAGTGTGTCAGTATACATAGTGTGTGTCGGTATACATAGTGTGTCAGTATACATAGTGTGTCAGTATACATAGTGTGTGTCAGTATACATAGTGTGTCAGTATACATAGTGTGTGTCAGTATACATAGTGTGTGTCAGTATACATAGTGTGTGTCAGTATACATAGTGTGTGTCAGTATACATAGTGTGTCAGTATACATAGTGTGTGTCGGTATACATAGTGTGTCAGTATACATAGTGTGTGTCAGTATACATAGTAAATGTCAGTATACATAGTAAATGTCAGTATACATAGTGTGTGTCAGTATACATAGTAAATGTCAGTATACATAGTGTGTGTCAGTATACACAGTGTGTGTGTGTGTGTCAGTATACATAGTGTTAGTATACATAGTGAATGTCAGTATACATAGTGAATGTCAGTATACATAGTGTGTCAGTATACATAGTGAATGTCAGTATACACAGTGTGTGTGTGTCAGTATTCATAGTGTTAGTATACATAGTGAATGTCAGTATACACAATGTGTATCAGTATACATTAGTGTGTGTGTGTCAGTATACATAGTGTGTCAGCAGTAGTGTGACAGTGAGAGAGACAGACACTGAGAGTGAGAGACAGATAAACACTGAGAGTGAGACACTGAGTGTGAGAGAGACAGACACTGAATGCGAGACAGACAATAAGAGAGTGTGAGAGAGAGATACTGACACTGAGAGAGAGACACTGTTATGTGAGAGACAGACACTGAGACAGAGAGGGAGAGACAGATACTGAGAGAGAGAGAGAAAGAGAGAGAGATGAGATATTGAGAGTGTGAGACAGACATTGAGAGTGAGCGACAGACACAGAGAGTGTGTGAGAGACAGACAGTGAGAGTGTGAGAGTGAGGCAGACAGTGGGAGTGTGAGAGACAGACACTGAGAGTGAGTGAGAGAGACAGACAGTGAGAGTGAGAGAGACAAACAGTGAGAGAGATAGACAGACAGTGAGAGTGTGAGAGTGAGAGAGACAGACACTGAGAGTGAGAGAGACAGACAGAGAGTGAGAGAGACAAACAGTGAGAGTGAGAGAGACAAACAGTGAAAGAGATAGACACTGAGAGTGAGAGAGACAGACAGTGAGAGTGTGAGAGATAGACAGAGTTGATTGCCAGATATATTGAGAGTGTAAGAGCCAGAAAGAGACACCGAGACTGTGGGACTGTGAGATATACAGAGAGAGAGAGAGAGAGAGAGAGAGAGAGAGAGAGAGTGACTGTTAGACAGATTGAGAGACTGTGAGATAGAGTGACTGTTAGACAGATTGAGAGAGACTGTGAGATAGAGACTGTGAGATAGAGAGAGACTGTGTGTCGGTATACATAGTGTGTCAGTATACATAGTGTGTCAGTATACACAGTGTGTGTCAGTATACATAGTGTGTCAGTATACATAGTGTGTGTCAGTATACATTAGTGTGTGTGTGTCAGTATACATAGTGTGTCAGTATACATAGTGTGTGCCAGTATACATAGTGTGTCAGTATACATAGTGTGTCAGTATTCATATTGAATGTCAGTATACACAGTGTGTGTGTGTCAGTATACATAGTGTTAGTATACATAGTGAATGTCAGTATACATAGTGAATGTCAGTATACATAGTGTGTGTCAGTATACATAGTGTGTCAGTATACATAGTGTGTGTCAGTATACATAGTGTGTCAGTATACATAGTAAATGTCAGTATACATAGTGTGTGTCAGTATACATAGTGTGTCAGTATACATAGTGTGTGTCGGTATACATAGTGTGTCAGTATACATAGTGTGTCAGTATACACAGTGTGTGTCAGTATACATAGTGTGTCAGTATACATAGTGTGTCAGTATACATAGTGTGTCAGTATACATAGTGTGTGTCAGTATACATTAGTGTGTGTGTGTCAGTATACATAGTGTGTCAGTATACATAGTGTGTGCCAGTATACATAGTGTGTCAGTATACATAGTGTGTCAGTATTCATATTGAATGTCAGTATACACAGTGTGTGTGTGTCAGTATACATAGTGTTAGTATACATAGTGAATGTCAGTATACATAGTGAATGTCAGTATACATAGTGTGTGTCAGTATACATAGTGTGTCAGTATACATAGTGTGTGTCAGTATACATAGTGTGTCAGTATACATAGTAAATGTCAGTATACATAGTGTGTGTCAGTATACATAGTGTGTCAGTATACATAGTGTGTGTCGGTATACATAGTGTGTCAGTATACATAGTGTGTCAGTATACACAGTGTGTGTCAGTATACATAGTGTGTCAGTATACATAGTGTGTCAGTATACATAGTGTGTGTCGGTATACATAGTGTGTCAGTATACATAGTGTGTCAGTATACATAGTGTGTGTCAGTATACATAGTGTGTCAGTATACATAGTGTGTGTCAGTATACATAGTGTGTGTCAGTATACATAGTGTGTGTCAGTATACATAGTGTGTGTCAGTATACATAGTGTGTCAGTATACATAGTGTGTGTCGGTATACATAGTGTGTCAGTATACATAGTGTGTGTCAGTATACATAGTAAATGTCAGTATACATAGTAAATGTCAGTATACATAGTGTGTGTCAGTATACATAGTAAATGTCAGTATACATAGTGTGTGTCAGTATACACAGTGTGTGTGTGTGTGTCAGTATACATAGTGTTAGTATACATAGTGAATGTCAGTATACATAGTGAATGTCAGTATACATAGTGTGTCAGTATACATAGTGAATGTCAGTATACACAGTGTGTGTGTGTCAGTATTCATAGTGTTAGTATACATAGTGAATGTCAGTATACACAATGTGTATCAGTATACATTAGTGTGTGTGTGTCAGTATACATAGTGTGTCAGCAGTAGTGTGACAGTGAGAGAGACAGACACTGAGAGTGAGAGACAGATAAACACTGAGAGTGAGACACTGAGTGTGAGAGAGACAGACACTGAATGCGAGACAGACAATAAGAGAGTGTGAGAGAGAGATACTGACACTGAGAGAGAGACACTGTTATGTGAGAGACAGACACTGAGACAGAGAGGGAGAGACAGATACTGAGAGAGAGAGAGAAAGAGAGAGAGATGAGATATTGAGAGTGTGAGACAGACATTGAGAGTGAGCGACAGACACAGAGAGTGTGTGAGAGACAGACAGTGAGAGTGTGAGAGTGAGGCAGACAGTGGGAGTGTGAGAGACAGACACTGAGAGTGAGTGAGAGAGACAGACAGTGAGAGTGAGAGAGACAAACAGTGAGAGAGATAGACAGACAGTGAGAGTGTGAGAGTGAGAGAGACAGACACTGAGAGTGAGAGAGACAGACAGAGAGTGAGAGAGACAAACAGTGAGAGTGAGAGAGACAAACAGTGAAAGAGATAGACACTGAGAGTGAGAGAGACAGACAGTGAGAGTGTGAGAGATAGACAGAGTTGATTGCCAGATATATTGAGAGTGTAAGAGCCAGAAAGAGACACCGAGACTGTGGGACTGTGAGATATACAGAGAGAGAGAGAGAGAGAGAGAGAGAGAGAGAGAGAGTGACTGTTAGACAGATTGAGAGACTGTGAGATAGAGTGACTGTTAGACAGATTGAGAGAGACTGTGAGATAGAGACTGTGAGATAGAGAGAGACTGTTAGACAGATTGAGAGAGACTGTGAGATAGAGAAAGAGTGACTGTTAGACAGATTGAGAGAGACTTGAGATAGATAGAGAGTGACTGTTAGACAGATTGAGAGAGACTGTGAGATAGAGAGAGAGTGACTGTTAGAGAGATTGAGAGAGACTGTGAGATAGAGAGAGAGTGACTGTTAGACAGATTGAGAGAGACTGTGAGATAGAGAGAGAGTGACTGTTAGACAGATTGAGAGAGACTGTGAGATAGAGAGAGAGTGACCGTTAGACAGATTGAGAGAGACTGTGAGATAGAGAGAGAGTGACTGTTAGAGAGATTGAGAGAGACTGTGAGATAGAGAGAGAGTGACTGTTAGACAGATTGAGAGAGACTGTGAGATAGAGAGAGAGTGACTGTTAGACAGATTGAGAGAGACTGTGAAGAGACAGCTGTTTCATTGCTGGACCTGCCCTCACTCCTTCCTACAACACAATTAAACAGGGATTCCTCCCCCCCTCTCCCCCCCTTAACTATAAGCCTCCCCCTCTCTATATAAGGCTGGTACTGCAGCACTGTGTGGACAGTTCCTGGTGCTGAAGATAGAGCTGCTTGTTCCATTGTGTCCTGCATTCAGTTCCATTGTGTATCCGGCTGGAGGTCCTGCATTCAGTTCCATTGGGTCTCCGGCTCTGGCAGTCTGACCATGATTTCTGGAGCTTGCTGGAGGTGTTTGCTGCTCTCTTTCTGTTTTCTTAGAGGATCAGCGCAGAATTTGGCGCAGACGAGGTTTATCTGCACCTCAGTTCCCGTAGACATGGACCTGTGCACCTCTTCCATGCAGAACAGTGGACCCACAGAGGACCTGAAGACCACCATCCTGCAGCTGAGAGAGACAGTCCTACAGCAGAAAGAGACCATCATGAACCAGAAGGACACCATTAGAGAGCTGACCACCAAACTGGCCAGGTGTGAGGGGAACACAGTTCTGGAGATCCCCTCACTTGGCAGCACTGGCTCCAGGAAAAAGGAGAATGGGACCCCCAAAAACACAATGGGAGACTTGTCCAGGACCCCCACAGCTGAGACCCTCACCCAGCTTGGACAAACCCTGCAGTCTTTAAAAACCAGACTGGAGAACCTGGAGGTGAGGATGGAACTTGTCATGGAGACCAGAATGGGCTTTTAAATGTTCACCCTGACCACATTGTATCAGATCCCTTCTGTGTCACCTCAGCCTCCTAGCAGCCCTGACCATAGTCTCCTGGCAGCCCTGGCCCCAGCCTTCTGAGGGTCCTGACCCCAGCCTCCTGAGGGTCCTGATCCCAGCCTCCTTAAAGTCCTGACCCCAGCCTCCTGGGGGTCCTGATACCAGTTTCCTGGCAGCCCTGACACCAGCCTCCTGGCAGCCCTGACCCCAGCCTCCTCAGGGTCCTGACCCCAGCCTCCAGAGGGTCCTGATCCCAGCCTCCTTAAAGTCCTGACCCCAAGTTCCTGGCAGCCCTATATGGGATCCACCAGTTCTATAAATTGTGCAAACCTGTATGACAATATAAACCCTTATTGTGTAAATATTCCGCTCTCCTTGAGGACCATGTTTGAGGATTTTGCAGGTGACACATTTTCGGTGGTTTCTAGTCTCATTACATTAGCCCCTGTTAGAATTATCTAAGTCACTAAGCTCTTAATTCGTTTCATTTATAAAGTACAGAGTTAGTGATGTTTGTGACAATCCACTTACTCCCTCTGTGTGTCCTTCCCCTTGTAGATGTACAGCCGGGGCAATTCGTCTGCCCAAGCCAACAGCCTGAAAGACCTACTGCAACTCAAAATAGAGGATTTGGAGAAACAAGTTCTCTCTAGAGTGAATAACCTGGAAGAAGGGAAAATGAATCTTAGAAATGAAAGTGAGCAGAGGGGAAAGATTGAAAGCACTCTGACAACCCTTCATCAGAGGATCACAGACCTGGAGAAAGGTAAGGAACTCAATCAGCACTCCCAGTATCCTCAGCCTGCCTGTATGTGGTGCAGTTCTAGTGAAGGTTGAGGTGGGCAGAGAGGACAAGGTACAGGCAGTAAGACCAGGAGTTAAATTGTTAAATAATCTTCTCATCTGATAAATCATTGCTTTTTATAATCCCTAGAATTAAACTACACTATATCAGCCATACTAAAATCATAGCCCACCAAAGCAAGTTCACTTTATTTTGTAAATTGTAATACTTTTTTTTTTTACCAGTTTCACAAACATGCATTTTAATTTAAGAATTATTGTAACAACTTTTGTGATGTATTTATGCCCAAATCTCTAGTTAATGGCTTTTCCTGAAATAGGTCATATTTGAAGTGCTCTTAATCCCCTCATACATTACAAAATACATCATTTTTACACACCAGCTATTTAAGGTCTTGGTATAAGGTATTGGTGTGTTATGACCGGCTGAGGATGATTGTAGTTCACAGACATCTGGGAGCATAGAGAATAGAATCCCTGAATTTATTTGGAGCTACATTGTAACCTCCACCAAAAAGGCTTGGTTTAATACCCATGATCTGAGTGTGGGGCCAGAGCCAGGCTGTATGTGGGAGGCACATTGGGCTATAAAGCTTTGGTCAGGCCTGCTGCCTCGGTACGCCAGCGGAATATTGAGTGGCGCCTGGAATTGTTGCTTTAGAGGGTTGTAAAGCAGAACAAGTTTCCACAGCATTCCCTTCCTGACAAGGATTAAATGTAACTTTGATGGTGTTGCAGCAGGGGTGCCCCCTAATGTTCAGACGTGGACGTACAGGTAGAATTCATTCAAGGTATAATCATGGAACAGAAAAGGAAGCAGAGATGATGATTTCAGTTGGATCCTAATAATGTTGTCATTTATTTATAAACGTTAACATTTTGAGCAGAATCTATGATGAAAACCGAATAGTAAAGAATAATAAATAGTAAAGAATTTATACCACGTCACTAAACACGGCTCACAGGTTGATCCTTGACGATGATTCTCGAGTGAGATCAACTCACGGACTTTATCACCTTCTCCCCAGGTCAGAAAGAGAACAGACCGGCAGACAAATTCCAGCTCACCTTCCCGCTGCGGACCAATTACATGTACGCCAAGGTTAAAAAGAGTCTGCCAGAGATGTACGCCTTTACTGTAAGCATGTGGCTTAAATCCAATGCTTCCCCTGGTGTAGGGACTCCGTTCTCATATGCTGTGCCCGGCCAAGCCAACGAACTGGTCCTCATTGAGTGGGGAAACAATCCTATGGAAATACTCATCAATGACAAGGTAAGAAACCCAAGTAATATATCAATCCATCCAACCTGCCCATCTGTCCATCCATCCAACCTGTCCATCCGTCCATCTATCCAATCTGTACATCCATCCATCTATCCAATTGGTACATCCGTTCATCTATCCAATCGGTACATCCGTCCCTCTATCCATTCTGCCTATCCATCCAACCATCTATCCATTTAGCCATCTAATCTGTCCATTTATCCACTCAGTACATCCGTCCATCTATCCAATCTGTCCAACTGCCCATCTATCCATTCTGTCCATCTATCCAATCTGTCCATCTATCCAATCTGTCCATCTATCCAATCTGTCCATCTATCCATTCTGTCCATCTATCCAATCTGTCCATCCATCCATTCTGTCCATCTATCCTATCTGTCCATTTATCCATTCTGTCCATCTCTCCAATCTGTCTATCTATCCATTATGTCCATCTATCCATTATGTCCATCTATCCAATCTGTCCACCTATCCAATCTGTCCATCTGTCAATCTATCCAATCTCTCCATCCATTTATCCACCCACCCAATCTGTCCATCCATCCAATATGTCCATCAATCCATCTATCCAGTATGTCTGTCCATCCATTCTCCATCCATCCATCTAATCTTTCCATCTGTCTGTCCATCCAGTTGACCTATCCATCCATCCAATATGTCCATCCATTTATTCATTCATCTATCCAATTTGTCACCCCTTCATCCATCTATACAATTTGTCCACCCGTTCTGTTCATTCTCTCCATTCATTCATTCATTCACTCTGTCATCCCATCCATCCAGTCGGTCCATCCATCCATCCAATCGGTCCATTGATTCATTCATCTATCTATCTAATCTGTCCATCCATCAATCCATCCATCCAATCTGTCTATCCATTCATTCATCCATCCATCCATCCATCCAATCTGTCCCTCCATTCATTCATCCATCCAATTAGTCCATCCATTCATTTATCCATCCAATCAATCCATCCAGCGTTCTTTCCTTATATCTATATATCTATCCATCCATCTTTCTTCCTACGTTACCATCTGCTTGTCTTTCTTTTTGACATATTTCTTATGGAACAGACTGAATAAATATTTTAGCTAGAGAATTGCAATTATTACAATAAAGAGTCTATCGACTTTAATTCTGTACGGGGAAAGTTGCCTTAAACCAGACGTATCGTCTTCAACAGGTTGCAAAACTGCCCTTTGTTATCAATGACGGTAAATGGCACCATATCTGTGTTGCCTGGACAACGAGGGATGGTGTATGGGAAGCCTATCAAGACGGGGTGATGAGGGGAAATGGAGAGAACCTGGCTCCTTATCATCCAATCAAACATCAGGGGGTCCTGGTCCTGGGACAAGAGCAGGTATAATTAAAAGAGGTTACACACACACACACAGACACTCTCAAACACATCCTTATGCATGTACAAACACACATATATAGGCAAACACACAAGGACTTCACCAAACATTCACCAACACAAAGAAACAAAACCACAGATTCACACATAGACACACATACACAAACACACATACACACAAACACATAGAAACACACAGGCACTCAAACACACATACACAGAAACACATAGGAATACACAAACACACATACAAACACATAGAAATACGCGAACACACATATACACAGGCAGAAATGAAACATGTACTTTAATACACACACATACAGATAAATCCATTGCAGTAATTGTTTGGAGAATTGTTGTACATGTATATTATTTATTATATTTTTTAGTATGAAGAGAATCCTATGAGTATAATTTTGGTATTTAAAATGTGTTCTGGTAGCAGTTAATTAATATTTACATTTCTTTTAATTTTGACTTGAAATACAGACATAATAATCATAGGACTATGATTAAATGCGACAATCAAAACGCGTCAGGCTGAAATGTTAAATTAATTTAATCTGTTTAGTAGATAAAAACCTTTCACTTTTTAAAGGTCCAATTATTTTTCAACCCTTGTTTCCTCCTGAATCTGAAATCGTGTAATAATAAGCCTAATGTTTCATCTGGACGGATATCTTTAGATTACTCACTCATAGAATGGGTGAAAATGTTTCTGAAAAAGATGATTATTTTACAATTCTCTTTATTTTCCCCCCACAAGGATACAGTGGGAGGTGGATTTGATGCAACACAAGCTTTTGTGGGAGAGATGGCTCATTTCAACATGTGGGACCGGAAGCTGACTGTTGGAGAGGTCTACAACCTGGCCACCTGCAGCAATAAGGCACTCACCGGTAACGTCATCAGCTGGGCAGAGACCAACATAGATATCTTTGGTGGCGCCACCAAATGGACATTTGATGCATGTCGTCAGATCAATTGAAAGCACATAAGGCTGGATTTCATTTTGTTCAGCTTAAAAGATATCATTGGTCTCATCTTGCACCCTGCCTTCTAAACGAGGGCTCATCACGAACAAAAGGTTGTTTAATTTTTCTATCTTGCAAAAACTGATAAAAAAATTATAAAAAAGTCACAAAAACGAGGCAAAAAAACCCCCTATATTTAAATATAGAGGGGAACATAATTCAGCCAAGCCACTTGTTTTTACCATAAAGAATTCACCTCTCGCGACTCGAGTTAGGCGTGAGAGTATTCAGGGTTTTAGAAATAGGCACAAAGGAGCTTAGAGGAGAGCAGGGATGGAGTAGGAGGATTTTAGGGAGAGATTTCATTTCTTTTGTAGTAATGAAGATTCTCGGAGAGTTTGGTTTTTGTATTGCCAACTTAGTTTAACCTTCTAACTGCCGTAAGGGCCTGCAACGTTTTTCATAGGAATGGATTACAAGTGCTCTTCAGCAGGGATGGGGTTAATCCTGAGTGCCTTGAGCTG
Organism: Pelobates fuscus; assembly: GCF_036172605.1. NCBI lineage: Eukaryota > Metazoa > Chordata > Amphibia > Anura > Pelobatidae > Pelobates > Pelobates fuscus. The sequence continues at coordinate 381,236,067 of NC_086321.1, forward strand.
GTGCAAATATTTGAGCACATAATGTTTTCATTTTCATACTTTTTAGACTTTTCTCTTTTTCATGATCACAATAAACATCTGCTATGCTGTTTGTTAGAGGCACTTTTGTCTTTTGCCCGATCTCTTAATTTTCTTCTTTGTTGCTGTCTGCCAATGCTTTCCCCTAAAATCACAAAATTCACAACTTTTTACAAAATCTGGTTCCTGGGCCTCGCTTTCTCGTAATATCTCCAGCAGATCCGAAAAGCACTAACAGCATGGCATTTAAAGTGCTCACTGCTTCCTCAGATTGAAGGTCCACAACCAAAGCAGCATTATGCTTTCATTCCTTTTATCTTTGTCCAGGAATACAAAATCTTTTTTCTTTTGTGAGACGATAACATATGTAAATACAGTATTTATTTTGTGGCTGAGCAAAATATTTATTCGCGCCACGTATCTGCATGATAGAAACGTTGATCATTTTATCATCTATTTGCTTTTTTTTCCTTCCCAAAATGATCAAATAAATCCCCTTTGCTATTTTCTTTGGGACAAATTATTATTAGTTTTTTTTTAAATCCACCGCCCTAACATTTGACTCATTTCTATAGAGTTTTTATACTGCAATGCATCAGCTGTGTGAGATGATATTTGATAGTGATTAATCTTATTGTATTAAAAAACAAACAAAATGCAATATATGGGGTGATGTAAAAAGAGGGATTTGGGGATTTGCCCCCAAAATCCTCATTATATGAACCCCCTCATGTTGTCTGTTTGTTTTGAAACCCTTAATTAATTTCTTTCTAAAAAAAAACCGAATGAAATCAACCTTTGCATTTTGTAAACTTTCACAAGTCGGTGGGCGCATATTTTGGGGTTTTGCATTAGGTGACTTGCACTATTTGCCATAGTTTCTAGAAAGCCTTTACATGGTGAATAGCCGTGTTTGGGTGCACACGTCCCCTGTAACCTCTGTATTTTATAAGCCAGTCATACTACACAGGTATTCTTGAGATTTTGTTAGTTTGCAGGGAGCTGTCTGCTCAGCACTGCATGCTGTTTCCAATGTAGCCATGGACAATCCCTGCACTAAAGATGTCAAAACATGTCCCAGTTCCTAATCCGTCTTGCACTGTATTAAATATGCCTCTCTCAGGTAAATGCCATTTTGTGATGGATGCTGTTACAAAGACAGCCGTGTTTTTGCCTAAAAACTGTGTTAAGCTCCCGTCGGCATATTTAAAGTTTTAATTCTATAGCTGAAGGGAGGAATCTTAGGGCCATTGCCTCTAGCAAGCGGTTGCTTAGCAAACCCTGAAGCCTTGTTCCTTTTGATAATTCCATAATCTGTATCGGTGTAAAAGGAAATGTATAATCTGTTAAATTATTTTTTAATACAGTTTCAAATATATCTATATCTATATATCTATATATCAAAATTTAACTTGGGCTACCCTCCCTCAAATAACTGTAAAAAAAAAGAAATACATATAGAAATGACTTATTTTCACAAAACAGATGTGTTATGTCTATATATATCAATATATATATAGTTTATTGATCTCTATGAAGATGTACTGTAGTGATCACCGGAGACCCTTTGAGGGACACGCACATTTTGTACGACGTGTCAGATCCAGGGAGTTGAGCGAACATTGAATTATCTGTTAGAAATAGATTGACAGAATTTTGTGCTTTACCGAAGCCCAGCGAGCTGACAAGACATTTGAATTACTTGCTTTTGGTGCATGCATACAGTGACGTCCACAAAGTGGGCTGCTCTTATTATAACACTATTATTATTATTATGTTATTATTTATATAGCGCCATCAGATTCCGTAGCGCTGTACAATAAGCTATGATCTCAGTCTTATTTCAAGGCAATTTCTTATTGTGAATGTTATGTTCTGTCACTGTCCAAGAAGGGCCGGCCATCCAAGCACAACAATTTCTGCCAGTCCTACAACCGGCGGGTGCTCCTTGGGGTATTTCTATGGTAAACATGTTGCAATCAGCACCTACATTCAATTACCAAAGCCGTAAATGTCTCCTTGTGATCCCGCTGTCACCGCCTGTTTACCCCTTGAGCACCAAGGGCATTGTGCATAGCTCGGGTGGACTGCTCTCCTGAAGGCGCTCGAGGGGTTAATAGCTCGATTTCCAACCTGTATGCAATCCTTTTCATGTTTCACATTACTATTCATGCTTTTATGTCGGTTTTACTGCTGAAATTGATTGTTGACTTTATTTTTACACAAATAAAAAAAGAGAACGAGCAAGTGGGTCGTTAATGTTCATTTTGCTGTATTTTTTACAAAACCTTTTTGGGAATGTATAAACCGTTAATGTTGGGGGAACACGTAACGAGCATTACAGCCAGCCCAGAGCTTCGTTTATTCCTCCCACCCAGAAACGGTGCATTTTTACTATATCAACCCTTACAGCACAGACACACACTCCCCTGTAACAATAGGTCTCTGGGTGCCTGGACGTCCTGATGTGATGGCAGATAGGTCATTGTAGCGCTATTGTAAAACCTCTCTGTGATTATACTTTACTGATTATTATCTCACACGCCATTAAAGCCCTGTGTTCATTGTATCACTTCCACTGGAAGGCGATTCATGGTAAGCACTACTCCTACTTCATGTCTTCCACTTTCAAGTCAAATCATGCTGTAGTTTTCCCTTTTTTCCTGAAAGTGCCTTTTATTCACCTTTATGTAATATTGCTTGGTAACGCTTTCCAAATGTAATATTTTTGGAAGCACTTTTAAAATGAGTTAATATTATGAACACATTTAATTTTGTAATATTTTGATAGATTAATATCATTTTGATCCATACATGTTTTGATATTTTAAGATGCTGAAAAAGATAAACTTCAGTGAATAATGCTAATTTGGAGACTTGCAGCTGCACAGCCACGTGTTACCAAACCCTGTATTTCAAATTCCGTGGCTCGTTTAAAATGCAAAGCTGACAAAAAAAAGTCAGTCCAAAAAGTTAGCAGAAGGCACTTTCCCAGCGCCGTCCACACACATTAAACAGAACGGGAAGAAATCGCTAAACTTCCTTTGAAATGTAGCATTAACTCTACTCAGCCGAAGGTCCAAAATGGACTCACATCCGGCGCATAATCCAGATGGAATCCTTAAATGAAGAGAACCAAGTTCATTATTGTGTCTTGTAAAGACATCGCTCTATATTTTTCTGTAAATCCTCCCAACTCCCACCATCTCGTTCCACGTTGTACAAATATTTAGAAGGATAATCAGGGAGTAAACCCTCTCAATAAGGACTTTGCCAGCTGAGGTGGGTGGGCTTCATGTGCCGGAGATAGGGTGGACTTTCAGTGCTGTTTGAAAATGGTTTCCCAGAATTCAGCAGAACTTCACCCGTAGCATCCATGCACCATAACCACTACAATATGATGTAATCGTGTAATAAGCTGATTGTTGTGGTGCTCTGAGTGTCCCTGTAATTGCACCAATCCATTATGTCATGTATGTGTTTAGATTTGTTACCCAGAAACTTCTATAACTTCTGCCGCTAACGCATGTTTAAGTTGTTGGTGCAACCCAAAACCTCATCACCAAATGGACGTTTCCTGAGACTGAACGGACGTATATCCGAGCTGGAGGGAGAGACATATACCACAGAAATGCTTTGCACAAGAGGGTTTATTCACTAAACAATGACACAATAACTGGTTTGGAAGTCCCAGACTAAAGCAGTTAAGCTATGACTATAATGAACTTGGGGAATTTGTCCTGATCAGCTGTTCTGGCCTAAATGTTGGAATTTAATTTTCACTTTACTAAAATGTACGGTTTAGTAAATAAATCCCTTGGATGTAATCAAAGAAAGATTACGATCCCACCGGGCCCTAGACGTTTTAGTGGTTCCCCCACCACTTAATTCTCTATATTGCGATCGTGAATGAATAAAAGCATGTATGTACGTAGCGGGGAATGTGGTGCGACTAAAAGAAAGAGACTACCCACTTATCCCCCCAATAACGACAGACAATGCATATTGGATGAAACAGGCCACAGCATTTATTAAAACTTACAACTGTAGGACACATCCGAACTTTATTCTTTTATTTTAATTCAAATATAAATAAACACATAAATATATAAACATACCATAACTAACATAAATTAACACTTATATTGCCCTACAGCCTTCAACGTAAAGAACCGTCCTTGCCAACGAACATAACCAGGTGCCTATGCACCAAAAACCTTACCCACTGGAGTCTCGCCTCCCCCCTCGTCCAAACCAAATTCCCATCATCTTAAATGCTCTACCACCAGCCGGCTTTTAGCTTGATGGGCACGTCCTATTCGGTAACTTGAAAGTTTACCTTACAGAGCAGGGGAGGTTGAGACCCACCATGTCCATCTCCTGACATTCCATCTGCTCCCCAAACCTGTTGGCAAGGACACGCTCCCCGCTAGCTGTGACGAAACAAAAAATATAAATTAGGGTGGGTGGGAAGTTGTTAGCAGGCCAGAATCCAAACAGGCACTGCGGTAAGATGATCCCTGCCCCCCTACAAACACATAACCACTCCCCTCAACACATACAGCCAATCACTAGCACCATCCCCACACTCATACATGTGCCCTTGTACGTTTAGCTGTGCCGACTCCCCAGTGTCAGGGTCTTACCTGAGTTGGGAGTCTGTAGCGCAGATATGTTGCTCACCCTTGCAGATAGCCACAGGCCAAGGTGGTCAGGTAAGAATTCACCCGGCCTGTGGGTCTCTGCAGGATGAAGTACCAATACACAGTACAGGCAAGGACTGAACCAGCATAATTGTCGAGGGATAGCCGAGTTCAAAGGATGCCAGAGGACAGGAACAACGAGGAGTAGCCAAAGTCAAGGGATGCCAGAGGTCAGAGTAAACGTAGTCAGAAGCCAGGGTCAAATAAACGAAGCAGATGAAACAACAGGAACACTGGTACGAAACAGGATCAAAGACTTGATGCTGAGCACAGGGCGAGGCTGAGTTTAAATACCCTGCTGATGACTGATCAGGGTCAGGTGAAGCACAGCCAAGTCAAGGTGCAGCCCCCAGTGTAGAAGACATGCGAGGATGAACAGGACCGGAATCAGTAGTCGCTGTATAAAGCTGCTGTGGCTCAGAGGTAGAAAGCAGGACCAGGACTGAGAAGTTCCCCCGGTTCAAGTCCCCTGTTGGGAACTCCAGGAGCGACCACGTCTGGCTGTCTGCCATAGTGAGAACTGTGACAGTACCCCCCCCTTCAAAGATGACCTCTGGGCGTAAATAGGTTCTCTCCGTCATCATAGTACACCTCTCCAGGGTCACTATTTTAATCCAGTGAGTCCCCATAGTCAAAGACCCCAGTATGGATTCCCTTTACAGCTTGGGATTCCGCAGTACCAGCTTCTGGTATGGCTGGAGGATTGTCCAGGTCTTTTAGGTTCCGGGCACAGGTGGCAAGCACCTCCACAACTTCGGCAGGAGCAGTGTTCGTAGCAAACAATGCTTTTTCGAACATTTCAAGGTCTTCTGTACGGACTGTAGTGCCATTAGAAGCAATGGCGCAATCCACAGGTAAATCCTTTTTGGACGGGCAGGAAGTAGTGATGGTATCACAGGAAGTAACTTCGGGAGTAGATGCAGGCGGCTCTGGAGCAGGGGGATGTAGTTTTTCCTTTGGAAGCCAAGCATGGGCAAGAATAATGGCTTCTATGTAGCTTTTTAGGCTGGTATGCGGTGTACACAGGGCGAAGGAAATTAGTACCCAGTCGGAGAGCTGGAGGTCTAGGAGGGCGAATAGGACAAAGCGTGATGAAATGCCCTTTTTCTCCACAGTAGTAACATAGGCCATAGCTTCTCCTTCGGTCTCTTTCCTCAGGTGTCACTTTGCAGTGGACAAGTCCTAATTGCATAGGTTCCTCAGGGTCAAGTGGAACACAGGATACCTCTGGAGTTTTCCTGGGAACTGGATCATAAGGGGGCATCACTGGGGTGTAGTGATGGTACTCGGTTCCTTGGTTACGAAGACTCTGCGATTTTTTAGTACGTGGAGCTGGCTTGGGCATAGTGGTCTTGCATTGTGAGTCCATAGCAGTACAAAAGGATTCCCAACTGACAAGAACAGGACTCTTCGTCTGCAACATTTGGTGAGCCCAAACTTTGATGAGTCCAGACAACAGGTTGATAGCTGCTCTGACCTGGATGAATTCTGTGGCATATATTCGAGGCTTTAAAGAAAACAACACCTTGAAATCCTTATTGAAGGACTGAAAGGACGTGCGGCTACCATCAAAACGGTCGGGCATGATGACAAACGGTTCAGGATAAGCCGGTTCCAGGGCTGGACGTACTGCGCCTTTAAGAAAAAAAAAATTCTTGCTGCAGCTCCGAAACAGTCTGGGCCAGGCTGGACACTTGCTGGGGCGAGGGTGAGCACATCTCTGCGGACTCCATATTGGTCAAGTCTTTTGTCAGGGTCTTATCTGAGTTGGGAGTCTGTAGCACAGATATGTTGCTCACCATTGCAGATAGCCACAGGCCAAGGTGGTCAGGTAAGAATTCACCCGGCCTGTGGGTCTGTGCACGGGGTCTGTGCAGGATGAAGTACCAATACACAGTACAGGCAAGGACTGAACCAGCAGGATTGTCCAGGGATAGCCAAGGTCAAAGGATGCCAGAGGACAGGAACGAGGAGTAGCCAAAGTCAAGGGATGCCAGAGGTCAGAGTAAACGTAGTCAGAAGCCGGGGTCAAATATACAAAGCAGATGAAACAACAGGAACACTGGTACAAAACAGGATCAAAGACCTAATGCTGAGCACAGGGCGAGGCTGAGTTTAAATACCCTGCTGATGACTGATCAGGGTCAGGTGAAGCACAGCCAAGTCAAGGTGCAGCCCCCAGTGTAGAAGACATGCCAGGATGAACAGGACCGGAATCAGTAATCGCTGTATAAAGCTGCTGTGGCTCAGAGGTAGAAAGCAGGACCAGGACTGAGAAGTTTCCCCGGTTCAAGTCCCCTGTTGTGAACTCCAGGTGCAACCACGTCTGGCCATCTGTCTGCCACAATGAGAACTGTGACACCCAGGGCCTAATTCATGGTTCTGCAGGGGCCCCTCTGAAACCCCTTATAGCTAAGTCTACTCTGGATTTAATCACATAATGCACCTCATTATATTTTGTAAGATGATTTAAGTATTTTGTGTTGTTTTAGCCTCTCCAGTTGTGATGTCCCGAACTGTTCGCCGGCGAACATAGCTTGTTCGTGGCGAACGCGGCAGGCGAACATATGCGATGGTCGGTCCGCCCCTATTCGTCATGGAGGTGGGAGGGTCTGCTGCTGATTGGCTGGAATGTGTCTGCTGACTGTGAGGTACAGGGTCAAAGTTTACTCAATGGTGACGAATAGGGGGCGAACCGACCATCGCATATGGTCGCCCGCCGCGTTCGGCGCGAACAAGCTATGTTCGCCGGCGAACAGTTCGGGACATCACTACTCTCTAGCCTTCCTAGATTGCTAAAGGGAAACTCCAGTGCCAGAAAAACGATCCGTTTTTCTGGCACTGGAGGGTCCCTCTCCCTCCCACCCACCAATCCCCGGTTACTGAAGGGGTGAAAACCCCTTCAGTGACTTACCTGGGACAGCGGCGATGTCCCTCGCCGCTGTCTCCGCCTCCGCGACGCTCCTCCTAGTGATTACGTCGGCCGGTGGGCGAGACTGATCTCGCTCACCGGCCGAGGAGACCTAATGCGCATGCGCGGAAATTCCGCGCATGCGCATTACGTCTCCCCATAGGAAAGCATTGAAAAATCATTTCAATGCTTTCCTATGGGGTTTTGAGCGACGCTGGAGGTCCTCACACAGCGTGAGGACGTCCAGCGACGCTCTAGCACAGGAAACCTGTGCTAGAACCCAGGAAGTGACCTCTAGTGGCTGTCTAATAGACAGCCACTAGAGGTGGAGTTAACCCTGCAATGTAAATATTGCAGTTTATGAAAAACTGCAATAATTACACTTGCAGGGTTAAGGGTAGTGGGAGTTGGCACCCAGACCACTCCAATGAGCAGAAGTGGTCTTGGTGCCTACAGTGTCCCTTAAATGAAGACGAGAAACCATAGATATATATCGATTCTATTACAACTCCCACTTCAAGAAAACTTCAAATGTTTAAAAATCAGTTAGTATGCAAACCCTGTCCCTCAACGTGCCATTTCCTATCTCTCGTTGCCCTGTGGTCACATTTTATCTTAACATGTTTGCGCCTTCAGAGAGCGAGCCAAATCATCTGGCATCAATTATTCCCAGAAAAATCATCTCTCTTTACCCCTTGACCCTGTGCAGAAACCCCATGGGACAAAATCATGCTTTAGGACTATTTAATGCCCTCTACAATAGGAGGCAGTTTGTCAGCCATGGACTCTCTCAGCCCGGGCATCAAAAGGCAGAGAAGAAGACACAACAAAAACCCAGCTTCATATGTTTGGTCGGGCGCTCAGAGCATGAGGTTATGTGACACGAGATAGCATTAGGGAATAAAATAATAGTCTCAGAGATACAATGAAGCAGCCGCCGGAATCCATTCAGAGCCAAATAGAAATGCAATCCATTCTTATGTTTCAAGTGATTACCTAATTTTTCTTGCAAGACAGAGCCTGGAGCTATAGAGAGGCGTGATGTTGTATATAACACACAAATTAATTACATTTTCTCTGGTATACAAGTCAGATACACAACCGTGAATTTATAGCCTATTGCACAGAGCAAAGGTTGGAGGAAAATCAAAACAAACCTTTAGGCATTGCAGTGTTTACACATAGTGATGGATCGAACATGTTTTACTGTTAAAGAGACATTACAAACACGGTTTAAGGAGGTCTCCCTGCACACAGTGTATTATAACTGCAGCTATAAGGTTATGGTGTAAGGAGGTCCCCTGTCTCCCCGCACACAGTGTATTGTAACTGCAGCTATAAGGTTATGGTGTAAGGAGGTCCCCTGTCTCTCCGCACACAGTGTATTATAACTGCAGCTATAAGGTTATGGTGTAAGGAGGTCCCCTGTCTCTCCGCACACAGTGTATTATAACTGCAGCTATAAGGTTATGGTGTAAGGAGGCCCTTGTCTCCCCGCACACAGTGTATTATAACTGCAGCTATAAGGTTATGGTGTAAGGAGGTCCCCTGTCTCCCCGCATACAGTGTATTATAACTGCAGCTATAAGGTTATGGTGTAAGGAGGCCCCCTGTCTCCCCGCACACAGTGTATTATAACTGCAGCTATAAGGTTATGGTGTAAGGAGGTCCCCTGTCTCTCCGCACACAGTGTATTATAACTGCAGCTATAAGGTTATGGTGTAAGGAGGTCCCCAGTCTCCCTGCACACAGTGTATTATAACTGCAGCTATAAGGTTATGGTGTAAGGAGGTCCCCTGTCTCCCCGCACACAGTGTATTATAACTGCAGCTATAAGGTTATGGTGTAAGGAGGTCCCCTGTCTCCCCGCACACAGTGTGTTATAACTGCAGCTATAAGGTTATGGTGTAAGGAGGTCCCCTGTCTCCCCGCACACAGTGTGTTATAACTGCAGCTATAAGGTTATGGTGTAAGGAGGTCCCCTGTCTCCCCGCACACAGTGTATTATAACTGCAGCTATAAGGTTATGGTGTAAGGAGGCCCCCTGTCTCCCCGCACACAGTGTGTTATAACTGCAGCTATAAGGTTATGGTGTAAGGAGGTCCCCTGTCTCCCCGCACACAGTGTATTATAACTGCAGCTATAAGGTTATGGTGTAAGGAGGCCCGTGTCTCCCCGCACACAGTGTATTATAACTGCAGCTATAAGGTTATGGTGTAAGGAGGTCCCCTGTCTCCCTGCACACAGTGTATTATAACTGCAGCTATAAGGTTATGGTGTAAGGAGGTTCCCTGTCTCCCTGCACACAGTGTATTATAACTGCAGCTATAAGGTTATGGTGTAAGGAGGTCCCCTGTCTCCCCGCACACAGTGTATTATAACTGCAGCTATAAGGTTATGGTGTAAGGAGGTCCCCTGTCTCCCCGCACACAGTGTATTATAACTGCAGCTATAAGATTATGGTGTAAGGAGGTCCCCTGTCTCCCCGCACACAGTGTATTATAACTGCAGCTATAAGGTTATGGTGTAAGGAGGCCCCCTGTCTCCCCGTACACAGTGTATTATAACTGCAGCTATAAGGTTATGGTGTAAGGAGGTCTCCTGTCTCCCCGCACACTGTGTATTATAACTGCAGCTATAAGGTTATGGTGTAAGGAGGTCTCCTGTCTCCCCGCACACAGTGTATTATAACTGCAGCTATAAGGTTATGGTGTAAGGAGGCCCCTGTCTCCCCGCACACAGTGTATTATAACTGCAGCAATAAGGTTATGGTGTAAGGAGGTCCCCTGTCTCCCCGCATACAGTGTATTATAACTGCAGCTATAAGGTTATGGTGTAAGGAGGTCCCCTGTCTCCCCAGCACACAGTGTATTATAACTGCAGCTATAAGGTTATGGTGTAAGGAGATCCCCTGTCTCCCTGCACACAGTGTATTATAACTGCAGCTATAAGGTTATGGTGTAAGGAGGCCCTTGTCTCCCCGCACACAGTGTATTATAACTGCAGCAATAAGGTTATGGTGTAAGGAGGTCCCCTGTCTCCCCGCATACAGTGTATTATAACTGCAGCTATAAGGTTATGGTGTAAGGAGGTTCCCTGTCTCCCCGCACACAGTGTATTATAACTGCAGCTATAAGGTTATGGTGTAAGGAGGTCCCCTGTCTCCCCGCACACAGTGTATTATAACTGCAGCAATAAGGTTATGGTGTAAGGAGGGCCCCTGTCTCCCCGCACAGTGTGTTATAACTGCAGCTATAAGGTTATGGTGTAAGGAGGTCCCCTGTCTCCCCGCACACAGTGTATTATAACTGCAGCTATAAGGTTATGGTGTAAGGAGGTCCCCTGTCTCCCCGCACACAGTGTATTATAACTGCAGCTATAAGGTTATGGTGTAAGGAGGTTCCCTGTCTCCCCGCACACAGTGTATTATAACTGCAGCTATAAGATTATGGTGTAAGGAGGTCCCCTGTCTCCCCGCATACAGTGTATTATAACTGCAGCTATAAGGTTATGGTGTAAGGAGATCCCCTGTCTCCCCAGCACACAGTGTATTATAACTGCAGCTATAAGGTTATGGTGTAAGGAGGCCCCTGTCTCCCAGCACACAGTGTATTATAACTGCAGCTATAAGGTTATGGTGTAAGGAAGTCCCCTGTCTCCCCGCACACAGTGTATTATAACTGCAGCTATAAGGTTATGGTGTGAGGAGGTCCCCTGTCTCCCCGCACACAGTGTATTATAACTGCAGCTATAAGGTTATGGTGTAAGGAGGTCCCCTGTCTCCCCGCATACAGTGTATTATAACTGCAGCTATAAGGTTATGGTGTAAGGAGATCCCCTGTCTCCCCAGCACACAGTGTATTATAACTGCAGCTATAAGGTTATGGTGTAAGGAGGCCCCTGTCTCCCCGCACACAGTGTATTATAACTACAGCAATAAGGTTATGGTGTAAGGAGGTCCCCTGTCTCCCCGCATACAGTGTATTATAACTGCAGCTATAAGGTTATGGTGTAAGGAGGTTCCCTGTCTCCCCGCACACAGTGTATTATAACTGCAGCTATAAGATTATGGTGTAAGGAGGTCCCCTGTCTCCCCGCATACAGTGTATTATAACTGCAGCTATAAGGTTATGGTGTAAGGAGGTCCCCTGTCTCCCCGCACACAGTGTATTATAACTGCAGCAATAAGGTTATGGTGTAAGGAGGTCCCCTGTCTCCCCGCATACAGTGTATTATAACTGCAGCTATAAGGTTATGGTGTAAGGAGGTTCCCTGTCTCCCCGCACACAGTGTATTATAACTGCAGCTATAAGATTATGGTGTAAGGAGGTCCCCTGTCTCCCCGCATACAGTGTATTATAACTGCAGCTATAAGGTTATGGTGTAAGGAGGCCCCTGTCTCCCGGCACACAGTGTATTATAACTCCAGCTATAAGGTTATGGTGTAAGAAGATCCCCTGTCTCCCCGCACACAGTGTATTATAACTGCAGCTATAAGGTTATGATGTAAGGAGGTCCCCTGTCTCCCCGCACACAGTGTATTATAACTGCAGTTATAAGGTTATGGTGTAAGGAGGTCCCCTGTCTCCCCGCACACAGTGTATTCTAACTGCAGCTATAAGGTTATGTTTAAAGGAGGTCCCCTGTCTCCCCACACACAGTGTATTCTAACTGCAGTTATAAGGTTATGGTCTAAGGAGGTCCCCTGTCTCCCCGCACACAGTGTATTCTAACTGCAGCTATAAGGTTATGTTTAAAGGAGGTCCCCTGTCTCCCCACACACAGTGTATTCTAACTGCAGTTATAAGGTTATGGTCTAAGGAGGTCCCCTGTCTCCCCACACACAGTGTATTATAACTGCAGCTATAAGGTTATGGTGTAAGGAGGTCCCCTGTCTCCCCGCACACAGTGTATTATAATGCAGCTATAAGGTTATGGTCTAAGGAGGTCCCCTGTCTCCCCGCACACAGTGTATTATAACTGCAGCTATAAGGTTATGGTGTATGGAGGTCCCCGGTCTCCCCGCACACTGTTTATTATAACTGCAGCTATAAGGTTATGGTGTAAGGAGGTCCCCTGTCTCCCTGCACACAGTGTATTATAACTGCAGCTATAAGGTTATGTTTAAAGGAGGTCCCCTGTCTCCCCGCACACAGTGTATTATAACTGCAGCTATAAGGTTATGGTGTAAGGAGGTCCCCTGTCTCCCCGCACACAGTGTATTATAATGCAGCTATAAGGTTATGGTGTAAGAAGGTCCCCTGTCTCCCCGCACACAGTTTATTATAACTGCAGCTATAAGGTTATGGTGTAAGGAGGTCGCCTGTCTCCCCGCACACAGTGTATTATAACTGCAGCTATAAGGTTATGGTGTAAGGAGGTCCCCTGTCTCCCCGCACACAGTGTATTATAACTGCAGCTATAAGGTTATGGTGTAGGGAGGTCCCCTGTCTCCCAGCACACAGTGTATTATAACTGCAGCTATAAGGTTATGGTGTAAGGAGGTCCCCTGTCTCCCAGCACACAGTGTATTATAACTGCAGCTATAAGGTTATGGTGTAAGGAGGTCCCCTGTCGCCCGCACACCGTGTATTATAACTGCAGCTATAAGGTTATGGTGTAAGGAGGTCCCCTGTCTGCAGTTATAAAACACAAGTTGTGTTTCTGTGTTTTACCTGTGGGTGGTTGGTATCTTTGAGAGCAGATATTATTGACTGTCAACTGGTAAAAAAAAATCTGAAAGCAGCATTGAATGGAAACACTAATTAGAAGCTGCTGCTAACTACCGGCCATCAATACTGATAACTTACAGAACTTATTAGTGGCTTGGTTGGAAATGAGGTCTCCGCGTTTGCACACCCCTAGTGGACATTACTGGGATCACAGAACTGGACTGTGTAGAGTAGACTTTGTTCTCTAAAAGGAGGAAAACCGAGGGGTAATTAATAATATATTATATTCAGAAAACATCACAATACTGGCAAGACCAGGTCCAATCTGTAAATGTTCTGCAAGAGTTTCCCTTGATTGGAGACCAAGGTAAGTACAGAACCACTCGTCGTTCCCAAAGAGATGGAACTGCAGCTAAAAAGAAACTTTAGCTTCAATGTAAAAAAACAAAAAACCCGAAATGAAGGTTCAAGACGTTTTTCTATGTTATAAAAGACACAGCTTCTCTGTACGGCTCTCTCTCTGCACTAATGAGCTGCAGGGAACACGACAAACTGAGCAGAGAATGTCATTTTGACTCAATGGGACTCATCGCCTGTGACATGTCTGACGGTACGTCGTCGTCTCACCATCCAGACGCTGACTTGATGCCGGAGCTAATTGCACGGGGAGCCGCTTTGAAGGTGCCTGAAAGAGAGGTGCTGGGTGACATCTGTGCAGTAATGGTAGCAAACACAGCCTGCTCAGCGCTGACACTGCAGCCGCCTCAGTGGTTTTATCACGTATCCGCGAGATGGTTTAATAGTTACCTGGTCGAGTGTAGAAAGATAACCCGGCCAGAAGTAGCTCAGCAAAGAGGATACGCTAGAAATTTACAAAACTCATCAGAGGGTGCACGAGTTTCCACGGCCCATTCACTCGCAATGTTACTCAAAAGATTGTCTGTAATTTGAATTCTCACTTTAGTTAATAACCCGTTAGGTTTCTTTGTTTTGTGCAAACGACCAGAGAATCCGCAGCTAACTTGGCCAACAATGCAGACGTGGTCCAGAGGTTCGGTTGTGGATTGACCAAATATTCAAACAGAGTCAGTGAATGAATGAACTGAATAAATACAAAGGAAAGAATGGGGGTTTCAGTATTTTAAAAAACTGATGCAGGACAAACATTGAATGGGTTGCAGCGGCAGAACTACTTGGTTCCAGTCCTAAAACGAACAGGAAGATAAGGCTACTGAGCGCTTGCGATAACTGAAGCTGGCTTTCCTATGGACATTCTGCACACTGGATGCGATTTTCGCATTGAGCGTCTCAAAAGCGCCTCTAGCGGCTGTCAGGAAGACAGCCACTAGAGGCTGGATTAACCCTCAATTTAAAAATATGAGTTTCTCTGAAACTGCTATGTTTACAGCTGCAGGGTTAAAACCTGGGGGACCTGGCACCCAGACCACTTCATTGAGCTGAAGTGGCCTGGGTGACTATAGTGGTCCTTTAACACTGCGGGGTTAAAGGGACAGGGACATTGCACTCAGACCAGTCTATGAAATAAAGTGATCTGGGTGCCTAGCGTGTCCCTTTAACTCTTTTTCCGCTTTCCTTTCCCTTGACAAGGACCCAAATTCTAAACATTGAATGGTAAAATTACCTTAATGACCCATTAAATGCCTGCAGGGTAATACAACTAATAACCGCTACAGAACCAATGTATTCTGAGCAGCAGCCTCGGACGAATGAATGTGATCTGCCAGTTTGAGACAATTGGTGATCGAGTGACTGGGTTAATAAGTGCAGGTCTATAAAGACACACTTTATGTAAACAATACAGGAAAAAACTGTAATAATTTTGTTCCTTCTTCTTCTGTGTGTTTTTCCAGTTGATTGATACAAAGACTTTTGTATATATAGTCTTGGGTCAAAGACTTGCCACATTAATATAGGTCTATATTAACCAAAAATACTAATACGCAACCTGACTTACGGTTTCTTACGGTTTATTCTTAGTTACAGATACATAATAAAACAAAGGATGTTACATGATCATGGATGTTCAGCAGCAGATGGTAATTGCTGGACTCCTGAAGGGAGAGTTACATTGTTACATAGCTGTACAGGAAGAGGAGCCAAGAGAGAGAGAGACCTCGTGTCCCTTTGTTCAGTTACTATATAGATGTGACCATACTGAGGACAGACTATAACTCTAGCCATATAAGGACAAGACCCCTAAATCCACATTCCAGAGTTCTCATACAAGAAAACCCTGTGACTTATTGATCCCATTTGTTATTTACACCAATCTAGACATCCATACATAATCAATAGAAACATAGAATATGCAATATTCTACAAAAATTAAGACAAAATATTTGAAAACACCTTTTGCACATTTGCAAAAAATAAAATCTGTGGAACCTGGTTTGTGTTGTAAACTTTATTTTTGTGCAATATATTGATAAATAAGCTGTTTACCGGCGTCCAAAGGGTGAGGCTATGTTGCTTTAATATTAACCACTGCCGCAGTCCAGTATCTGCACTCTGAAGATTGGACAAGTCTGAGCTATTAACTAAAGTGTCACTTGCTATTTTGACAAACAATATATATCTTAGTAGGATATCCCTTTCCATTTTCGCTATTTTTGACTTAAAGGGACATAGTTAGCATCAAACAACTTGTGGTAAATATGCAGCAATGTAAAATCACTCACAAAGTGTCAAGAAGTCTAACCCCAACACGCAGAGTATACACAGCAGAATATGATAGATTAGAATAAAAGGTATTTTCGGGCCTTAGAGTGGCTGGACTGAACGGAATAACAAGAGAAACTGTGGTCAAATAGCAAGCCTTAGTCAGGGTAGCGGAAAGAGAGCAAAACGGAGAACAAGCCAAGGTCAGGTACACGATAAATCAAGCAGACAGGCAAATAGGACATGCAAGGATTAACTCGGAGTCAAGAACAAAGCCAAGCTTTTCCCTGCACGGGCAGTGCGAACAGCTCAGGGGTTTGGCATGCGCGGCTCGAACAGAAGACCTTGTCTACACAAGTAATGCTACAGAAGGACAGAGTAGATTAAGTACCACTCGTTACTCTCAAGCCCAGGGAAGATCAAACACTTCATGTACGATGGATCACAAAGAAAGTAGCACTCACCTGTTTCCACAAATTAAAAATAACACATTGTTCTGGGTAGCAGTAGATGCTTCCAAGATTCAAAGTCCGAAATAAATAAACTTTAAAGTCTTCCATCAGTTTCTGTCCTTGTTACAGACTGCTGAAACACACCACGCCCACTCATTTATTTCTTCTGGCTTCCTAGTGTGAGACCCCACGCATTTCGCCCAACCCCTCAACGTTTCCTCGAAGTGTATTCAAAGTATTTTTTTTTTTTTTTTGGAATCTGTTATACCAGGTTCCTGCATGGTTGCTTATTTTGTTTCACTTGCAGAGACACATAATATTTTTGGAATGTTATACAATTTGACTAGAACTTTGCAAAAGCACTTTATGATTAGAACCTTGCACCAGAGAAATGAAAAACCATAAATCCATAATTTGTAGTAAAAATGGGTTAATGTGTGAAGATAGAATTCTAGCAATTTGAAAAAGGAAAATGGATGAGTATTAATGAGACCCAGCGTGAAATGCAGAGAGATTGAATAAGGGGGATGGTGAACAGGAGACTGAAAGAAAACCGTTAGAAAAGAGAGAAAGAATAGAAGAAGAAACTGAATTAAAATTAAACGGTAGAAATGGACAGTGAAAAGAGGATGATAGACGAGGAATAATAAAACGGAATGCAGATCAAGTGAGAGTGAATCTCCGAAGGGACATTTAGATCTGCTCTCTGACCATCCCCCAGAGCTGGAAGCTGCGGGATTTATAGCAAAGTGAATCAATTTCAAAGACGTCCTTAATAACTCGGTATCTGGATTTTAATTAAATTCTGACAATGCCGAGGATTTATGTGAATGTGCCCAAGTCTGGGGCCATACATCCCGTTGGATTACCCCACAGTAAAGAGAGTTTGTGGTTTGATGAGAAAAGAAGTGATTTCACACGTCTTTCCAAAGGAATGAAATGGATAGAAAGTACGGAGGGCTTATAAAATGTTATTACATACTCTGACTACTATGTTGTTTTAGCCCCGAAGACCTGAGTAGTGAATCGTGATCTTTTAAATGATCCTAATTTGGAGAGAGGGGTTTCCCACACTAAGAAGAACCCCTCTCCCCCCCATTGATCTGTTGACTTGTTGAGAAACACAAGTTACTGCCTCAATAGCTTCATCTTACTTATCTCGATCTGTTCTCAACCATTAGAGCCCTAGATATTGCGTAATACAGAAACCAGCCCCGACGTAGCGCAATGGGGCATTCATGTCAATTTAAAGAACCACTGTCACCATTTTCTTTCCATAGATTAAAAAACCATTTCAGTGAGTGTTACAATGTGAAGGCCTGCCTCCTTGGAATGGAGTTGTATTTCTCCAACTCTCAGTGACAGCTGCATCGCAACCAATCAGTGTCTGTGATTAAATGAGTAGCCCCCAGCATTGAGCAGGAAACAAGTCAATGTTCATCGAACTCTCCCTCCAACATCCCCAAGGAATTGTAAACGTTGGCTCACTTTTTTTTTTCTCAATTAATTTTAAATTGATCGGCATAAGGTAAACAAATATACATTGTTACATTGACAGGGACTCTCCACTGCCTAAATAACAACACAAAATATAATCGCTTAGTAGATATATCCCAATTGAAACCATTCATGTATTTAACTATGCATTTCTTTCATTTGGGATATATCTAAAAAAACAACTTGTAAAAGTTACATATCTCTTGGCCTCAGCCTTTGCAAGCCCTCCCCTTCTAACCCCACCCAGACTTTCTGTGGCTATCCAATCACAGACTTCCCAATGCAGCTCAATGAGAAGTCTTTGCAAGGCAGGTGCTCTGGGCAATTACTGCCTCTTGAGTTAAGCTCCACTGAGCTAACCAACCAGGAAGTAACAGGACCTGTATCTGATACACCCCCCCCCCTCCCCCCAACTGGGTGCCGCTCCATGCTTCTGCTGATGGAATGTCAGAAGCTTTTTTCACTGAGCTAAGCCCGGCAGTGACTACGTTATACAGTCAGCCATCACCATACATTGTACCTCCCTCGTGATTCCATTGAGATGCATAAATTCAGGATAGGAAAGGCTCAAAGTAAGAACATATCAGGACTGTCCCATAAACATCAGGTATACAGCCTTGGATAGATGAGTATTTCAGCAAATATTGGTCGGATGAGGCTAGCCGTGAGAGAACATCTAGACTAACAGACCCACAATCCCTGGAAAATTCTGAGAAACATTGAAAACATCCAAAAACACATGAAAACGGGTCGGGATTATTTACTTAACAGTGAGTTTTTAAACTAAACTGAAAAATAGGCAAAAAGTTCTGATTTGTAAAAATTCTTCAACTTTGCTCACGTCATAGTATGGGTATATTTCAGTAGTCTGGTCATTTCGCTCCAATTCACGGTTTCAGCATGTCTCAATTTATCATTTTTACACCGATCCAGCTTCCGGCCAGAGTCTTTGAAGCATCATATTAGTGGAATTATTATTTCTTTTTTAAAGCCTCGATGGCAAGGTTGATAGGAGTTGTATTTCAGAATTGGCCGGAAGGAAGCTATAGCTTGTGAAGTCCAGAATTTACAAATCATTCATCACGTTTCAGGCAAATCTTCTTCTCTAGGAAAAGCTCCAACAAAGTCGAATGGTGACCAAACAGCGAGCGAGTGTGCGTGCGAATAATGGCCTCAATCATCAGATAATTATTCAGTGAAACGAGAGCAGTTTTTTGTTCTCATTTTATTCTTTCTAAATCTACAAATTCATGAGAAACTAATTGAGTAATTAACTTGATGATAGAGTCGGAGAACAAGTCTTAATCTTTGTAACCTTTTTCGTCTTTAAATCTGCGCTACAAATTCTGTAATTTAAATCCTTACTAAGGAACGAGACGCATTCTCGTGCTGGCATTTCAGTGCTGGCATTTCAACCAGGCGCACAGATTAGGGAGAACCATTACTGCAAGTGTAATAATACATTGAAAACCATTTATTGTGTTCATTTATTTATTTATATATATTGTATAACATTTTTATGCTCCTCTTTTTAATTGTAATTTTTTATTTTAATTATTTAAATGTATTAAAGATTTAGCAATTGGCATTACAATCCAGTTCAGATGAGGCACAGCCAGGGCACACAATGCAAATGAGGAGGAGAATGGAAACATTGTTTCATTTCTCCTCTCTGTATGCTCTCTATACTGACTGCTAGGTGTAAAGGGCGGAGCTTATAACAATGATTGACAGGGAGCTAAGATGGAGGTGGCTCTCTCTATACTGACTGCTAGGTGTAAAGGGCGGAGCTTATAACAATGATTGACAGGGATCTAAGATGAAGGTAGCTCTCTCTATACTGACTGCCAGGTGTAAAGGGTGGAGCTTATATCAATGATTGACAGGGAGCTAAGATGGAGGTGGCTCCCTCTATGCTGACTGCCAGGTGTAAGGGCGGAGCTTATAACAATGATTGACAGGGAGCTAAGATGGAAGTGGCTCTCTCTATACTGACTGCCAGGTGTAAAGGGCGGAGCTTATAACAATGATTGACAGGGAGCTAAGATGGAGGTGGCTCTCTCTATACTGACTGCCAGGTGTAAAGGGCGGAGCTTATAACAATGATTGACAGGGAGCTAAGATGGAGTTGGCTCTCTCTAGGCTGACTGCCAGGTGTAAAGGGCGGAGCTTATAACAATGACTGACAGGGAGCTAAGATGGAGGTGGCTCTCTCTATACTGACTGCCAGGTGTAAAGGGCGGGGCTTATAACAATGATTTACAGGGAGCTAAGATGGAGGTGGCTCTCTCTATACTGACTGCCAGGTGTAAAGGGCGGAGCTTATAACAATGATTGACAGGGAGCTAAGATGGAGGTGGCTCTCTCTATACTGACTGCCAGGTGTAAAGGGCGGAGCTTATAACAATGATTGACAGGGAGCTAAGATGGAGGCGGCTCTCTCTATACTGACTGCCAGGTGTAAAGGGCGGAGCTTATAACAATGATTGACAGGGAGCTAAGATGGAGGTGGCTCTCTCTATGCTGACTGCCAGGTGTAAAGGGCGGAGCTTATAACAATGATTGACAGGGAGCTAAGATGGAGTTGGCTCTCTCTAGGCTGACTGCCAGGTGTAAAGGGCGGAGCTTATAACAATGACTGACAGGGAGCTAAGATGGAGGTGGCTCTCTGTATACTGACTGCCAGGTGTAAAGGGCGGGGCTTATAACAATGATTGACAGGGAGCTAAGATGGAGGTGGCTCTCTCTATACTGACTGCCAGGTGTAAAGGGGCGGAGCTTATAACAATGATTGACAGGGAGCTAAGATGGAGGCGGCTCTCTCTATACTGACTGCCAGGTGTAAAGGGCGGAGCTTATAACAATGATTGACAGGGAGCTAAGATGAGGTGGCTCTCTCTATGCTGACTGCCAGGTGTAAAGGGCGGAGCTTATAACAATGATTGACAGGGAGCTAAGATGGAGGTGGCTCTCTCTATACTGACTGCCAGGTGTAGAGGGCGGAGCTTATAACAATGATTGACAGGGAGTTAAGATGGAGGTGGCTCTCTCTATACTGACTGCCAGGTGTAAAGGGCGGAGCTTATAACAATGACTGATAGGGAGCTAAGATGGAGGCGGCTCTCTCTATACTGACTGCCAGGTGTAAAGGGCGGAGCTTATAACAATGATTGACAGGGAGCTAAGATGGAGGTGGCTCTCTCTATACTGACTGCCAGGTGTAAAGGGCGGAGCTTATAACAATGATTGACAGGGAGCTAAGATGGAGGTGGCTCTCTCTATACTGACTGCCAGGTGTAATGGGCGGAGCTTATAACAATGATTGACAGGGAGCTAAGATGGAGGTGGCTCTCTCTATGCTGACTGCCAGGTGTAAAGGGCGGAGCTTATAACAATGACTGACAGGGAGCTAAGATGGAGGTGGCTCTCTCTATACTGACTGCCAGGTGTAAAGGGCGGGGCTTATAACAATGACTGACAGGGAGCTAAGATGGAGGTGGCTCTCTCTATACTGACTGCCAGGTGTAAAGGGCGGAGCTTATAACAATGATTGACAGGGAGCTAAGATGGAGGCGGCTCTCTCTATACTGACTGCCAGGTGTAAAAGGCGGAGCTTATAACAATGATTGACAGGGAGCTAAGATGAGGTGGCTCTCTCTATGCTGACTGCCAGGTGTAAAGGGCGGAGCTTATAACAATGATTGACAGGGAGCTAAGATGGAGGTGGCTCTCTCTATACTGAATGCCAGGTGTAAAGGGCGGAGCTTATAACAATGATTGACAGGGAGCTAAGATGGAGGTGGCTCTCTCTATACTGACTGCCAGGTGTAGAGGGCGGAGCTTATAACAATGATTGACAGGGAGCTAAGATGGAGGTGGCTCTCTCTATACTGACTGCCAGGTGTAAAGGGCGGAGCTTATAACAGTGACTGACAGGGAGCTAAGATGGAGGCGGCTCTCTCTATACTGACTGCCAGGTGTAAAGGGCGGAGCTTATAACAATGATTGACAGGGAGCTAAGATGGAGGTGGCTCTCTCTATACTGACTGCCAGGTGTAAAGGGCGGAGCTTATAACAATGACTGACAGGGAGCTAAGATGGAGGTGGCTCTCTCTATACTGACTGCCAGGTGTAATGGGCGGAGCTTATAACAATGATTGACAAGGAGCTAAGATGGAGGTGGCTCTCTCTATACTGACTGCCAGGTGTAAAGGGCGGAGCTTATAACAATGATTGACAGGGAGCTAAGATGGAGGTGGCTCTCTCTATACTGACTGCCAGGTGTAGAGGGCAGAGCTTATAACAATGATTGACAGGGAGCTAAGATGGAGGTGGCTCTCTCTATACTGACTGCCAGGTGTAATGGGCGTAGCTTATAACAATGATTGACAGGGAGCTAAGATGGAGGTGGCTCTCTCTATACTGACTGCCAGGTGTAATGGGCGGAGCTTATAACAATGATTGACAGGGAGCTAAGATGGAGGTGGCTCTCTCTATGCTGACTGCCAGGTGTAAAGGGCGGAGCTTATAACAATGACTGACAGGGAGCTAAGATAGAGGTGGCTCTCTCTATACTGACTGCCAGGTGTAAAGGGCGGAGCTTATAACAATGACTGACAGGGAGCTAAGATGGAGGTGGCGCTCTCTATACTGACTGCCAGGTGTAAAGGGCGGAGCTTATAACAATGATTGACAGGGAGCTAAGATGGAGGTCGCTCTCTCTATACTGACTGCCAGGTGTAAAGGGCGGAGCTTATAACAATGATTGACAGGGAGCTAAGATGGAGGTGGCTCTCTCTATACTGACTGCCAGGTGTAAAGGGCGGAGCTTATAACAATGATTGACAGGGAGCTAAAATGGAGGTGGCTCTCTCTATACTGACTGCCAGGTGTAATGGGCGTAGCTTATAACAATGATTGACAGGAAGCTAAGATGGAGGTGGCTCTCTCTATACTGACTGCCAGGTGTAATGGGCGGAGCTTATAACAATGACTGACAGGAAGCTAAGATGGAGGTGGCTCTCTCTATACTGACTGCCAGGTGTAATGGGCGGAGCTTATAACAATGACTGACAGGAAGCTAAGATGGACGCCCCACCTCCTACAGACTGTAAGCTTGTTTGAGCAGGGCTCTCTTCAACCTATTGTTCCTGTAAGTTTTTGTAATTGTCTCATTTATTGTTAAATCTCCCTCTTTGATAATATTGTAAAGCGCTACGGAATATGCTGGCGCTATATAAATTCCAGTAATAATAATAATAATAATAATAAGTTTAGGACGTATAAAATGTGCACATTATAAACCCATAATGATAAATAATGACAATTTGTGTCTGTTTTGTTCGGTGCGGTAAGTCGGGGTTGGAGGTGGTTGCAGCATAGCACCATTTATAGTAATAATATTCGTATCCAGGTATCTGTGAACTTTACCAAACGCCTCCAGTCAGGCATGACAGGGCTAACCATTTAAACAATCACAGTAATTTGCCATTACAGATACTCCATTATCCTACTCCTATCCTCGATGTTTGTGAATCAGGGAAGGTGCTGAAGAGTGACAACGTACCCGCACCACGCCTGGAGCACCCACCCAGCCCCTCCTATCCCATGTCCCCCGCACCTCTCAGGGAGGCTGTAAGGACTTCAGCCACCTTGTTCTCCTCTATCCTGTCCATCCAACTGTATGTGGAGGGTACATCTGGCTTTTTTAGGAGGACGGATCTAAGTAACTTTGTTGCATTAAGAAGATGACGCTGTACATTCGGGGAAATAGACAGTAAAAAGGTAAAGCGAGTCCGGCCGTGAGCGGAGATCTAGCCCCTGAGATCTTTTATACAGAGTACTTTGCTAGATAGCCCGTGAGCTCACAATCTAAACGTTCAATAGCAAAATCACATGGAGCATAAACAATCCTATGATGCTATTACATCAGAAACAAACCTTTCCATTTACTTTACTTTCTTACTCCTTGGTGGGTCCTCTTTATTTACAGGCCTCCCGTATCGTCGGTCTCTGCACACCACAACCGACTTGCTCCCTTTATACTATCCTACGCTTATGCTGGATCCTTACTCCATATATGGCTATTTGCCTCTTACACAAATATATATAAATGTATAAATATTAAAATGGGTTATCGCTGAATGGATACAATGCTAGGGGACACCAGACACTATAACCACTTCAATGAGAGACTGATACAGTGTCAATTTAACTCTTGTGGTGCTAAAAAAAATTTGTTTGTTTTGTTTTTTAACTGTTTGCCTACTGTCACTGCCAGGAGGCAAATACTTTTTGGACTAGAGGTACACTTGATGTATTTTAACATTCGGATCCAGATTCCAACCTTTTGTAGCCACTTTTGCAAAATGCAGATCTCACTAAATACTGAAAACAATGTCTGAAAATCCTCGTACAGACAGTTGGGACTCATCAGCTGAGTACTCTCAGCCAATGACTGACATTCAGTGTAATGAAAACTGCACCGAACTGACTTTGGGCAGACTAAAATTCTAGTTCCGAGCTGGATGGTGACATCTCAATTACCCTGCTGGCAACAGAGGGGTTAAACTCCATGTGTGCAACAGACTGCACATACAGGTACCATGACCACTACACATCACTGAGGAGATCATGGTGCTTGGACTAAGTATTTAATGGACATTATAGTCAATGCCTCATTAAGCTAAGGTAGGTTTGGTGACTATAGTGTCCCTTTAAGTTGTATGGAAGCCTTTATTTTCAGTAATAACAAATAAGGACTGTTTTCCTTCAAACGATGAGGACGGTCTACATTCAGGAAATCCGTTACAGTTGAAGATTGATGTTTTCTCTCTCTGCATTTGTCTTCAGTGAGGATCCCCCCTTGTAGTTTGCTGATGCCCATCCGCTGCATTACCTCATCCCTTTTTGGCTAATTATCACCCCTGAGACAGGTCTTCTGCTGTCCCTGACTCGCACACGCAGCCCCCCACTCCTCCGCCTCCCGTCTTTCTGACCATCTGCACTCGAGCTGTCAGAAACCGTCAGCTTTTCCCTCCTTCGCCCTGCAGCAGAAACTGGGTCAGGCGCAGCAAAGGGGCCTGTCACATGTTTTATTTAAAGTGACCGCCGAACATCTAATCACACCCTGCCGCTGCACGGATACTGCGCCCACAGAACTAACAATGTGCATTGTGCGTTCATTAACGCCAGGAGCGACATGCATTACACCTGCAGATTGTGTTCACCACTCCAGCAGAGCAAGGGTTAACACCGGCCATTGGAGATAGGCGAAGGGGGGTATTCACTAAGCTGAGAGTTTTAAAATACAATAGCAAGTTAAAGAGTTCTTTTTGACCCGCGTTTCCTTCAACAATGCCGCTTATATGCTACGTCGCTGAATAAACTCCACGTTTAGCAGAGAAACATTAAAATGCATATTTCATAAATATCCCACAGACCTATTAATGTTAATCATTTATTAAAACAGAACAAATTAACCCATGCGGATTGCTGATTCGACAACAAAGTAATTCCTACCTAAAATCCACAACAAGCGAATGTATAGCTCGTGAGACTAAAAGGGGTGTATCCATTAAACCGAGAATTGTAGTTAATTTTAAACTGAATTGCTAAATTCCACATACAGACAGCTGTGTGTGGAGGATGTGAATGTAAAGTACTTATACTGTTAGTCAGAGATTTTATATATATATATATATATATATATATATATATATATATTTTATACTGTATCTATATGAACAAAAACAAACAAAAGTATAGGGTGCGCCAATATAAAGTAATGAGTATCTCCAAATTCCAGGAACAAATAAACAAATATGGTGGGGTACCAGGTATCCAGATAGAGTTCACGGCACAGTTCACTTCTAGTGACAAGTTTCTGTATGATGCTCTTGGATTGGTCTACACTTTGTGACAGCGTATCTTAGAGACCAAAGAAAACAACATAGTGCAATATGTCTCTCAAATGTATCACAAACGGCACTTAGGTCCAATTTTTAAACTCACATTTGATGGAGCTTAATCCAGCTCTAGATAAAACGGCATACAGCGTTTTTTAAATCCCCAGTTGTAGGATATCCCTCTGGCAATAGTTACAACAGGGTAACGGTGAGGAGGACCATATATGATAAAAGAAACATTAGTGCTCTCTCCATATGGGTAAGTATAAATAATAGAAGTAAGTAAATGTACTTCCAATAAAAAGAGCAGACAGACTGCTCTATGATTCAGGCGTGGGTGGCATAATCCCCACCTAGGATTCTTTGGACTGTGGTCTGCAGATGTCACAGGTGATAAAACCGAATTCCAGGTGTAACATAAATATCTGAACGTAAAAGATTTAAAGTATGTGGCAAAACCAACGCTGAGGTGGCGAAACAATACTTTTATTAATACAATAGTATAATAAAATCTACAACGCTTTTCACCCCTTGGTGCGAATCTGAAGGCGGCCATTACACTCTGTTTGTCAATGACCGCGTCTGCCATCTGGTTATATTCTGTAAAGTTTTTGTGTCTGCACTATTTACTAAAGTGTGAATTGTCAGGAATGTTTCCACTAATTTAAATTTTACTTTGAATTTCTGACAATAAATATTTCTGGGTATCCCTCACCCCCTCAGCCCGGGCCGGCGTCTCTTAAGGAAATTAGGTGGTGGCTTAATCCACTCAGTAAGAAGGGGGCGTCCTCAGCGGCGGTAATACCTGTCTGCACTGCCTCCATGTGAGAATATATTTACCAGACTTGGGTTAAAAATCAGGACGCCGGGCACAAATGGCAACTGGCAGCAGCAATAACACTACCGATCTGTCGCTCACCCCCCATTCAGGCACACCCCAAGATATGTCCAGACAACCACGCCGTCGAAAGAGAAGGGCAGTGCAAGGGCGCAGCATTCACACGAGAAGCATGGCAGGAGGACTTCCTGGGACACAGCTAACTGAAATGGATACATTAATACTATAATACGATTAATCCCATTGTACAGCGCTACGGAATATGCTGGCGCTATATAAATAATAAAATAATAATAATAGGATACTATGTATATATGGGCGATTTTATTATCGAATGTGAACTGATAGTCCAATTACAAATAAGAGGAAGAGCTTAAATGTAGGACCAATAAGGAAAGAGAATGAGCAATCGGCAACACTACATAAAGAGAAAGGAAAATCAAATATGGTGTCTGAGAAAGCCGACATGACTCGGGGCAAAACGCATCACTGGACGAATGACAATACAGTTTCTCCCCACCTTTCTCTTTGCATGTGCATTCCTGAGAATATTGGAGGAGATTTTCCAGATAAGTGGTTTTTTTTCCCCCTCTCCCATCCTAACAGTGTACCCAGAGCTGGGATTGTAGGCTGCGAGCTCGGTGTGTGATAGCCTTGGTGGGTTCTATTTATTATTATCATTATTAGCCTTATGAGGAAAAATAAGCGTCTAATTGTAAAGCTGCGGATGTTTGTGGCTTTTGTCTTCAACAAAGATCGAAGGACAAGTGACGTCAGCCATCTAGGACCCACTAGCTTCATGTCTTTATACCGACTGAATGCTCAAAGTTAGAATAGTTAGAATAGATTGTAAGCTCTTTAGTGCAGACTACAGGGATGAATCTGTTCAGAATCTTTCACTCATCCTAGCAGTGGCGTACACACAACCCATGGGGCCCCGGTGCGAAAACTGATCCGGGGCCCCCCCCCCCTCCCGAGCGCTTACTCTGCGCAGGCTGGGGCCGCAACACATGGCGGCGGGCACCTGGTCGCAGGGCTGGGACCCGTGCGACCGCGGTATGTATGCCAGTGCATGCATAAACACATACACTTAAAGGACCACTACAGACACCCAGATCACATCAGCTCAATTAAGTGGTCTGGGTGCCAGGTCTCTCTAGTTTTAACCCTGCAGCTGAAAACATAGCAGTTTCAGAGAAACTGCTATGTTTCACTGAGGGTTAATCCAGCCTCTAGTGGCTGTCTCATTGACAGCCGCTAGAGGATTTTCTGCGATTCTCACTGTGAAAATCACAGTGAGAAGACGCTGAACATCCATAGGAAAGCATTGAGTAATGCTTTCCTATGGGCGGTTTGAATGCGCGCGTGGCTCTTGCCACGCATGTGCATTCGGAGCTGAGAGGCGGATGGGGACGGAGAGATCCCCAGCGTTAAGGGAGTCCGGCGCTGGAGAAAGGTAAGTGCTTAAGACACACACACACTCTCATGAACAGACGCACACATTTACTGACAGACACACACTCAGTGACAGACGCACACAAACATACTCAGTAACAGACACACACACTAACACACACACACTCACTAACACTAACACACACACTCACTAACACTAACACACTCACTAACACACACACTCACTAACACTAACACACTCACTAACACACACACTCACTAACACTAACACACTCACTAACACACACACTCACTAACACTAACACACTCTAACACTAACACACACACCACTAACACTAACACACACACTAACACTAACACACACACTCTAACACTAACACACTCACTAACACACTCACTAACACACTCACTAACACACTCACTAACACACTCACTAACACACCTGTATCTGATACACCCCCCCCCCTCCCCCCAACTGGGTGCCGCTCCATGCTTCTGCTGATGGAATGTCAGAAGCTTTTTTCACTGAGCTAAGCCCGGCAGTGACTACGTTATACAGTCAGCCATCACCATACATTGTACCTCCCTCGTGATTCCATTGAGATGCATAAATTCAGGATAGGAAAGGCTCAAAGTAAGAACATATCAGGACTGTCCCATAAACATCAGGTATACAGCCTTGGATAGATGAGTATTTCAGCAAATATTGGTCGGATGAGGCTAGCCGTGAGAGAACATCTAGACTAACAGACCCACAATCCCTGGAAAATTCTGAGAAACATTGAAAACATCCAAAAACACATGAAAACGGGTCGGGATTATTTACTTAACAGTGAGTTTTTAAACTAAACTGAAAAATAGGCAAAAAGTTCTGATTTGTAAAAATTCTTCAACTTTGCTCACGTCATAGTATGGGTATATTTCAGTAGTCTGGTCATTTCGCTCCAATTCACGGTTTCAGCATGTCTCAATTTATCATTTTTACACCGATCCAGCTTCCGGCCAGAGTCTTTGAAGCATCATATTAGTGGAATTATTATTTCTTTTTTAAAGCCTCGATGGCAAGGTTGATAGGAGTTGTATTTCAGAATTGGCCGGAAGGAAGCTATAGCTTGTGAAGTCCAGAATTTACAAATCATTCATCACGTTTCAGGCAAATCTTCTTCTCTAGGAAAAGCTCCAACAAAGTCGAATGGTGACCAAACAGCGAGCGAGTGTGCGTGCGAATAATGGCCTCAATCATCAGATAATTATTCAGTGAAACGAGAGCAGTTTTTTGTTCTCATTTTATTCTTTCTAAATCTACAAATTCATGAGAAACTAATTGAGTAATTAACTTGATGATAGAGTCGGAGAACAAGTCTTAATCTTTGTAACCTTTTTCGTCTTTAAATCTGCGCTACAAATTCTGTAATTTAAATCCTTACTAAGGAACGAGACGCATTCTCGTGCTGGCATTTCAGTGCTGGCATTTCAACCAGGCGCACAGATTAGGGAGAACCATTACTGCAAGTGTAATAATACATTGAAAACCATTTATTGTGTTCATTTATTTATTTATATATATTGTATAACATTTTTATGCTCCTCTTTTTAATTGTAATTTTTTATTTTAATTATTTAAATGTATTAAAGATTTAGCAATTGGCATTACAATCCAGTTCAGATGAGGCACAGCCAGGGCACACAATGCAAATGAGGAGGAGAATGGAAACATTGTTTCATTTCTCCTCTCTGTATGCTCTCTATACTGACTGCTAGGTGTAAAGGGCGGAGCTTATAACAATGATTGACAGGGAGCTAAGATGGAGGTGGCTCTCTCTATACTGACTGCTAGGTGTAAAGGGCGGAGCTTATAACAATGATTGACAGGGATCTAAGATGAAGGTAGCTCTCTCTATACTGACTGCCAGGTGTAAAGGGTGGAGCTTATATCAATGATTGACAGGGAGCTAAGATGGAGGTGGCTCCCTCTATGCTGACTGCCAGGTGTAAGGGCGGAGCTTATAACAATGATTGACAGGGAGCTAAGATGGAAGTGGCTCTCTCTATACTGACTGCCAGGTGTAAAGGGCGGAGCTTATAACAATGATTGACAGGGAGCTAAGATGGAGGTGGCTCTCTCTATACTGACTGCCAGGTGTAAAGGGCGGAGCTTATAACAATGATTGACAGGGAGCTAAGATGGAGTTGGCTCTCTCTAGGCTGACTGCCAGGTGTAAAGGGCGGAGCTTATAACAATGACTGACAGGGAGCTAAGATGGAGGTGGCTCTCTCTATACTGACTGCCAGGTGTAAAGGGCGGGGCTTATAACAATGATTTACAGGGAGCTAAGATGGAGGTGGCTCTCTCTATACTGACTGCCAGGTGTAAAGGGCGGAGCTTATAACAATGATTGACAGGGAGCTAAGATGGAGGTGGCTCTCTCTATACTGACTGCCAGGTGTAAAGGGCGGAGCTTATAACAATGATTGACAGGGAGCTAAGATGGAGGCGGCTCTCTCTATACTGACTGCCAGGTGTAAAGGGCGGAGCTTATAACAATGATTGACAGGGAGCTAAGATGGAGGTGGCTCTCTCTATGCTGACTGCCAGGTGTAAAGGGCGGAGCTTATAACAATGATTGACAGGGAGCTAAGATGGAGTTGGCTCTCTCTAGGCTGACTGCCAGGTGTAAAGGGCGGAGCTTATAACAATGACTGACAGGGAGCTAAGATGGAGGTGGCTCTCTGTATACTGACTGCCAGGTGTAAAGGGCGGGGCTTATAACAATGATTGACAGGGAGCTAAGATGGAGGTGGCTCTCTCTATACTGACTGCCAGGTGTAAAGGGGCGGAGCTTATAACAATGATTGACAGGGAGCTAAGATGGAGGCGGCTCTCTCTATACTGACTGCCAGGTGTAAAGGGCGGAGCTTATAACAATGATTGACAGGGAGCTAAGATGAGGTGGCTCTCTCTATGCTGACTGCCAGGTGTAAAGGGCGGAGCTTATAACAATGATTGACAGGGAGCTAAGATGGAGGTGGCTCTCTCTATACTGACTGCCAGGTGTAGAGGGCGGAGCTTATAACAATGATTGACAGGGAGTTAAGATGGAGGTGGCTCTCTCTATACTGACTGCCAGGTGTAAAGGGCGGAGCTTATAACAATGACTGATAGGGAGCTAAGATGGAGGCGGCTCTCTCTATACTGACTGCCAGGTGTAAAGGGCGGAGCTTATAACAATGATTGACAGGGAGCTAAGATGGAGGTGGCTCTCTCTATACTGACTGCCAGGTGTAAAGGGCGGAGCTTATAACAATGATTGACAGGGAGCTAAGATGGAGGTGGCTCTCTCTATACTGACTGCCAGGTGTAATGGGCGGAGCTTATAACAATGATTGACAGGGAGCTAAGATGGAGGTGGCTCTCTCTATGCTGACTGCCAGGTGTAAAGGGCGGAGCTTATAACAATGACTGACAGGGAGCTAAGATGGAGGTGGCTCTCTCTATACTGACTGCCAGGTGTAAAGGGCGGGGCTTATAACAATGACTGACAGGGAGCTAAGATGGAGGTGGCTCTCTCTATACTGACTGCCAGGTGTAAAGGGCGGAGCTTATAACAATGATTGACAGGGAGCTAAGATGGAGGCGGCTCTCTCTATACTGACTGCCAGGTGTAAAAGGCGGAGCTTATAACAATGATTGACAGGGAGCTAAGATGAGGTGGCTCTCTCTATGCTGACTGCCAGGTGTAAAGGGCGGAGCTTATAACAATGATTGACAGGGAGCTAAGATGGAGGTGGCTCTCTCTATACTGAATGCCAGGTGTAAAGGGCGGAGCTTATAACAATGATTGACAGGGAGCTAAGATGGAGGTGGCTCTCTCTATACTGACTGCCAGGTGTAGAGGGCGGAGCTTATAACAATGATTGACAGGGAGCTAAGATGGAGGTGGCTCTCTCTATACTGACTGCCAGGTGTAAAGGGCGGAGCTTATAACAGTGACTGACAGGGAGCTAAGATGGAGGCGGCTCTCTCTATACTGACTGCCAGGTGTAAAGGGCGGAGCTTATAACAATGATTGACAGGGAGCTAAGATGGAGGTGGCTCTCTCTATACTGACTGCCAGGTGTAAAGGGCGGAGCTTATAACAATGACTGACAGGGAGCTAAGATGGAGGTGGCTCTCTCTATACTGACTGCCAGGTGTAATGGGCGGAGCTTATAACAATGATTGACAAGGAGCTAAGATGGAGGTGGCTCTCTCTATACTGACTGCCAGGTGTAAAGGGCGGAGCTTATAACAATGATTGACAGGGAGCTAAGATGGAGGTGGCTCTCTCTATACTGACTGCCAGGTGTAGAGGGCAGAGCTTATAACAATGATTGACAGGGAGCTAAGATGGAGGTGGCTCTCTCTATACTGACTGCCAGGTGTAATGGGCGTAGCTTATAACAATGATTGACAGGGAGCTAAGATGGAGGTGGCTCTCTCTATACTGACTGCCAGGTGTAATGGGCGGAGCTTATAACAATGATTGACAGGGAGCTAAGATGGAGGTGGCTCTCTCTATGCTGACTGCCAGGTGTAAAGGGCGGAGCTTATAACAATGACTGACAGGGAGCTAAGATAGAGGTGGCTCTCTCTATACTGACTGCCAGGTGTAAAGGGCGGAGCTTATAACAATGACTGACAGGGAGCTAAGATGGAGGTGGCGCTCTCTATACTGACTGCCAGGTGTAAAGGGCGGAGCTTATAACAATGATTGACAGGGAGCTAAGATGGAGGTCGCTCTCTCTATACTGACTGCCAGGTGTAAAGGGCGGAGCTTATAACAATGATTGACAGGGAGCTAAGATGGAGGTGGCTCTCTCTATACTGACTGCCAGGTGTAAAGGGCGGAGCTTATAACAATGATTGACAGGGAGCTAAAATGGAGGTGGCTCTCTCTATACTGACTGCCAGGTGTAATGGGCGTAGCTTATAACAATGATTGACAGGAAGCTAAGATGGAGGTGGCTCTCTCTATACTGACTGCCAGGTGTAATGGGCGGAGCTTATAACAATGACTGACAGGAAGCTAAGATGGAGGTGGCTCTCTCTATACTGACTGCCAGGTGTAATGGGCGGAGCTTATAACAATGACTGACAGGAAGCTAAGATGGACGCCCCACCTCCTACAGACTGTAAGCTTGTTTGAGCAGGGCTCTCTTCAACCTATTGTTCCTGTAAGTTTTTGTAATTGTCTCATTTATTGTTAAATCTCCCTCTTTGATAATATTGTAAAGCGCTACGGAATATGCTGGCGCTATATAAATTCCAGTAATAATAATAATAATAATAATAAGTTTAGGACGTATAAAATGTGCACATTATAAACCCATAATGATAAATAATGACAATTTGTGTCTGTTTTGTTCGGTGCGGTAAGTCGGGGTTGGAGGTGGTTGCAGCATAGCACCATTTATAGTAATAATATTCGTATCCAGGTATCTGTGAACTTTACCAAACGCCTCCAGTCAGGCATGACAGGGCTAACCATTTAAACAATCACAGTAATTTGCCATTACAGATACTCCATTATCCTACTCCTATCCTCGATGTTTGTGAATCAGGGAAGGTGCTGAAGAGTGACAACGTACCCGCACCACGCCTGGAGCACCCACCCAGCCCCTCCTATCCCATGTCCCCCGCACCTCTCAGGGCGGCTGTAAGGACTTCAGCCACCTTGTTCTCCTCTATCCTGTCCATCCAACTGTATGTGGAGGGTACATCTGGCTTTTTTAGGAGGACGGATCTAAGTAACTTTGTTGCATTAAGAAGATGACGCTGTACATTCGGGGAAATAGACAGTAAAAAGGTAAAGCGAGTCCGGCCGTGAGCGGAGATCTAGCCCCTGAGATCTTTTATACAGAGTACTTTGCTAGATAGCCCGTGAGCTCACAATCTAAACGTTCAATAGCAAAATCACATGGAGCATAAACAATCCTATGATGCTATTACATCAGAAACAAACCTTTCCATTTACTTTACTTTCTTACTCCTTGGTGGGTCCTCTTTATTTACAGGCCTCCCGTATCGTCGGTCTCTGCACACCACAACCGACTTGCTCCCTTTATACTATCCTACGCTTATGCTGGATCCTTACTCCATATATGGCTATTTGCCTCTTACACAAATATATATAAATGTATAAATATTAAAATGGGTTATCGCTGAATGGATACAATGCTAGGGGACACCAGACACTATAACCACTTCAATGAGAGACTGATACAGTGTCAATTTAACTCTTGTGGTGCTAAAAAAAATTTGTTTGTTTTGTTTTTTAACTGTTTGCCTACTGTCACTGCCAGGAGGCAAATACTTTTTGGACTAGAGGTACACTTGATGTATTTTAACATTCGGATCCAGATTCCAACCTTTTGTAGCCACTTTTGCAAAATGCAGATCTCACTAAATACTGAAAACAATGTCTGAAAATCCTCGTACAGACAGTTGGG
Source organism: Pelobates fuscus (assembly GCF_036172605.1). NCBI lineage: Eukaryota > Metazoa > Chordata > Amphibia > Anura > Pelobatidae > Pelobates > Pelobates fuscus. Next base: position 381,270,649 of record NC_086321.1, read on the forward strand.
ACTCATCAGCTGAGTACTCTCAGCCAATGACTGACATTCAGTGTAATGAAAACTGCACCGAACTGACTTTGGGCAGACTAAAATTCTAGTTCCGAGCTGGATGGTGACATCTCAATTACCCTGCTGGCAACAGAGGGGTTAAACTCCATGTGTGCAACAGACTGCACATACAGGTACCATGACCACTACACATCACTGAGGAGATCATGGTGCTTGGACTAAGTATTTAATGGACATTATAGTCAATGCCTCATTAAGCTAAGGTAGGTTTGGTGACTATAGTGTCCCTTTAAGTTGTATGGAAGCCTTTATTTTCAGTAATAACAAATAAGGACTGTTTTCCTTCAAACGATGAGGACGGTCTACATTCAGGAAATCCGTTACAGTTGAAGATTGATGTTTTCTCTCTCTGCATTTGTCTTCAGTGAGGATCCCCCCTTGTAGTTTGCTGATGCCCATCCGCTGCATTACCTCATCCCTTTTTGGCTAATTATCACCCCTGAGACAGGTCTTCTGCTGTCCCTGACTCGCACACGCAGCCCCCCACTCCTCCGCCTCCCGTCTTTCTGACCATCTGCACTCGAGCTGTCAGAAACCGTCAGCTTTTCCCTCCTTCGCCCTGCAGCAGAAACTGGGTCAGGCGCAGCAAAGGGGCCTGTCACATGTTTTATTTAAAGTGACCGCCGAACATCTAATCACACCCTGCCGCTGCACGGATACTGCGCCCACAGAACTAACAATGTGCATTGTGCGTTCATTAACGCCAGGAGCGACATGCATTACACCTGCAGATTGTGTTCACCACTCCAGCAGAGCAAGGGTTAACACCGGCCATTGGAGATAGGCGAAGGGGGGTATTCACTAAGCTGAGAGTTTTAAAATACAATAGCAAGTTAAAGAGTTCTTTTTGACCCGCGTTTCCTTCAACAATGCCGCTTATATGCTACGTCGCTGAATAAACTCCACGTTTAGCAGAGAAACATTAAAATGCATATTTCATAAATATCCCACAGACCTATTAATGTTAATCATTTATTAAAACAGAACAAATTAACCCATGCGGATTGCTGATTCGACAACAAAGTAATTCCTACCTAAAATCCACAACAAGCGAATGTATAGCTCGTGAGACTAAAAGGGGTGTATCCATTAAACCGAGAATTGTAGTTAATTTTAAACTGAATTGCTAAATTCCACATACAGACAGCTGTGTGTGGAGGATGTGAATGTAAAGTACTTATACTGTTAGTCAGAGATTTTATATATATATATATATATATATATATATATATATATTTTATACTGTATCTATATGAACAAAAACAAACAAAAGTATAGGGTGCGCCAATATAAAGTAATGAGTATCTCCAAATTCCAGGAACAAATAAACAAATATGGTGGGGTACCAGGTATCCAGATAGAGTTCACGGCACAGTTCACTTCTAGTGACAAGTTTCTGTATGATGCTCTTGGATTGGTCTACACTTTGTGACAGCGTATCTTAGAGACCAAAGAAAACAACATAGTGCAATATGTCTCTCAAATGTATCACAAACGGCACTTAGGTCCAATTTTTAAACTCACATTTGATGGAGCTTAATCCAGCTCTAGATAAAACGGCATACAGCGTTTTTTAAATCCCCAGTTGTAGGATATCCCTCTGGCAATAGTTACAACAGGGTAACGGTGAGGAGGACCATATATGATAAAAGAAACATTAGTGCTCTCTCCATATGGGTAAGTATAAATAATAGAAGTAAGTAAATGTACTTCCAATAAAAAGAGCAGACAGACTGCTCTATGATTCAGGCGTGGGTGGCATAATCCCCACCTAGGATTCTTTGGACTGTGGTCTGCAGATGTCACAGGTGATAAAACCGAATTCCAGGTGTAACATAAATATCTGAACGTAAAAGATTTAAAGTATGTGGCAAAACCAACGCTGAGGTGGCGAAACAATACTTTTATTAATACAATAGTATAATAAAATCTACAACGCTTTTCACCCCTTGGTGCGAATCTGAAGGCGGCCATTACACTCTGTTTGTCAATGACCGCGTCTGCCATCTGGTTATATTCTGTAAAGTTTTTGTGTCTGCACTATTTACTAAAGTGTGAATTGTCAGGAATGTTTCCACTAATTTAAATTTTACTTTGAATTTCTGACAATAAATATTTCTGGGTATCCCTCACCCCCTCAGCCCGGGCCGGCGTCTCTTAAGGAAATTAGGTGGTGGCTTAATCCACTCAGTAAGAAGGGGGCGTCCTCAGCGGCGGTAATACCTGTCTGCACTGCCTCCATGTGAGAATATATTTACCAGACTTGGGTTAAAAATCAGGACGCCGGGCACAAATGGCAACTGGCAGCAGCAATAACACTACCGATCTGTCGCTCACCCCCCATTCAGGCACACCCCAAGATATGTCCAGACAACCACGCCGTCGAAAGAGAAGGGCAGTGCAAGGGCGCAGCATTCACACGAGAAGCATGGCAGGAGGACTTCCTGGGACACAGCTAACTGAAATGGATACATTAATACTATAATACGATTAATCCCATTGTACAGCGCTACGGAATATGCTGGCGCTATATAAATAATAAAATAATAATAATAGGATACTATGTATATATGGGCGATTTTATTATCGAATGTGAACTGATAGTCCAATTACAAATAAGAGGAAGAGCTTAAATGTAGGACCAATAAGGAAAGAGAATGAGCAATCGGCAACACTACATAAAGAGAAAGGAAAATCAAATATGGTGTCTGAGAAAGCCGACATGACTCGGGGCAAAACGCATCACTGGACGAATGACAATACAGTTTCTCCCCACCTTTCTCTTTGCATGTGCATTCCTGAGAATATTGGAGGAGATTTTCCAGATAAGTGGTTTTTTTTCCCCCTCTCCCATCCTAACAGTGTACCCAGAGCTGGGATTGTAGGCTGCGAGCTCGGTGTGTGATAGCCTTGGTGGGTTCTATTTATTATTATCATTATTAGCCTTATGAGGAAAAATAAGCGTCTAATTGTAAAGCTGCGGATGTTTGTGGCTTTTGTCTTCAACAAAGATCGAAGGACAAGTGACGTCAGCCATCTAGGACCCACTAGCTTCATGTCTTTATACCGACTGAATGCTCAAAGTTAGAATAGTTAGAATAGATTGTAAGCTCTTTAGTGCAGACTACAGGGATGAATCTGTTCAGAATCTTTCACTCATCCTAGCAGTGGCGTACACACAACCCATGGGGCCCCGGTGCGAAAACTGATCCGGGGCCCCCCCCCCCTCCCGAGCGCTTACTCTGCGCAGGCTGGGGCCGCAACACATGGCGGCGGGCACCTGGTCGCAGGGCTGGGACCCGTGCGACCGCGGTATGTATGCCAGTGCATGCATAAACACATACACTTAAAGGACCACTACAGACACCCAGATCACATCAGCTCAATTAAGTGGTCTGGGTGCCAGGTCTCTCTAGTTTTAACCCTGCAGCTGAAAACATAGCAGTTTCAGAGAAACTGCTATGTTTCACTGAGGGTTAATCCAGCCTCTAGTGGCTGTCTCATTGACAGCCGCTAGAGGATTTTCTGCGATTCTCACTGTGAAAATCACAGTGAGAAGACGCTGAACATCCATAGGAAAGCATTGAGTAATGCTTTCCTATGGGCGGTTTGAATGCGCGCGTGGCTCTTGCCACGCATGTGCATTCGGAGCTGAGAGGCGGATGGGGACGGAGAGATCCCCAGCGTTAAGGGAGTCCGGCGCTGGAGAAAGGTAAGTGCTTAAGACACACACACACTCTCATGAACAGACGCACACATTTACTGACAGACACACACTCAGTGACAGACGCACACAAACATACTCAGTAACAGACACACACACTAACACACACACACTCACTAACACTAACACACACACTCACTAACACTAACACACTCACTAACACACACACTCACTAACACACACACTCACTAACACTAACACACTCACTAACACACACACTCACTAACACTAACACACTCTAACACTAACACACACACCACTAACACTAACACACACACTAACACTAACACACACACTCTAACACTAACACACACACTCTAACACTAACACACTCACTAACACACTCACTAACACACTCACTAACACACTCACTAACACACTCACTAACACACTCACTAACACACTCACTAACACACTCACTAACACACTCACTAACACACTCACTAACACACTCACTAACACACACACTCACTAACACTAACACACACACTTACTAACACACTCACTAACACACACACTCACTAACACTAACACACACACTCTAACACTAACACACTCACTAACACACTCACTAACACACTCACTAACACACTAACACACTCACTAACACTAACACACACACTAACACACACACTAACACTAACACACTCACTAACACTAACACACTCACTAACACTAACACACTCACTAACACACACACACTCACTAACACTAACACACTCACTAACACTAACACACTCACTAACACTAACACACACACTAACACACTCACTAACACTAACACACTCACTAACACACACACTCACTAACACACACACTCACTAACACTAACACACTCACTAACACACACTCACTAACACTAACACACACACTTACTAACACACTCACTAACACTAACACACACACACTTACTAACACACTCACTAACACACACACTCACTAACACTAACACACTCACTAACACACACACACTCACTAACACACACACACTCACTAACACTAACACACTCACTAACTAACACACACACACTCACTAACACACACACTCACTAACACTAACACACACACTAACACTAACACACACACTAACACTAACACACACACTAAGACTAACACACTCACTAACACACACACACACACACTCACTAACACACACACTCACTAACACTAACACACTCACTAACACACACTCACTAACACTAACACACACACTTACTAACACACTCACTAACACACACACTCACTAACACTAACACACTCACTAACACACACACACACTCACTAACACACTCACTAACACACACACTCAATAACACTAACACACTCACTAACACTAACACACTCAAAGTTTTTTTTATTTAATCCCCCCAGCCTCCTTACCTGTGTGAGAGCTGGGGGGATTCCCTGGGGTCCAGTGGTGTTGCTGGCCAGGCTGTCACTCGGCTGGCTGGCGCGCGCGCGAGGGAGCACTGTCCCCTGGGTGCTCCCTCGCGCGCCGCGTACTGATGCCGGAGCCGGAAGATGACGTCATCTTCCAGGTCCGGTTTCAGTGCGGTGCGCGAGGGAGCTGAAGAGGGAGCACTCAGGGGACAGTGCTCCCTCGCGCGCGCCCGCCAGCCAGCCGGGTGACAGCAGGGCCAGCCTCGGGGGGCCCGGAGATGGCCGGCTCCAGGGCCCCCCAGCAGAAGAGGCTGGCCCTGTGGGTACATACCTGGGTCGCAGGGCGGCCGGGCCCCCTGGTGGGCCGGGCCCGGTCGCAGCCGCGACCCCTGCGACCCTGGTATGTACGCCACTGCATCCTAGTGAGTATTCTGATATAAATCGGGGTCAGGTATCGGCCTAGGGGATTCCCTGAATGAAGAGACTGACCCACACATTGATCCATTGATTCCTTTTCCTCCTGCCTGAGTGTTTCTGCAGAGTTAGTGTGCCGTCAGTGGAAATAAAGTCGAAATCCTTAGTATTGGAAGATGGACCGTGTTATTTTCTTTTTGTTTTTTTAAGACGACCTAAAGATATAAGAGCACATAACTGAATAACTTTGTGAAATTTATACCATAATCCAGGCCAAAGGTGCGTGTGTGAATCATCGTGTGGCTCAGCACCGCTTAGATATAATAAGCTTGTATTTATAATTGATAATGCAGCTTTTATACGCCGCTCCGGGAGCTTGTTTCTATGATTTGACCAGAAGACACTTGGCCCGGCACTGTCTCTGGGAAAGGAATCTCCAGCTCATAAATATTCAGTAACGGGAGGGAAATCAGGGCAAGATCAACACAGCTTCCCAAGCTAGCGGAAAGGTGACCCAGATACAGCTAACTCCTGGGAAGACAGAGCTTCAACAAGATGGCGCTGGGGTGGAGACAGGACCCGGGGGGTGCACGCACGCAGAATACATTTACTGACCTTTCTAACTGCTCATGGGGCAGATCTGTAAAGCAGACGATGCTCCATGTATACAGAGTTCCTAAAACCTTACGTCCAGTGCTCTTACGTCTCTCATTGGCATGCGCAGTGCTCTGCAAACACTACAGGTCTCTTATTGGCATGCGCAGTGCTATGCAAACACTACATGTCTCTTATTGGCATGCGCAGTGCTATGCAAACACTACATGTCTCTTATTGGCATGCGCAGTGCTCTGCAGACTCTACAGGTCTCTTATTGGCATGCACAGTGCTCTGCAGACTCTACATGTCTCTTATTGGCATGCGCAGTGCTCTGCAGACACTACAGGTCTCTTATTGGCATGCGCAGTGCTCTGCAAACACTACAGGTCTCTTATTGGCATGTGCAGTGCTCTGCAGACTCTACAGGTCTCTTATTGGCATGCGCAGTGCTCTGCAGACTCTACATGTCTCTTATTGGCATGCGCAGTGCTCTGCAGACACTACGGGTCTCTTATTGGCATGCACAGTGCTCTGCAGACACTACAGGTCTCTTATTGGCATGCGCAGTGCTCTGCAGACACGACGGGTCTCTTATTGGCCTGCGCAGTGCCCTGCAGACACTACATGTCTGTTATTGGCATGCGCAGTGCTCTGCAGACTCTACATGTCTCTTATTGGCATGCGCAGTGCTCTGCAGACACTACAGGTCTCTTATTGGCCTGCGCAGTGCTCTGCAGACCTCTCATCTACTCAGATTTGAAGTAAATCCAACCCACCTATTCAGTGCAGCTCTACCAATATTAAATCTTTTTGCTTCTGGAGTTCTAAAACGAACCTGGGCCTCTTCAAAGGTCCTTTGAAACCCAGGTCCAACTGAACAGAATTATTATTATGTTATTATTTACATAGCGCCATCAAATTCCGCAGCGCTTTACAATGGGTGGACGAACAGACATGTAGTTGTAGCCCGACAAGTTGGACACACAGGAACAGAGGGGTTGAGGGCCCTGCTCAATGAGCTTACATGCTAGAGGGAGTGGGGTAAAATGACACAAAAAGGTAAGGATAGTATTAGACTAATGACTGTTGTAACAGAGGAATCAGTTGGGAGCTATTAACAGTTTAATTGATACGCTTTTATGAAGAAGTGGGTTTTTAATGATTTTTTGAAGGAGTGGAGATTGGGTGAGCATCTAACGGAGGAGGGAAGTGAGTTCCACAGGAACGGTGCAGCCTTCGGGAAGTTTTGAAGGCGAGCATCAGAGGTGGGAGTACGGACAGAACATAGACGTAAGTCTTCAGCAGAGCTTAAGGGCCTAGACAGGACATACTTGTGTGTATTAAGGAGGACAGATAGGTGGGAAAAGCATTATGTAGAGAATTGAAAGGATGATTCAGAATTTTAAATTGAGCTCTATATCTTACAGGAAACCAATGTAGGGACTGAGAATGGTGAGGCGTGGGAGGTGCAGGCGGACAGGAAGATCAGCCTCGCCGCCGCATTCATTATGGACTGTAACGGTGCAAGTTGGGAGCACGTAAGGCCACTGAGAAGCGGATTACAGTAGTCCAGGCGAGAAAGGACAGTGGAATGGACCAGCACCTTAGTCGCATCTGGAGTTCAGTAGGGTCGGACGCACGCAATGTTTTTGAGGTGGAAACAACAGGATTTGGCGATAGACTGAATTTGAGGCTTGAAGGAGAGGTCGGAGTCAAAGAGAACACCTAGGCAGCGAGCCTGCGTGGTGGAGCTGATGGACTTTGAGGGAGACAGACACAGGAGTAACAACACTTGAGGGAGGAAAGACCAGAATTTCAGTTTTGGTCAAGTTTAGTTTAAGGAAGTGGGCAACCATCCAATTAGAAATAGCAGAGAGGCAGTCAGAGACACTAGTCAAGAGGGACGGGGAGAGATCAGGAGAGGACAGGTAGATTTGCGTGTCATCTGAAATAGAAATGATATTAGAAGCCAAAGGAGCTGATGAGTTTACCAAGGGAGGCAGTATAGATGGAGAACAGTAGGGGACCAAGGACTGAACCTTGGGGGACGCCAACAGAGAGGAGTTGGGGGGAAGAAGCAGAGCCAGAGAAAGAAACACTGAAAGAGCGGTAGGAGGAGCACCAGGAGAGAGCAATATCTTGTAGACCGATATTGCGGAGGATGAGAAGAAACGGTTGATGATCAACAGTGTCAAAAGCCACAGACAGGTCAAGGAGAATTAGGAATAGAGACCACGAGATTTTGCAGCGAGTAGATCATTGGATACTTTGGTCAGTGCCATTTCCACAGAGTGATTAGCGCGGAAACCAGACTGAAGCGGGTCTAGCAGAGAGTTCCACTCGAGGAAGTCTGTCAATCTCGCATACACAACTCTTTCAAGGATCTTGGATGCAAAAGGCAGTAGCGAGATAGGACGGTAGTTGGATGGGGAGTTAGGGTCAAGGTTGGGCTTCGTTAGAATTTGAGTTACAGTTTCACATATAATTATAGAACATTCTGTATACACACCTGCTGTAGGGTAAGTGCACATTTTGGTTTTACTTCCAAACAGGGTCATTCCAGACTGACCATTGCTGAGACCCCCTCTCCCACTGAGGAGCATCATTTCTGTGCTTCATTTTGGACTTTCTGTAAATATTTCATGTCTCTGTGAGTCAGTGGGGGGATTTATCAAAGTATTGTGCTCTGAAAAGTGTTACAAAATTGTAAACGCGGAATCCCCACTTGTATGTACGTAGTGGGCATTGGATAGCATTCCCTTCATCCCCCATAAAACCATAACTTACCCCTTCAAATAACGACAGACAACTTCTTGGAGAAAACAGGCCACAGCATTTATTAACACAACCAAATACTGTATAACTCCTTTAACATATAACAAAATAATAATTATCATAAATTAACACAAACAATTTGCATATAGTCATACAGTAACCAAAGAAACCGTCCTTGCCAATCTAACTTCCCCAAGGCTCTCACCTTCCCCCCTCGGCATAATAAAAACATCTTCCTTTTCAGGGCTCCCCAACTCAGTGGGGCCCAACCATAATGCTCCCCACTGGTCGACTTACAACCCAGTGGGGACACGTCTAACCTGGTACCTCCTCCAGGTTCACCATAAGAGACAGGGGGAGGATGAGACCCGGCCATTATCCCCCTTTTTCATCTAATCTACCAAACCATCCCTTATTTGGCAAGGACACACCCCCGCCTCGCTGTGACAACCCCCCCGGGCCCAAAGCAGCAAAGGGAGGGTGGGCGGGGAACTTGTTGCTGGCCCGGCTCCTAAGTGGCACTGAGGTCAGTCTGATCTGTCACCACCCACTTCCTCACATCTCACACTCCCACTCCCATATAGCCAATCATGCATCATCCATCCCACAGTCATACATGTAGAATATAGCCAATCCTGTTTGTTTATTTCCCCTGATAGGGGTATATACCCAAGTTTTTTGTACCCCGTTGATATTTTTATTTTTATATTTTCTTTGACCATCCATCCTTTAAAATTTGGTAGAAATGTTTACAGACCACGAATCACAGAAATACCTCATACAAAAATGCATATTATGTGGCATCAGCGACTTGCACAAATTCGTTCATTTATTCCCGTACACACATGTACACATCTTGAGTTTGTTGTGACGGTATTGTTGGATGTTTCTTTATTGGAAGGCGGTTGTTCGGACTCTCACAAAGTTGAATGTCCTTTTACTCTTTATCAAGCATTGCTGTTCCATAAATTATGGTTTTAAAATATATGTCATTTAATGTGAGAGGCCTGAACACCGCCCACAAAAGACGCTTACTATTCAAAGAAACAAAATCCAACAAATCAGATGTCATCTGTGTACAGGAAACGCATTTTAAAAATGATAGAACACATAAGATTATGTCAAAGCTTTTCCCAGTCCAATATCATAGCACTTATAAATCCAAGTCTAGAGGTACATCGATTTTCTTCCACAGGAATGTAGCATGTTTGACGAACAAAGTCATGACGGATGATGAAGGGAGGTATTTAATATGGATAGGTTCACTTAACACTATTGAATATACCATAGTGAACGTGTATTTTCCCAACACCGGTCAGTTGCAGTTCTTCAGGAAATTGATGGACTTAGTGAATGAGAATGTGAGAGGCAGCTTGGTAATGTGTGGCGATACGAATTTTGTTATGGACGGTGAATTGGATAACGCTAGAGAAGACAATGATCAACAACATAGAGGGGACAGCGACAGATTGGCAAACAAATGTTCCAAATACATGATTGAATGTGGTTTATATGATTCCTGGAGACTGATGCATGAGAATGAAAGATTTTACGTATTATTCTGTTTCTAAAAATATGTATTCCAGGCTGGACAGGTTTATGGTCCAGAACGCTTTAATTCCGCACATCTTGAAATCTGATATCTTAGACATTAACTGGTCTGACCATGCTCCAATCATAATGCATATTGACGAAATTGTTTCTTCAGCCCCGAATAGATCCTGGAAATTAGGCGATTATTTATTAAACGATGTTGTGAACAGATCATTGACGGAGAAAGCTTTGAGCGATTATTTTGTGGAAAATGCCTCACCCGAGGTTCCTGGCGAGGTGTCTTGGAATGCGCATAAGGCTGTGTTAAGAGGTCATTTTATTTCTAGAGCGTCTCACCTGAAGAAACTTAATAGCAATAATTTAAGAACATTGGAAAAAGAACTGTACAATTTGAACCAGGCCAATAAATGTGGTCCCTCGTCTTCCATATCAGCAATGATAGGAGAAATTAAGGCTAAAATTAACAAAATTAATTTAGATCGTACATCTCTCATGGTGAGACGTCTCAGGAAAACGTTTTACTTAAAAGGCAACAGGGCCTCTACTCTTTTGGCATCCAAACTCCGGCATGTGAATGCACAATCAAAAATAGCGTATTTACTTGATGATCAGGGGCGAAAAGTGTTTCATCCCACTAAGATCAGTGACATGTTTGCAGAGTATTATAGTAAACTTTATAATTTAGAATGTGATTCGAACCTTACCCAGCCTTCTGCAACAACCATTGATAAATTTTTAGACAGAGTGACATTGCCTCGGCTGTCTCTAGGACACTTAGAAAGCTTAGAATGTGAAATATCAGCGAAAGAGATAGCTGAGGCGATCAAACTTATGCCATCCGGAAAAGCCCCTGGTCCCGATGGATTCACTATTTTATATTATAAAACTTTTCAAGAAATTTTAATTCCCCATATGACCAAATTATTCAATTCCTATAAGTCCGGGGGAACGATGCCAGAGGAGTCCTTGTGCGCACGAATAGTCACCTTGCCAAAACCGGGAAAAACTCCTGATAGATGCCACAATTTTAGACCCATTTCCCTAATCAATAATGACTCAAAGATTTATTCTAAAGTTCTTGCAAATAGATTAACCAACTTAATCCCATTGCTAATAAATAAGGATCAAGTGGGTTTTGTAAAGGATAGACAGGCGCCCGACGGGACTAGAAGATTCATAAACTTGATTCAGCACATCAATATGACCAAAACGCCTTCATTGCTTCTATCTCTAGACGCAGAGAAGGCGTTTGACAGGATACATTGGGGATATTTATGGAGAACGTTGGAAAGATTCAACATACCATCATCTTTTATCACAGCAATTAAGGCGCTATATTGTGCACCTTCCGCCCATGTCTCAGCTTCCGGTTTCACATCTAAAACGTTTTCTCTAACCAATGGAACGAGACAGGGGTGCCCTTTATCTCCAATTCTATTTGTTTTAGCAATAGAACCCCTGGCTGAACTAATTAGAACAACCCCACAAATTGCAGGAATTGTTGTTAAAGAATCCGCTCACAAAATTGGCCTGTTTGCAGATGACATAATTCTAGCTGTCAAACACCCAAAAGAATCTTTGAGCCACCTAAAAGACATTTTAACTCAATTTGGCGAGGTATCGTACTACAAATTAAATGAGTCTAAGTCTCAGGCCCTCCCATTTCATTTAAAAAATTCGGAAACCATTGCCCTTAAGAAATTATATTTATTTGATTGGAGAGCTGACTACATGGAATACCTTGGCATTAATTTATGCAAAAATTTGGTAAATATGCATAATCACAACTTGAGGAAAGCATGGTCGGACCTACAAAAGGAGATGGAGAGATGGGGCGGAATGGAACTTTCCTGGCTGGGGAGGGTCGCATCTGTTAAAATGACGATACTACCAAAAATTCTATATTTTTTTAGGACCATCCCTTTGTCCATCCCATTATCATTTTTTAATAAAGTTCATTCGACAATGATGAAGTTCATCTGAGGGAATAAGCCTGCTCGTGTGAAGCTCACTTCCTTGCAGCACCACAAATCGAATGGCGGTATCGGTGTTCCCGATGTCCGCAAATATTATTTCGCCACTAACGCTGCAGTGGCTGTGAGATTTAATAATCAGGTTGATAAACCCAGATGGATGGAAATAGAAGAATCAAAAATCTTACCGGTTAGATTGTCAGAATTACCCTGGTTAAATTCTAAGACAAGACCTGGAATTACGAAGTTATTTTTATCCACCAAGACTACACTTAAGGCCTGGGATATTGTTTTTAAAAATGATCATTCTCCCAGCTTATATAGAGCAATGCCTATTGAGTTATTGAAAGATTATATCCCATCCTTAAAAATAGAACTGTTGAAGGAATGCTCTATAACTAATCTTGACAATTTTTTTCACAGCAATGCTATTCTTTCTTTGGAAAAATTGAAACTTAAGTATGGATTAACGAATGTATGTGAGTTGGATTGTAAGGTAATCATTGACAAATTGAAAGAACTATATAAGGTACCTGAAACAGATAAAAACTATAAAACGCTTGAGATGTCTCCATTAGAGAAAGCTTTTTTATGCAGCCCCACTAGTAAAGGCATGATATCCTTATGCTACTCGTTTTATAACGCCAAGCCCCTAGTTAAATTAAAACACATGTTGTCATGGGAGACGGAGTTGGGTGCCCAGTACGATCTAGAAGAATGGTTCGGTTTTTTTAAAGCTTTAAAAGGTATTTCGTATTGCACCGACCACTTTGAAAATCATTATAAAATTTTATATCGTTGGTACCTGGCCCCGTCTAGATTGCACAACATGAACAATATGTATTCTGACCGGTGTTGGAGGGATTGTGGGGGTGTGCGCAATATGGCCCATATCTGGTGGTTCTGTCCTAAATTAACTAAATATTGGAAATTGATTCACGACCTAATTATTAAAGTGGACAGGACCATTAGCATTTTAACCTCGGAACTAGCCTTATTTAAAAAACTCCCGGAGTCCATTAATAGATCGGACAAAATAATCATAGGTCACATTTTGATCGCTGCTACATCCTGTTTACCTAGACATTGGAAGTCCCAAGATGTGCCATCTCTCAGGGAAGTTTTTAATTTGATTCTAGAAAACAAGGCACACGAATTATCCCATAGAGCTCATATGCGTGGTTTCCCAATATTAAAATATAATTGGGATAAGTGGGAAGAAAAAATCAAAGCAGCATATGGTCTTTGACATATTGTTATTAAAGTGCATTGATGTAAAAACATATTTTTTTTAATTTATTTTTTTGCCATACACTGTTATGCCTATTTTAATACTGGATGGTTATTCTCTTCCATTTCCAAGTTCCCCTTCCCTTCCTACCCCCAAATACAATGTTTATATTCTTGTTGTTATACAAATATGTAAAACTTTAATAAAAATTATTTGAAAAGAATATAGCCAATCATGCATTATCCATCCCACAGTCATACATGTGCCCCTGTCCGCTAAGCTGCGCACTCTCCCTGAGGCCTTTTCACTTCCCAAGATGATAATTATCCCTCTTGTATGTGTTTTGTTCTATTCATTGCTGCTCAGTTATTTGGGATAACATTAATATTAAGATAGCAGTCCGCCTTAGCTGAAATTCTAATGTCTGCATTGCACCCCACACCCGACCTTCTGTCAGCATGCCTCTCAACACTCCCGATTTTGGCAGAACAGTCCTGATTTCAGTGTCCTGTTCTGCCACAGCAACTGTATTCTCTGGTTTCCAGTTTTTGGGGATAACAGAGAACTACAAAGCATAGTGCAAACACACAATAGACATGCTAGCGCTACGCACAGGCGGACCTGCCCCTTTTTGGGCGGTGCCAACCCCCTTTTACCGAGATCTATATTTGGGGGTATGCTGTCAGTTTAGTGCGCCAGCAATCTGCACCACCAACGACACAGATCTCCTGTCCATGTGTTCAGGTTATTCTTCCAGAACAGTGGGCTCCTTTCACTGCAGGTTTGCGTGGAGGTGATTTATCAAAATATGATCTGAAAAGGTGTAAAAATGACCTAATCGCCAAAGTACTGTCCCTGCAGACTCTACTGCTCTCCAGGGTGATTGCACCACTTTGCATCCAGTTTCATAAATCTCTCTGAATATGCAGTGTTTTGCTTCAGATTAACTGCTGATTGCCCAATGCTAAAGAACTAATAGAGAAATGTTGCATCAGTCGGGTCTGGAAGTACATCAGAGCTGGGGTACGGTAGACAATGAACACAGAGGAATCCTCCAGATATGCAAAGAGATGGCTTAGCCGTAAGCTATCAAAGATTAATGTAACTGGGCAGTGATTTGTGGGCGCACATTATACAACAGCAAGTTTGAAATTTTACCCAGAGAATTGTATTCGTGACATTTAGAGGCATTTCTGATAAAGACGAGCCACGTTTGCTGTGACCACTGAGCAATATAAATTATGGTATTTTTAAAGCATCGCTGTCTGAAAACCAACCAGAAATCGCACCAAGAAGGTTCCATTCCAAGGAGGACATTTAATGCGCTATTTTGAAGCTTGCCACATCAGGATAATCCGGGCACTAAGATACTATGGTCATTGCATCACCTTGCTAGCCACCGCTGCCACATACGGGCCCAAGGAGAGTGTGATCGAATACATAAAGGGAATCAACACAGTAAAGGAGGAGGCTATATTTAAAAGAAGAAAAACTACCACAACAAGAGGACATAGTCTTAAATTAGAGGGACAAAGGTTTAAAAATAATATCAGGAAGTATTACTTTACTGAGAGGGTAGTGGATGCATGGAATAGCCTTCCAGCTGAAGTGGTAGAGGTTAACACAGTAAAGGAGTTTAAGCATGCGTGGGATAGGCATAAGGCTAACTATAAGATAAAGCCAGGGACTAATGAGAGTATTTAGAAAATTGGGCAGACTAGATGGACCGAATGGTTCTTATCTGGCATCACATGCTATGTTTCTATGTTTCTAGTCCCGAGTCTTAAATTCTCAAACCTCGGGGAACCAGGAGGCACGGGATGAGGAAATGGGAGGACATGAAACGAACAAGGTGCTCTCCACCAACTTATTCTTGTTTTCTTTTTTTTACTGTAATACACAGAATGAGCGTTGGTAACCTATAAACTGTAATCTGAAGGCCCCTGTTCTAGATCCATTTACACAGGGTCTCACTGTGATAGACAGGCAGTCGCTATGTTGACAGGTTTTCTCTCGGGCTGTCTCAGATTCTTCTCGCTCTCCTACCTTGCGTTTCTGCCAAAGAACATCAACCTTCAAACCGCCTTTCTCGTCCTGGAATTTGTTTTATTTACCTTGATTCTCGCCTGCCTACGCTCACTGCTTCCCCAAAGGGAAGACGGCAGACACTGGAGGGAAGTACTCATTAAAACTTAGACACAGTCAGAGATAAGAGAGAGTATACGCATGACTATAAAGTAATGGGGAGTGTGAGAGGAGGCGAGGAGGTCAGGACTGAAGAAATCTCTTGGTTTTTTTTTTTTTATAAAACCTGCTCTCAGAGACAATATTTCTGGGTCATAGGAAACCTGTGTGACATTAAGACATTGCTGCTGATATAATCAATATCAGTCATTGATTGTCTATGACTATATGAGGTCTGTCTGGAAAGTAGCCAGCCATGTAATAGGAAAAATATGACTCCTCAGTCCCCTTTAAAGTAGGCACCTTGGGACCTCACGCAGGTCTCCCAGAGGCTCTTCTGATGTTCAAAACACTCTGCAAAATCCTTTGTTGGAATCGCCATCAGCTGCCTTGTTGTATTTACCTGTATCTCATCGATGGTCTGAAATCTCTTCCCTTTCAAAGGTGATTTTAGTTTTGGGAAAAGTCACAGGGTGTCAAATATTTCAACAGATTCTCGATCATCTTTGAAGCATTTGTGCCACACTTTTATTTGTGCTCCATCTCATTTCACTTCATGAATGCGACCACCACGTGCTCACTCAGCGGCATCTAGCGCCTGCTACTGACTAGTTCAGTGAAGTCGCCATTGTTCACACATGCGCATTCCAGTCCACTCTCCTTTTTCGTTCTATTAGCAATAGCTGGATACTTTCTGGACAGACCTCGTATAGCATGACCTTTGTCACAGATTGCCTGGGACAGTCTTGCAATCTTATGAAGCCACTTAATCATTTATTGATACAGTGCCAACATACTTTGCAGCTCAGTACCATGGGTACATAAAAGTGTATGAAGATTCTAACGGAACTGGGCAAATAGATACATTGTACAAAACAACGTGTCCAGAAGACATTTCCTGGTATGCTGCCTGCAGATATAGAATATATAATAAATACGTACAAGGAATGTGTGAGCATGGGCGGGCGGTAGGACGGAAGGTGACAGTGATTAGGTGTTGGAAGCACTGAAAGGCGGGTGTAAGGAGAGAGATTACACAGGAAGATCACAACTCTCCGATCCGACTCTCAAACCTCGGGGAACCAGGAGGCACGGGATGAGGAAATGGGAGGACATGAAACGAACAAGGTGCCCTCCACCGACTTATTCTTGTTTTCTTTTTTTTACTGTAATACACAGAATGAGTGTTGGTAATCTATAAACTGTAATCTGAAGGCCCCTGTTCTAGATCCATTTACACAGGGTCTCACTGTGATAGACTGGCAGTCTCTATGTTGATAGGTTTTCTCTCGGGCTGTCTCAGATTCTCCTTGCCGTATCTCGGTATACCCCTACATTGGATCATTGGTATGGTAGGGTTCCAGCTGGCCTGTGGCTCAGAATTTGGGGGTGTAGGGGTATCTCAGTATACCCCTACATTGGATCATTGGTATGGTAGGTTCCGAGCTGCCTGTGGCTCAGAACCTGGTGATATAGGGGTATCTCGGTATACCCCTACATTGGATCATTCGGGCAAGTTGGTATGGTAGGTTTTGAGCTGGCCTCTGGCTCAGAACCTGGGTGTGTAGGCGTATCTCAGTATACCCCTACATTGGATCATTGGTATGGTAGGTTTCGAGCTGCCTGTGGCTCAGTACCTGGGGGTGTAGGGGTATCTCGGTATACCCCTACATTGGATCATTGGTATGGTAGGTTTCGAGCTGCCTGTGGCTCAGTACCTGGGGGTGTAGGGGTACCTTGGTACACCCCTACATTGGATCATTGGTATGGTAGGTTTCGAGCTGCCTGTGGCTCAGTACCTGGGGGTGTAGGGGTACCTCGGTACACCCCTAAATTGGATCATTGGTATGGTAGGTTTCGAGCTGCCTGTGGCTCAGTACCTGGGGGTGTAGGGGTATCTCGGTATACCCCTACATTGGATCATTGGTATGGTAGGTTTGGAGCTGGCCTGTGGCTCAGTACCTGGGGGTGTAGGGGTACCTCGGTACACCCCTACATTGGATCATTGGAATGGTAGTTTTCGAGCTGGCCTGTGGCTCAGTACCTGGGGGTGTAGGGGTATCTCAGTATACCCCTACATTGGATCATTGGTATGGTAGGTTTCCAGCTGGCCTGTGGCTCAGTACCTGGGTGTGTAGAAGTATCTTGGTATACCCCTACATTGGATTATTGGTATGGTAGGTTTTGAGCTGGCCTGTGGCTCAGAACCTGGGGGTGTAGGGGTACCTCTGTGAACCCCTACATTGGATCATTCGGGCAAGTTGTTTGCACTTTATTATATTTCATGATGTTATTTATATTGGTATGGTGTTATGTTGTTAATATTGGGGTCATTGCAATATTGTGGGGGGTTAGTTATATACTGTGTCATAGGGTTTATTTGACAATGACTTTTCGTATTAAATTGATATTATATTAAAAGCTGTGGACAGAATTTTACCCAACATATTGGTGTCCGTGCATTATTGGGTATGTGTGTGTCAGGGTCTTACCTGAGTTGGGAGTCTGTAGCGCAGATATGTCGCTCACCCTTGCAGATAGCCACAGGCCGAGGTGGTCAGGTAAGAATTCACCTGGCCTGTGGGTCTGTGCACGGGGGCTGTGCAGGATGCAGTACCAAATTCGCAGGACAGGCAAGGACAGAACCAGCAGGATAGTCGAGGGATAGCCGAGGTCAAAGGATGCCAGAGGTTAGAATAAACGTAGTCACAAGCCGAGGTCAAATATACGAAGCAGAATAAACAGGAACACTGGTACGACACAGGAACACAGATCAAAGACTTGACAATGAGTGCAGGGCGAGGCTGGGTTTAAATACCCTGCTAATGAAGATCAGAGTCAGGTGAGAAGCAGACAAGTCATGGTGCAGCCCCCGGTGTAGTAGCCAAGCCAGGATGAACAAGACCGGAATCAGAAGTCTCAGGTAAAGCTGCTGTGGCTCAGAGGCAGAGAGCAGGACTGGGATAGATAAGTACCCCGGTTCAAGTCCCCTGTTGGGAATTCCAGGGGCGACCACGTCTGGCCGTCTGTCTCACAGGTGAGTACCCTGACAGTACCTCCCCCTTCAAAAACGACCTCTGGGCGTAGGTAGGCTCCTCATTGAAACAATCCGTCTCTCCAGAGTCACTCTCAGAATCCGTCGAGTCCCCATAGTGAAAGTCCTCAGTATGGGATCCCTGATTAGCTCGGGATTTCCCAGTACCAGCTTCTGGTACAGCTGACGATCGGTCTAGGTTCCGGGTAGGGGTGACAAAAACTTCCACAACTTCGGGAGGGACAGTGCTCGCAGCTAGCAGTGCTTTTTCGAACACTTCCAAGTCTTTTTTACAGACCGTAGTGCCATTAGAAGCAATGACACAATCCTTAGGTAAATCCTTTTCAAGTGGGCAGGAAGTAGTGGTGGTAATACAGGAAGCAACTTTGGTAGTAAAGGCAGACGACTCTGGAGCAGGAGGTCTAGGAGGGCGAACAGGACAAAGCGTAATGAAGTGTCCACCTTCTCCACAGTAAAAACACAGACCATGGCTTCTCCTTCGGTCCCTCTCCCCCGGTGTGACTTTGCAGTGGACACGTCCAATTTGCATAGGTTCCTCAGGATCAAGTTGAACACAGGATACCTCTGGAGTTCTCCTGGGAACTGGATCATAAGAGGGTATCACCGGGGTGTGGTGACGTAGACTCCGCGATTTTTTAGTAGGTGGAGCTGGCTTGGGCTTAGTGGTCCTGCACTGTGAGTCCAAAGCAATAATAAAGGACTCCCAGCTGACAAGGACAGGACTCTTCCTCTGCAACATTTGGTAAGCCCAAACTTTAATGCGTCCAGACAACAGGTTGATAGCCGCTCTGACCCTGATGAAATCCGTGGCGTAAGTTCGAGGCTTTAAAGAGAACAATACCTCGCAATCCATCCTGAATGACTGGAAGGACGTGTAGTTACCATCAAATCTGTCGGGCATGATGACAAAGGGTTCCGGAGCTGGATGTACTGCGCCTTTAAGAGAAAAAAGTTCCTGCTGCAACTCCGAAACAATCTGGGCCAGGCTGGACACTTGCTGGAGTGAGGGTGAGCACATTTCTGCGGACTCCATAATGGTCAAGTCTTTTGTCAGGGTCTTACCTGAGTTGGGAGTCTGTAGCGCAGATATGTCGCTCACCCTTGCAGATAGCCACAGGCCGAGGTGGTCAGGTAAGAATTCACCTGGCCTGTGGGTCTGTGCACGGGGGCTGTGCAGGATGCAGTACCAAATTCGCAGGACAGGCAAGGACAGAACCAGCAGGATAGTCGAGGGATAGCCGAGGTCAAAGGATGCCAGAGGTTAGAATAAACGTAGTCACAAGCCGAGGTCAAATATACGAAGCAGAATAAACAGGAACACTGGTACGACACAGGAACACAGATCAAAGACTTGACAATGAGTGCAGGGCGAGGCTGGGTTTAAATACCCTGCTAATGAAGATCAGAGTCAGGTGAGAAGCAGACAAGTCATGGTGCAGCCCCCGGTGTAGTAGCCAAGCCAGGATGAACAAGACCGGAATCAGAAGTCTCAGGTAAAGCTGCTGTGGCTCAGAGGCAGAGAGCAGGACTGGGATAGATAAGTACCCCGGTTCAAGTCCCCTGTTGGGAATTCCAGGGGCGACCACGTCTGGCCGTCTGTCTCACAGGTGAGTACCCTGACAGTGTGGGGGGGTTTATTCTCAATGCCCAAGGGTACGACTATGAGACTGTCATGACAGGCAACGCAAACATTGCCCTGAGCTGTGACCTTCAAACTAAATACTCCATACATGCAACTCGCATCACGCACAGCCAACCATAGTTCTTGGAAAAAGTTGGATACAAAAAAAAACCATTTTTTTAGAATGACTGATACCAGTAATTGCATAGAAACACCTGTGAACTGCAGATTTTTTTTAAATCAAATTAGCCAAATGTAAAAAAAAATCTTGTTTTACTTGGTTTTTTTTTCCCAGCACAGAAATCTTTTGATTCCTATTTCTGGTTCAGGGAATAAACCCCCAGATATAGAGTGGCTGCAGCGTTTCCAGCCCTCCTGGGGTAATCCGAGACTGAATGAATGAACCTCGTACAAAGGATCGGTGACAATCACATTAATAAAGAATAGCTTCATTAATTGGGCTGTCAGGACGCTGATAAAGTGACTCTGCACCCCATGAAATAATTTATTTTTAATGCTTTGGGAAGAAGGAGAAAAATATTAACTCTTTTTTTTTTTTTCATTGGAAATGGCTACAAGGGTATGCTTCCCAGCTGCTGCAGAACCTCATCTCCCATGATGCTTTGCCAGTCAGTGCTTCCTCATCCTATTGGCCGTCCCTGTATTACGATTTCACGTCTGGCCGGTAGCTTTAAAATGGGCCTAGAGTAACCCAACATACGTTAACGTGAGAGGATTTTGAAAAACAATGGCTGTTGGTTTGACCCATGTCCATCCATAACAAACCAAACAATGATGACGGCTGCGGGTGGATGACCTTCTGCATAGGTTTGGGCTGAGATTTGTGGGTCCAAAGAGCAGGACTAGCAAAAATAACAACAAAAAAGGACAAACTAAGCTAAAAGAAACTAGAATAATGCACAGAACCTTAAAGGGACACTATAGGCACCAAAACAACTTTAGCTTAATGAAGCAGTTTTGGTGTATAGATCATGCCCCTGCAGTTTCACTGCTTAATTCTCTGCCATTTAGGGGTTAAATCACTTTGTTTATACAGCCCTAGGCACACCTCCCTGTATGTGATTGACAGAGCCTGCATGGGAAAAAAATGGTTACTTTTTCAATCAGATGCTAATTTACTTTAGACGTTTTCACTCTGTAAATTGAAATGTAATTGCACACAGGAGGTTCCTGCAGGATCTTGCGAGTGCAAGAGATAAGAAATTCTAAAGAAAACAGCATTTGCAATAAAGGAAGTTTAAACATTAGGTCTCTCTTTACAGGAAGTGTTTAGGAAGCTGTATAAGTCACATGCAGGGAGGCGTGACTAGGGCTGTATAAAAAAAGTGATTTAACTCCTAAATAGCAGAGAATTGAGCAGTGAGACTGCAGGGAAATGATCTATACACCAAATCCGCTTCATTAAGATAAACTTGTTTTGATGGCTATGGTGTCCCTTTAAGAGATAAAATCAAAGTTAACCCAACGATAATCAACGTGGCAATGTATAGCAAGAGCCCGAGGCAAACCTAGCTCTGTAGTTAGTTAGTGACTGATGTTTTAACACTGAGGGCTGTACATCGCAGTCTATATTTCACCCAGTATTATAAATATTTTATAAATTGAGAATATAATGGCGTTCTGCAGATACACACATCATTCAGTGAGTGGTGCCCTAATGGTTAAAATTTGTCTAACGGACACAAAATGACTTGTTACATTTTTTGTAAACACGGAGTTGACTGTAAATAATGAATTCTGCTGCTTTTAGGCCATTTATGGTCGTAATTAAAAAATGTCCATATTTGTGTGATTTCATTTGCTCCCGGTGCCTACGGTTATCTGTATTTCCTATAGTAACAGAGGCTGTTCTTCATATTATTAAAGTGTGTCTGTTCATTAATTCGGAAATGATGCTGGGAAGTCAGTGAATTTATCTAATTATTGAAAACCAATCATTCCTTGTGTACCCTGAGCTGAAAAATCCCCATTGGTGGAAGTTGTATATGAATGAATAATTCCCATGAATGTAAAAAAAAATATAGATTTCAGGGTTATTCACTAAATTGTTTTTTTTTTTTCGTTAAGGAAATCCAAAGAGAACTTAAAGGAACACTCCAGACACCATAAACACTACAGTGTGTTGCAGTTGTTATGGTGCCAGGAGTTCCATTGTTTCCCCCCAATACAAGCAGTCAAACCATTTTCCCAACCTTTTGACTTCGTACCTGGGTTCCACCGAGCGCCTCCTCTCTTGCCGGAAGCCTAGCCCAGCAGTGGGTGAGAGCGATCAGCTGACTGGGGTTAAATCAGGAGAGCTAACCGAAGCTTCCAGTGGAAGCTTTTGATTCTCAGTTCCTGCATAGAGGAGGCGGGAGGGATTTCATTTAAGAAGTTAAACTGTCCTAGCCAAGGCCCTCCTAGTACCATAACCACTACAACCTGCTCTAGTAGTTATACTTCTTAGGGTGCTCCTTGTTAGAGTGAATTTTAAACTTTTGGTCAAGATGAATTCACTTTCCTCCCTGTTTGAGTTTTATAGAAATCCTGCTATATGGTCATGAAATGCAATTGAAATTAAAATTAAAGCAAAATCCTCTATAGACTCCATCTATAATTTCCTTAATCCGTACATGGACATTCATGGGGTGAGCAGCCATACACATTCCTACTACCTTGTGCCATCACTGTGTGCGGCTTCTATTAGCTTGCACCATAGGTTCATTCTTGCATTTTCATGAAAGAAACAATTGTTAACATCCAGGATTTGCTGAGAGGGTTCAGGCACGGCCTTGTCTGGGTAGAGCTCTGGTTTCTTTAAGGGATGCCAGGACCACAGGAGAGGAAAGTGCAGCAATTCATTGTGTAGAATTTATGGGCAATGCACCCATCA
This sequence comes from Pelobates fuscus, assembly GCF_036172605.1. Classification (NCBI taxonomy): domain Eukaryota; kingdom Metazoa; phylum Chordata; class Amphibia; order Anura; family Pelobatidae; genus Pelobates; species Pelobates fuscus. The sequence continues at coordinate 381,294,110 of NC_086321.1, forward strand.
ATGGGTTAAATTTCATATATTCAAAATTCAATTATCCAGCTCAAGTTACAATTTCTTAATTATCCAAATATGCAGATTGTGAGCTCGAATTCCTAGAAAGGACGAGAGGCTTGACCTCTTTCTATGTACTTATTGAAGAGATAGCACTAATGCAATTGTGTGAATTTGATTTTCTCTCATCTAAGCTGAAAAACAAAATGGGTTCAATTTATCATTGTGTTCAACCTGCGAGCATCTCCAAGCCTCGCATGTTCTCGGCTGCTAATTAGTTACCTTGTTGAAATCATTTCTAACTCCCCCCCGCAGTCGTTCCACATGTTTACCTTGCAATATGGTGGTAGTCATTGGCCTCATGTATTTCTGCAAACACACGTCATTATTATATTTCTTTGTGTAGTTCATAGATTGTGATTAATTGCTACCCGTGTATTGAAAACACAAGATGACTTCAATTTTAATTTATAAGATAAATAGCCTATTAAGTGTCTAGGTTCATGGGTGTCAGATGGATATTAAGAGACTGAATATGAAAAGTTTAAGATGAAAAATTACCAACTGTTTGGTGGATTTAAGTGCGTGTGGGGTGGAGGGGGCGGGGGCTCCCCCTCTTTTAGATTTCAATAACTCAGGCTAACGATGGTAGCAGAATTAGTACTGGGAGAGGCTTGTTTTTCCAAAAAGTCATTATTCACTCCACGTTGATCCTCTTGGCAGATATCTTGTGGGATTTCATTGTAACAAATTTAGTGAATTCCTGTACATGTTTTGACAAGACTGATCACTAGGGATACATACCATGCAGGGCCGGATTAACATAGGGGCTGATGGAGCTGCAGCTCCAGGCCCAGGCCCAGGCCCATGGAATATGCCAATTTAAAAAAAAAAAAAAAAACAACAAAAAAGAAATAAAAAAAAAAATGTTTCAACTTTTTTTTTTAAAACATTTTTTACACACTACTCTTAGGTTTGCCACCTGACTGGTATTTTAAGGCACAGCCGATATTTGAGGCTGCCTGGCCGTGACGGTATTGCAGTAATACCGGCAATACAAATGCAAATGTTTTTTCCTCAGTATAAACGGAGATAACTCTGCAATACCGGCACCGGCCAGTAGGGTTCACTGTGTATGGAGAAAGGCAGGCATAGGAAGTTACAGCAACTCCCTGCCTCTCTCTACTCAATGATCCGGGGGGAAGCAGCTACACAGCACAGAGAGTCCAGACAGCAGCTCCACAGTCTGCAGAGACAGACTACAGCTCAGGTATGTGAAGGATGGGGGGGGAAAGGCAGCAGGGAGACATGGGGACACTGATACACTAGGGGACACTGGGAGACATGGGGACACGGAGACACTTGGGGACATTGGGAAACATGGGGACACAGACACTAGGGGACACTGTGAGACATGGGGATGCTGAGACACATGGGGAATCTGTGAGACATAGGTAGACACATTGGGACACGGAGACACTAGGGACACAGTGTCTCTCAGTGTCCCCATGTCTCCTAGTGTCCCCTAGTCTCCCAGTGTCTGTGTCCCCATGTATCTCAGTGTCCCCATTTCTCCCAGTGTCCCCAAGTGTCTCAGTGTCCCTGGGCCTCTCAGTGCCACTCTGTGTCCCGTACTATCCTAGTGACACGGGACACACTGAGACATGGGGACACTGGGCGACATGGGGACACTGACACTGTGATACATAGGGACACTGATGCCAGGCTGGCCTTTTTTCCAATTCTTTCAACAGACATGCCCTCTTTTTGGGCATGTTCGCCCCTTTTGGCAGTTCTGGTCATGTGATTCGCGTCAGTGGCCCATTCTTTTACCCCACCCATTGACTTCCTGCATCACTGGATTCTGCTGTTAGGGGGTATGGATTTACTTGAATGATTAAAGCACAAATTAAATAAAGAGATTAGCATAGAGTATGTGTTTTCTTTTAGCTGCATCCTTTGCGTTTCCCTCCAACACCAACTCCATCAGATACATGATGCTTGAGATGTATGACTGTTTTAGGTCGATAAGATTCTGTAATTAGGCCCATCATAATTGTCAGCACCAGGCCCACTGGGCTCTTAGTCTGGCCCTGATACCATGTGTTCAGCGTGACAGATTTATATATATATATATTTTTTTTTCTACACCATTTCTGGGAGACTGGCTGAACGTTGCCAACCTAATCCTGTTCTCATTAGAGAGAGTGCCCCAAGCCACCAGATAGTAGATATCGATTCCAGAGATCAACAATTTGTCCTTAATAAAGATCCAGGGGTGTTTAAACATCGACACGGTGGTTTGAGGAAACAAAAATCATGTCTTGGAAGATTCAGTTATTCAAATATTTGTGCAGAACGGCTGCCAAGCTCACTCAGAACCTGGGTATATCGGAATCTACATAACTGCGTGTCTCAACTAGTTACAGGACAGACTGACACTAGCCCTGTCCTTGTCGTTTATGTAAAAACCCTTACTTTCTGTGTCAGTCAGAGCAAGGCGTTATGTCATTGTGGGATCTAGGAATCTCTCGTTGGACCAGTATGTTCAGCGAAAACAGAGGGAGGGTGAAATGTCCCAGAACCGAGAGATTAAGCAGATTATGGCTATTTATATCAGATATTATTAGGCTTTGAAAAACCCTTATTTCCTCTCCTGCCTTGTCTCACAATATGCCAATATTATCTTTTTTATTTTTTTCATTAAAAAAAAATAAAAAATAAAATAAAGCTTTTTTTTTTTCTGGAAAAATGATTTATGGTGGAGCTAGATATATAGATTAGAAATGCACTGTGGATAAATAATCTACATTTGAGAACTGGCGACAAATGACCTTGTAACAGTGTATATTTTGTATATGGAAGCTATTAATCCGTGATCAGGTGGGGGCCGGATGTAAAATCTTATAATGCCGTCGTTTTTAGTGGTGGCCCAATATGTACATTCCATTAAAGCAGGACGGATTATGAGAATATATAGAATGCTTCCCTGCTGAGTACATAAAGCGTTCTTCTAAAACACATTACGAGATCACGTATAGTTTATATATAATGCATTAACAGCTGGTCAATGTGCATCAAAACCTACTGTCACTCTTAATATCTCAAAATACCCTAAGAGAGACATTTCAATAAAAAAACAATCATGTGGAATATTAGTAATCCAACTGGGTTTTATAACCGTTAGATAAGGCATTGGGGAGGGAAAGGGAAAGACTTTGAGTGCATGCAGATAATTGGTTTATATGGGACCCTCATCCAGAATGTTACAAAAAATGTAATTCTCCAATTAGAAGTACAGTGAAAATGAAAATCCAGCGCACTCCCTTATCTACTAAACAGCTACTATGGTGCTGACAGTTTTAACCATGGATTTTCATTTTCACTGTACTTATTGGCCCCCAGCAGCACCCCATTTAAGCATGTTACGGAGTTTATTTAATCACTCTCCGCTCTCCCTGTCAGCTGGGAAGACCACCGGTAATAAAGCATGACCTCACTCCAGAAACTGTTAAACTTGTACAGCGCTACGGAATTTGTTGGCACTTTATAAATAATAATAACTACAACTCCTGGTCAGCCTAGCCACTTTTGATATGACCATATGCCATGGTGGCAGATCTTAAAACTTTCTAATATGTTCCAGCCTAGAGTGAATGGGGGCAGAACGACACGAAAGGAGTAACAAGTCCTGCTAATCGTGTGCTTTGCATCATTGATACCGCAGAGTTCACAGCACCTGGAATGCCAAAGGTGGCTTTTTAAATCGCATTAAGGAAGCTCTCAAAGCAATGCAATATTTCACATTACTTACTTCAATCATACGGAGAGAGGGAAGCGCTGATTGGGAGATTACATCTATTTGCTCGTCACTCGTTTCTAATTCTGGGAGTCCCTGGCGGATTCACTGCTGCCTGCTTTCCAAACACAAACTCCTAAAGCTTCTCCCAGGCGTGCGAACCTCACACCTCACCTTCCCACATACCAAGTATCATCTCAAACAGCCCTACAGCTGAGCTAATGGGTTCTGATGGCTGGGAAAACACTGCCGGAGGGTGATCGGGGGGGAATGCCAATGAGGAAGGAATTGATCTAAATCCGTGCAGAAAGCGTTAACACGGGTATCCAAACACGTTACATCTTTTATTAATGCTGAATTTGAGAAGCTGATTTACATGAAGAAAGATAAAAGAACATTATTGAAGCTCATGTATAAAAATTACACATTCCATTACAATATGTCACTGGCAGGTAATAACGTCTGATCACAGAATAGACAATCTTTAAAACAAACAAAAAAAGACGTAATCATTGAACAATCCAGCCTATACATACAGAAAGATACCCTAAAAAGATGGTCATTATTACATTTTAAATTAAGGATTGCCATAAATAAAGCATGTTCCAGGGTTGCACTAGATAAAATGTTTCAATTGTGGTCTGTATGCCCCTGATCACGGTCCTGGAGCCTGCATTGTTTGTGATCACCCAAGTCAATAATACCATCACTGGTGCCCCTAAACTAGCATGTTAGGAAGGATGAATAGTGAATGAGGGTTCTGGGAGCTCTGGCTGTTGGCAAGTCTTACATGTATTCAGTGAGTGTCAGGCTGCACAGTCTGAGCCATACCAGGAGTTAAATAAGCCAGGACCAATGTTGGGGTATTGTTCTGGTGATCTATTATACCCCAAGCAATAGAAGTTTGCATGTGGCTTTCCCTACGAAACCAAGTTATTCCAGAGACTCGATCAACCAAGCCTTCAGTAAACAATCTAGATACTCCTCTTGGAACTCAGGATCACTTTGATTCTTTGGAGGTCCTCCAAAGAGAGGACATGACAGTTCTATTTTCCAAGGTGGGAATTGTTCTGTCAATACTCCCGTTCACAGGGAAAATAAAAGCATGGCAATGGAAACACCGTTCGGTGCGGTTTGAAGGTTTCCACCACTGTCAGAAGGTATGGATATTTGTAATCCACAGGTGTAACCTCCACAATACTGGGGAGATGGTAGGATATGGGTACTGGGGACTGCCACAACAATTAAACTGAGCTGTACTGGTTATGGTGCTATGAATTAACCTTTAAAGCAACTGGCTCACTATAACCCTGTTAGAGACAGAGGTACTGTTTATCTCGTGGTGGATACAGAATTAAATGCACGCATGCTGAGCAAGGCAATTTATGGACAAAATCAAACTGGTCTCAAAAACAATTTCTGATGTTTCTATCTGTAAAGGGCTGAAAAGAGCTTTTGATTGCTATGATATATTGAAACAAGACGTAAATGTAACAAGATCCCTGGAGTCGAACATGTATTTTCTGTCTCAATACGTAGGACACATTGTCCAAACACTGAGCTACCATAGGGGGGGGGGAGGTGGGGTTACCTTATATAATGTGTAACCTTTAAAAGAAAAATCCTTTAACAATCCGGGTACCATTGGAGAGCTCGTGGTTAAGAGACTTGTCAAGAAGCTGAATTTTCCATTTACACTTGGCTTGCATGCAGGGAAGATATATTGACGTAATGATTGCAGCGTTGTAGAGTGGGTAGAAAAAAAAAATTGCCTGAAAGGATGGATCTCAAGATAAGGATATATAAAAAAAAATAATCAAAAAAAAAAATCACTTTTTCTTCATATCCTCTTTCATTCTCAAAGTGGACTAATCACCTACATGCAATGGAGCCTCATTAATATTGTACTTTAACAGAGATTACGGTACAAAACATCACTTGGCTCGCCCTTCATTAAAACACTGAATCATTCTGGAGCTCGTCTTTAAAGTATTTATAAGAGACAGGATCCCCAAAGAAATCAGATGGCACAATTTTTGCGTAAATTCTTCCAGCTTGCAGACCTTGCTTGATTGTAAAAAGATTAGCTAAAACCGGTTAATATGTAATTTGTCTAAAAAGCTAATGTTTTCAGCCGGAATTGAATTGCAATCAAACGATTAATATGTTGTGCTTTCTGAATGGATGAAACATGACGTAGGTATTTCAAGTAGAGCTTCTACAACACTGAAAAATGCTTTGGTATTGACAGAAATGGTGCACATAAAGCAAAACACGTCAAACTGTTAGGTGAGCCATCCTGAATTCTAAAGATAACATTTTTACTCTGAAGAGGAACGGTCATTTCAATCTCATTTTTTAATCTGGATTTTTAGCCCATGCAAGATTGAGCTGGCACAGCCTGGCATTCGATGCAAATTAAAAATGTCCAGTATACATGCGCACAATACATCTGAGGAAAACCCCTGAACTATTTGTTTTTTTAACCTGATCAAAAATGTTGCCAGGTAGAACTTCCAGTATAGGCAAGAGACTAATACTCAGGTATTTATTTGGGGTCTGGCTAACTGGATCCTTTTGGACAAATCAATTTATTAGTGAATTTTACATGTAAACTCTGCTGCCATCATCGAACCATTGGCTCAAGACCTTGTACCTCAGCCAACAGCCTTCCACAGATGTGTGTCAGGCAGAAAAGTCAATTGAATCAGTATGCAGCCCAAATAAGCCCCTGGCATTCACGGTGTAAGTATCCACTTGTGTAGATTCTCATGAATTCCTCATGATTTAAATGGTGGATGTTACATGTAAGAAATAGAAAGTAACATAGTATAGCACTGTTATAAAGTATACATCAGCTTTTAATGGTTGCACTTACAATATAAAAGGTATAAAAAGGCCCATCAGTACAATTCTGTTTGTCCCATCGGTATGTATAGATGTCAGGCAGGAAAACAGAAACAATACAAATAAATCAGTCACTCTACGCGTTTCGTCGTGAGAATCTACTCAATTGATGAGCCTGAAAACCACTTCCATTTTGTTTAGGTATATCTTATTTTGTTTCCATGTGTGCTGAGGATTGAGAGGAATCCTTTTGTTATACCTGACTAAAAGGAAGTAATTATCCTTTTTATTTCTATACACTGCACCTGGGTGGTCTAAACTTGTATTTAAGTATCCACTTGTGCGTCATATCCATCCAGTTACCAGACATAACTTCCTGTAGGATCCATTGGGAAACGTGTCATCTTGTAGCCTTGGAGGATTCTGCTACAGTTGTGATTTTAACTAGGAACTCCCGAGATCGTATGTCTGCCTGTAATACAAGATAAAAAAAAATAATGAACCCATTAGTCTGCTGGAGGAACTGCAGGAGGAAGATATAAAGTTTCAGAATATAACATGATCTACCGAAAAGACAAAGAATTAAAATTACCAGCTGAATTATCTGCAATGGCCTCTTTGGACTTTAATAGGACCTCTAAGTCCACAGGTTCTGCCCCAATCGGCAGGCAATAAGGGCTGCTGGTGGGGAGTACTACTGCAAAGTGCCTATCGATTTATCCTGCCGCAGTGTTAAAGGGATTGGCCATATTCTCTTCATTAATTTGGTTTATATATAACCTCTGCCATTATTAAACACATAGAGGTCAAATATGTTCTTATGTACCTTTACTCAACCCACATCTCTACATCCAACTTGGTATTCAGTCTACATACCTAGGACAGTCCACTTGGTCTCTTGTTACTGGTAATTAACCAATCTATCTTCTTGGATTATAGATGATCCATACGGATTAGCAGTTTGTTAAGAAAAATTGCTTATTAACCATCTAGTACTCAGGGGGTTTAACAATCAAACACAGAGCAAACTGTAATGTTACATATTCTGCATTAACAGTTTTGTGAAACAAAGAATGGATAATTAGAAAAAGGAGTCTTAGTTGATTATCTTCAGACCTGTGACATCATAGCATGGCGTAGTATTGCCAATTAGGAGTCTTCATTGATAACCTTCAGACCTGTGACATCATAGCATGGTGTAGTATTGCCAATAAAATGCTCTCCTGTGTAGTTGACCATTTGGACTTGGAGATACACAGCAATGCCACAAACCGGTCAGAGATAATAAAATAGAATATTTGTTTCCTAAATCTATTTGCTCCCATGTGTAATGTATTGATATCGGTTTATTTACTAAACTAGGAATTACATAGAATTGATAATAAAATCACACATTTCATGCCAAAATGGCAAGATTCGAAAAGTTGTTTAATTTATGAATTTCTATGTGTTTGGCAATTTTATCCAAAAAATTGTCAATTCCCTACGATTCTCCTTTAACTTGAATTAACCCCATTGAGATCATGTGCTGTATCAGGGGTGGCCAATAGGCAGCTCTTTAGCTGTTTCAGAACAGGCCCCATAATGCTGACAAGGCACTATGGGAGTTTATCTTCTACTGCAGTTTACATGGACGCACCCTGAGAATCCTTTCACTGGACAATGCAGTTTACATGGTGCAATACTCTACAATGATACAATAATCTGAAGTGCTTATGGTGTTTGGAGGGTCCCTTTAAAATGACACTTTGAACCAAGCCAACTATCATGGTAGATAAACTAAAGACTCATTCTACATCACACTGCTTGGTTGTCACAAAAGATCCCACTTAATATATTCATAAAAGGGGACCAATACTGGGAGGGAGTCCACTGAGAAGACCAGAGGAAGAGACCATCATCTCTGCAATGGCCTTACGGATCCAACAATAAAGGACGTAATGTGTGCGGTCACGGCTTTCACTAAGCAGCAGAAAGTCAATGTCCAGGAAGATGAATTGTAACAACAATATGCTGAACTAACTTTAAAAAAATATCGACACAAGGTACCGACGCGTTTCACAATGTTACATGACGGAGGAAGGAAAACACTTGATGGCAGACCCCTTTAAGTGCTGTGTACACCCTAATATTCACGGACACTGGCTGGGAATTTTAATTACTTTAAGAACTACCTGAATTGAAAACATGCAGCTGGTGTATAATGGAGTCTTATTTCCGGTAATTCTGCTGGGTCTGGGCAACGCAGACGTATTAATGAGGGAGCCCTCCCCGCGAAGGACGCCCACAGCTTGGTGGAGTTTCTATCTAGTTCAGGTGAAGTACATGAGTCAGTGAAAGATTAATGAATGGTTGTGCATGGATACAGGACGAAGTCCTCTTGCAGTTCTTGTAGGTGGTTTGCACGTCAGGCTGATTGCGGCTCCCTTCGATGGACATTTCCACCAAAAATAGTAACATTACAATAATTGCCTCCAAATCAAGGAGCTGAATCACATTTCTCCAGTCTGGTGACAGCAGGCTTGGTTAGAAAAGCACATTTTAGCTCTCCCTCTGTGAACGTGCAATCTTCCAGGTGACACTCTGATCAAACACAAAGAACTGAGTGATTGGCACACACGAGGACGTTACTGGAAAACGCCATTCCAGACACAGGAACTGGGAAATATCCCTGTAATCAGCCAAAGTATCACCGACAGCCATGCAAACACAAGTCCATATGTCACATAGCAGGACAACTGTTAGAACAGAATAAATGCAAAGGGTATATAGAATTTGGGGGATACAATATAACAGAGTATAGTTATTATAGCATGTGCAATAAGTGACCAATTAAGCCATTCTCAAATTTACCCTGTATTTGATAAAGAAATCTAAAGATTAATATTAACAGAGATAGTTGGTTGTTAGATTGTAAGCTCTTATGAGCAAAGATCTGGACAAGGTCTGTTCTGTGTTTTTAATGACTGATATGAAATTGACCGTCAAAGGTTTGCTATAAGACAAAATAAATACAGAAAAACAAGTATAATTTTCTTTTCTGTGTGTGAATGATTATTTTATGCATGTTAAAAAACAAAAACAAAAAACAACATAGTTAAATCACTGTTATGTAAAATCCTGAGCCCCTAACACACATCTCATTCACCCCACTGTGACAGACAATGACAATGTTACTGGGAGGACTGAAAGACCCATGATTCATTGGGATCATTTAAAACAAAACGCCTGTGTCTGATATGATGATTAACTTTGCAGACACATTGCACAAGCTGGCTACTGCAAGCAGTGATGCGCTATAGCCACTATACTGCTATGATCTCATGGACCTCCCCTGTGATGGGCTGAATGTGATTGCTGACTTGCTGGGGAGCATCTGGGTGGTGATCTCAACCCTTTATTTCCATCTCATTTGGCGAGCGCCAAGCTGTGAGCTTAATTCCGTGCTGCCGAGCCAAACTGGCACCGAGTATAATATTTTGTCAAGTCCTATGATTAGATTCTTCATACATCGGGACGGCAGGGCTATAGATGACATAATATACACAGAGGAAACACTTCATGTTTGACCAAAGACGGATCATTTGTTAAATCCTCGTTGCCCCCTCCCGCTTTTATTCTTAGTAAAAAGGTTTGGTTTAAACAGGTTTTTGATCTAAAACGATTGAGTCCCATTGTCAGTGCTGCACTTTTCCTGGTTTACTGATAGAACCTGTCTAAGGGGCAGAACCTGTCTAAGTCCGCAGGTTCTGCCCCAATCGGCAGGCAATAAGGGCTGCTGGTGAGGAGTACTACTGCAAAGTGGCTATCGATTTATCCTGCCGCAGTGTTAAAGGGATTGGCCATATTCTCTTCATTAATTTGGTTTATATATAACAGATTCCCAAGTAGGGGGTCTTAATTAAGTGATTGGCCAATTCTTACTATTTATGAGAAATTAAGAATTAGCAAAAAACAAACAAACAGTCTCACTTTATACAAACAGAAAGCACTGCTCACTGACCCTAAACAATCTTTGTCTCTGAACGCCAATAATGCATTTTTATACTTTGGAGTAATTAAGGTCAATTAAACTCATCTATCCTGTCTGTTTCTGGCTGCCTTTTTCTGTACCAGTCAGTGTCACCTACCCAATATCCCCTGCTTTATCCGGCCAGAATCTATGACTGAAGAGCTAACCATTCACTGGCAGGTAAGTATGGATTATGCCGCTAGGATGACTTAGAACCTACCTTTGTGCAATGTGTTAGAATCAATAAACTGGATGGATACATAACACATGGGTCTGTGTGTGAGGATTTTGTTTCATTTCAGAGTGTTCGATTCCTGTAATACGATAGCTGGCCTCATTCTAATGACTGACTGCATGCATTACATGGTGACGTCAAGAGGTGGCAGGAAATCAGAACAATATCTATCTAGGGTTTCTGGATACTTCTGAATAATCGAATGTAAAGTAACTCCACACACCCTTTACAGAGGCTGTCGTAACATCTTCTTGTGAATTGCTAATGAAATCTGGTATTATGTCTTACTGGACTAATTTTCAATTTATAACTAATATTTTAGGGGTATTTGAAATCATAGTCCACTCTACCCAGAAGCACTCCCGGAATGCTGATTGGTTCCCTGGCTGTGTGACTTCATTGATGGCTTAGGTTTCCTGTTGTCAAGTTGTACAAAATAAATGATTAGGACGTCAAAGCAGAGCTGTAAATTGGCTGTACATGCTAGTGAAGAATTTACTAAGGTGAAGTGTGCTTTGGAGATAAGTAGTTATTGCTACAGCACATTGTGTCCAGGTAATTTTCACAAGATACTCCTACATCCTCAAGATTTTACTACAGACCTGTTTTATTTATTTTGCAGAATAAATAAATGATTCGCTTAGTTCAATATCTCAAGAACCAGCATTGTCCATGTTCTTTATCATCGGTAGTGAGACAATTCTGTTAAATTTTAATGAGTCGGACATTGCGTATGTCTAATTAAGGTCTCTATTGCTCTAAAGCAATGGTCACAAAGGCGTTGAAAAAATTAAACATTTTAATGTTACATTGTGCCAACTAGCTACCAACTGTTCCTTGACTTCCTACAATACTGACAAACTCTGTTGGTTGTACTGCTCACACAAAAGAGCAACGCTGGGATGTCCAGGGTCAATGGCTTTCATTCATGTGCTTTTTCACAAAAAGGAAAGCAGTTGTGGGCCATTTGTTGATGACGCCTGCTCTGCAACTTCAGCCCACAAGGCAGATTATACACATCTTATTATATCTGAGGAGCTTACGCATTGGAATGAAGAATTAATCTTCCGTAATCCCAGAGGGATTGCTTCTATTTTGAACTAGGAGCTCAGAATCGAAGTTTGTGATGTGCTTTTCACAACATAATATCTAATGGTAACGAAGATTGTTCTGGGAGCAAAGACGTGTGAAACCAAACTGTATACCAAAACCAGCATCAACAAGGTCAACAGCACAAATCTTATATAGTCTCCAGTGTGTTTAACTGGGCAGTATAATGAGGCCAACAGCGCTTCTAATTTTACACCAGTAGCAGAGGCCTTTGATCCATGTCTCCCATCCCAGCTAGAATACAAGACCATACCGTAGTAACATTATAACTGCCCAATGTATTGATTTTACACCAACGCACTTTGACATTTCCAGTGCAGTTTTCTGCTAGACTTTGTTAGACCAATAGCTTGTTACCTACTAAATGAGTAAGGTTATATGTGATTTCAGGTACATTGTGAATTCAAAATACTAAAGGTGAGATAAAACCAACATTGAAAGGCACCAATGCCCAAATTAATGGGAATCACGCTATCTGGTGATGACATGGACTTCTCTTCAACCAGTAAACCCACCTGCACAGGGTGTACAGATCCCACTGCTCTAGTCGATATGTAAACCAGATATCCCAAAACTCAATGGCATGGACTCTGCAGGCTGCATAAGATCAGGGGACATATGGAAAGATAACTAAGTCACAAAGTAATTAAATGGCAGTTGGGCCACTAATAGAGGCCGATTTGCAAATAAGCAGAAATGGTGCCAATATTAAAAAGCTTCACACACACAAAAAAATGAATAAAGGCTCACATGAACACAGGGCTTTTATCAAATCCTGACCCCATCACCAGCCAGTTAAACCGGGGATCCAGCAGGCGAGGAATAACTCTGTTTCTTAAAATAGGGAGAAGGACCAGTAGAGAAATACTAAGGTGTATTATTACTCCATAGAATGAGAGATCTCCAGAGACAAGAAAACCGTAGTGAGAGGCAAGCCTAGGTCAACGAGCCGAGAACACAGGATATTATAGCAAGTCAGGTCAGATCACAGAATCACAGAACCAGAAATACACAACTACTTATAGGAATATCCTATTAGGTAAATCTAGGAAAACGCATCCTACATCTGAAGAGGTACGTGCGTGTGTGGAATTTGTTCGAAGCATTTAATTTTTTTTGTGTGCATATGTATGTATGTGTATATAAATAATCACAATTACATATAGTGAAACCAGAAGATGGGCGTGTTCTGATCCCCACTGGTCCCCCGGTAGTGATGGTGAAAGATGATGCGTGGTCGTGGAAGCAATAAAAGTTGCAGAGGACCAGCCGGTGGTCACGCTGTCTCGGCAGAATTTGGGACAAACAAGCTACAGGTGCCTAGAAAGTAAAAATACATCTGGGACTTACACAAGGCGAAGTGTAATTAAAGGGCTGTGTTTTATTTGGTCCGAGATAAAAAGGGAAACCAGGCTATCATAGCGTACCACCCTTTAATTGCACTGCATGCCGTGTAGCTCTCTGGTTTATAATTATAATTGTAGGGTTTGTGTTTCCCCCTTGGACGGTGCTGCTTGGGCTATAGGGACAGACTGAGTCCCGTTCCTTGTGTGGACGCTCACACTTTCTTTAAATAGGTCCCATGACACCGCCAACCCTCTGCAGGTTTCAGCCCTCACTGTCCGTCCTGGCCCCTCTATTCCTCAATAGGTACCCAGCTTGAAGCCACTCCTTGCTATTCGCACATTCATGAATCAAGGTGAAACGATTCCTGGGTTCATAAACTTAATTTACATTAATCTACAGAAAATCTACAAAAAAATGGAACAAGGCTATTCCTCTTTACTCTCATCTAGAAGAGACAGTAACTCAATGCTGGTCCTGCTCTGCCTCCTGGTGGACATTCCTATCCTTTATTCTATAAACTAGCAATATTGGAAAAGCAGAAATGATCACTATTCCAGAAAGTCACAAAAAGTGGGTGAAACTACTGTCATTTCCTTCAGGGGCTGGATGACCTGGGCCAATACTGTATCAAAGACATTGGTCAAAGTACATTCTAAACCAACCCCCAACGTATATAGCATTGCTAAATACTGATACACACACCAGGCAAGCCATAAAACTTGCTTTTACCACTTTAACACTTGTACAGTGCTCTCACTACTGCAAGGGATTCTGGGTAGGCATATGCAAACGAGCTCAACAAAGAACCACATTTTGGCCTCATAATCCCACTTTATACACGGATTCCTTGGAGTATGTGTCTGCTTTATACAACAGCTTTGAAACAAAACTCAGGAAGAGAAAGTGTGGATGAAAACCCCTTCCACCTGAAGTGGATAGTTAATACATTGCTAAACACAAATACACACACCCCAGTTCCAACCTCCCCTCAATATTAATACTTGTTAATGTTAATGCTAAATCACAGCTTATTCGGCAAGCCGGTGCAGTCGATGCAGACAGTGAGATCCTGAAGGGGTTAAGCAGACCAAAGCAGAACACGTGATAGAAAGCAGCTAAGATGTGCGTTAAGTGGCTTACGATATTTCTTGGCTACATGGCCAGTAATCCAACTGTTTGTCTTTAGTTTACTGTATCGAGGAAAGCTAACCGCACGTTGAGTACAGGTATACCACACTCACAGCTAAGTTACATAATCAGCCTCTATATAAAGTACACCTAACACTGCAGTGCAGTGAGTCATGGGTAAGCGACCAGGCATTATAATTACCATGTACATGGGTAAGCGACCAGGCATTATAATTACCATGTACATGGGTAAGCGACCAGGCATTAGAATTACCATGTACATGGGTAAGCGACCAGGCATTATAATTACCATGTACATGGGTAAGCGACCAGGCATTAGAATTACCATGTACATGGGTAGATTTTACTACTATCAAATACATGTTCAAATTGGTTTACTAACACGGCACAAATGGTGTTCGCTTACCAATACGGCACAAATGGTATTAGTTTACTAACATAGTTTAAAATGTATTTTCTCCCTCTAAATTCTTTATAATTATTATTTTTATAGTGGCTATCTGTATAGGTGTATTAATATCTGTTAAATCCATTCCCTATCACTAGATTTCATGATTTACACCATCGTACCATATATCTCCTCTCGTGCCCTCAGAGCATTTCGATTTAACCCTTTAATCTGCCCAGATACGCCAAAAGAAGGAGGTCTGAAAAGGCCTCAATAAGGTAAAAAAAATCTTCTTTTTGCAATAAAATGTAAAAAAATTATTATATTTAATATAAACAAAATCCTGCACTCCAGAGTCTACAGGTGCCCAGTGCTTGCCAGCAAAAATGTAGAATTTACAAAAAGATAGCAGTCCATGGGGCAATTTAAGAAAATGGGGGGGGGGGGGGGGGGGGGAGTCTGCGCTAAATAACAAGAATAATGGTTTCAAATTGTGTATTTTAAACAATAAAAGTGATTTTGGTTACCTTTTTTATGGGACCATCCCTTACTTTATATGCACTTTTTTTATTAACTTATTATTCCTGGCATTTTTATTTCATTTTATTTTATCCTGAGTCAAGAAATCCTAGGTGGGGATCATTCCACCAGCGCTGTATTAATAGAGCAGTATTTCCTGCTCTATACTTGGAAGTATATTTTATTTTAATATACTTTCCTTATTGAGAGCACTATCGCTGTTTTTATATATTTTGGAGCACCATGTCATGGTACCTGTTACTCAGACCTCATTCTCCTCCAGCAATTTCGGCACTTCGGACGCCGGCTGCGATAGCCCCGCCCCCTTTTATGACGCAGCGCTTCCCCCTGGTCTGCGCATTCCTGATTCTTTTCATGTTTCGCTCCTGAAACCTCTTGTTTGTAACAGGTACACCTCAGCTTCGGCTCCTCCCTCATCTGTTCAGGTTGAGGGTCAGGAGGAATATGAGGTTAGGTTCATTCTTGATTTCCGCATCTCTCGTGGGAAATTACAGTATCTTGTTGACTGGAAGGGATACGGTCCTGAGGAAAGATCCTGGGTGTCTCACGCGGATGTTCACGCTCCTCGCCTTCTTCAGGCATTTCATGCCCGCTTTCCCTCTCGTCCTGGCTCTTTTCGCCCTAGGGGCGTTCCTAAGAGGGGGGGTACTGTCATGGTACCTGTTACTCAGACCTCATTCTCCTCCAGCAATTTCGGCACTTCAGACGCTGGCCGCGATAGCCCCGCCCCCTTTTATGACGCGGCGCTATGCCGCCGACGTCGTGACGTCAATGACGTCAGGACCCGCCGAAAATCTCAAAGTAGGACGTTTTGGGGGCATGGTCATCAATTAAAGAAGCAGGGTATAAAATTTACTCACTTACAGTGAGTCATTGCCCTGTCGTGGTTTCAGCTTGTCTGTGCCCTCAGTGCGTTTTATTGATTGTTCCTTCGGTCATTGACTTGGCTTGTATCCTGACTTTGCTTACCTCTCCTATCCTTGATCTCGGCTTGGCTTTCGCTTACCTGTCTTCTCGTTCCCCCGACCTCGGCTCGCCCCTGACCATTCTCTGTTTACTTGACGCTAGTCCGGCCACTCTAAGGTCCGGTACACGTCTTTATAGGTTTTAGTACTCTGCGTGTTGGATCCCTGTCTTGATCCTGACACACCAAGGTTGGATTGACGGACGCACTATTCCAGTATATCCTGTAGCGGGGATCATACCGCTAAACACCCTTTATCCTAGAGCTGGTTCAAGCTCCCACAAATGTGAGTGTAATATCCTATTTTCTTTTATTTATTTTACTCTTGGATCCGCAATACTTCACTATTGGCAGCTTGTCGTGTTTCCTATTTTGTCTCCACATATACAGATTATTTTACAACCCGGACGGATCAACTCCTGAGGACTGTCCAGATATCCCATCCAGTTATATCAGTGAGACGTTCTATTTATTGTTTACTTTTACCACTCCAAAGGACTCTTTTTATCTATTTTACATAGACTTATTTTGCTGTTACCATTTTATTGTGACCATCTGGTCTGGTTTTTATTGGTATTAACCCCTGTGTTTTATTTATTTTTTTAGCGCAGCCCTTACCCCCCTCTTTCGCCAATTTAAAAATAAAACCGTTTATTCAGCTGCACAAAAAAATAAAAAAGTCAACGTTCTGGTTTCTGCTGCTGAGGAAAGTTTTGCACTAGAAACTGAAACACCAACTACTTTATTGTGAAACTAAATACGTTTTATTTTTAAAATGACCCTGGACTGCGGTCTTCTTGCTTGTGTGTTGGAAGCAGGAAAAATGGGCATGTGAAAAGATCTGAGTGACTTTGACAAGGGCCAAATAGTGACGACTGGGTCAGAGCATCTCCAAAACAGCAAGTCTTGTGGGTTAGTACCTGCCTGAAATGGTGCAAGGAAGGACATACTGTGAACCAGCGTCAGGTTCATGGGCGCCCAATGCTCATTGATGTAGGAGAGGAGCGAAAGCTAGCCCGTCTGGTCCCATATCACAGAAGAGCTACTGTAGCTCAGATTGCTTAGCCATGATAGAAAGGTGTCAGAACACACAGTGCATCGCAGTCTGCTACATATGTGGCTGCATAGGTCAGAATGCCCATGATGACACCTGTCCACCACCAAAAGCACCTTCAATTGAGACGTGAGTGTCAGAACTGGAACATGGAGCAATGGGAGGAGGTTGTCTGGTTTGATAAATCCCATTTTTTTGTTAGATTAAGTGGATGGCCGCGTGCATTGTTGTCCCTGGGGAAGAAATTGCAGTAGGATGCGATGAGAAGAAGGCAGACCGGCGGAGGCAGTGTTATGCTCTGGGCAATGTTCTGCTGGGAAACCTTGAGTCCTGGCATTACTGTGGATGTTACTTTAACATGTACCACCCACCTAGAGATTGTTGCAGACCGTGTACCCCCCCCCTTCATGGCAATAGTGTTCCCTGATGGCCGTGGCCTCTTTCAGTAGGCTAATGGTACCTGCCACACTCCAAACATTGTTTAGGAATGGATTGAGGAATATGACAAAGAGTTTAGGTGTTGCCTCTGATCTCAATCCGATTGAGCGTTTGTGGGATGTGCTGGAACAACAATTCTGATCCATGGAGGCAACTTGCGGGACTTAAAGGATCTGCTGCTAATGGTGCCAGATACCACAAGACACGCTCAGAGGTCTTGTGGAGTCCATGCCCCAAGGCATCAGAGCAGAGCTGTTTTGGCAGCACGAGGGGTACCCACGCAATATTAGGCAGGCAGTTTTAATGTGGCTGATCAGCTTATTTATATAATGTACGAGATCTAGCACACTCACTAAACACCAACTTCAAAGCTCAAAACTTTTTAATTATATATTTGAAAACACTTGACTTATACAAAAAACAATGGGGAATTAGTTATGTTATATTGGTGATAGAACATTGCATTCCAGGACTTGATTTAACCTTGCCCTGCCGAGAGTCCCAAGAGGAAGGATTTCCCAAGTATGTGGATTAATCTCATAAGAGCAGGCATTAGGATGTTAGAGTAGGACCTGCCAAGAATGGGAGACATTGACGATGTGGAAGGCTTATGCAATGTATTATCATATACTGTAACTAAACCCCCATTATTTTTCGCCAAAATCAGGTGTTTTAAGAAACCCAATACATTCTGTGTGCTTTCAAGTTGGTGTTGAGTGAGTGAGTGAGCGTGCTGGATCTTGTACCCCAGTTATCAGAATTATGGGGGTTGCAGTCCAGTTGAGTGCCATAGTCAGAACCTGGAGGATAGACTGGGTGTGTTACCTGTCTGATTGGCTCGGGCACTCGGTACCTGCAGCAGGAATGCACCAGGTGCACAGCAGACTCCAGGCTAATCTTGTGACCCACTGAAATGTAGATGGGTTTGGAGCTTTTATCAGAACTTTTCAAAGCCTGTGGAAAAAAAAATATAGAAGCAACAGTATGAATAAAATGTGTCGCCCCTCCTGGAGGTGTATGTTTTGGACCTCCAGTATTCCCCAACCCCGAACTGCCAGCTGCCTCCATTCACCTTGAGTGAAGCTGTGCTACCAACCTGCCAATGTCTGATTTTATATTTAGGAAGGAAGGATCACCTGCCTGACTGAACCTTTTCTCAGGGAAAGACAAAACCCCCACTGCTCTACTCACCGTACCAAGAACACTGCCCGAGCTGCTGGTCAGGTTAAAGAAGTCCCCTCCATTCTTCAGCTGTCGTATCTAGGAAATGAGAACAGAAAAAGCTCTATAGCTCCATCACCAAGAGTGGGTTCATGCATTTAGCAGATAAATTATTTATAAAGTGTCCGCAATAATCAGCAGGGTCCAAAACTACTTAACATATAGAGACAGTACATAAATTCTAACATAACATAAAAACCTGTGTTAGCTTACATTCTACGTAGAGGTTACAGGTGACGGGACTGTTTGTGCTAGATACATTCAACGTAGAGGTTACAGGTGACGGGGGCTGTTTGTGCTAGATACATTCTACGTAGAGGTGGTTACAGGTGACGGGGCTGTTTGTGGTAGATACATTCAACGTAGAGGTTACAGGTGACGGGGGCTGTTTGTGCTAGATACATTCTACGTAGAGGTTACAGGTGACGGGGCTGTTTGTGGTAGATACATTCTACGTAGAGGTTACAGGTGACGGGGGGCGGTTTGTGGTAGATACATTCTACGTAGAGGTTACAGGTGACGGGGGCTGTTTGTGCTAGATACATTCTACGTAGAGGTTACAGGTGACGGGGCTGTTTGTGCTAGATACATTCTACGTAGAGGTTACAGGTGACGGGGGCTGTTTGTGCTAGATACATTCTACGTAGAGGTTACAGGTGACGGGGGCTGTTTGTGCTAGATACATTCTACGTAGAGGTTACAGGGGACGGGGGCTGTTTGTGCTAGATACATTCTACGTAGAGGTTACAGGTGACGGGGGCTGTTTGTGCTAGATACATTCTACGTAGAGGTTACAGGTGACGGGGGCTGTTTGTGCTAGATACATTCTACGTAGAGGTTACAGGTGACGGGGGCTGTTTGTGCTAGATACATTCTACGTAGAGGTGGTTACAGGTGACGGGGGCTGTTTGTGCTAGATACATTCTACGTAGAGGTAACAGGTGACTGGGGCTGTTTGTGGTAGATACATTCTACGTAGAGGTTACAGGTGACGGGGCTGTTTGTGCTAGATACATTCTACGTAGAGGTTACAGGTGACGGGGGCTGTTTGTGCTAGATACATTCAACGTAGAGGTTACAGGTGACGGGGGCTGTTTGTGCTAGATACATTCTACGTAGAGGTTACAGGTGACGGGGCTGTTTGTGTTAGCTTACATTCTACGTAGAGGTTACAGGTGACGGGGCTGTTTGTGGTAGATACATTCTACGTAGAGGTTACAGGTGACGGGGGCTGTTTGTGGTATATACATTCAACGTAGAGGTTGCAGGTGACGGGGGCTGTTTGTGCTAGATACATTCTACTTAGAGGTTACAGGTGACGGGGGCTGTTTGTGTTAGCTTACATTCTACGTAGAGGTTGCAGGTGACGGGGGCGGTTTGTGGTAGATACATTCTACGTAGGGGTTACAGGTGACGGGGGCGGTTTGTGCTAGATACATTCTACGTAGAGGTTGCAGGTGACGGGGCTGTTTGTGGTAGATACATTCTGTAACGGAGCTCCGTGTACTCCGACCGAGTACCCTCCGTTGATGGATGCTCCTAGCGCTCTCAGAGGACTCCAAGCACTGCAGACGACACCACAACCACCGCAGGCTCCACAACCGCCGTAGCTTAACTGGAGCCGCGCCGTCTTCCTTCCACCCTGGATCGGCTTCTGTCCTCCAGGACCGTGTGGGGAAGACCTCTCCTCCAGGAGAGCGTATCCGGAACAAGCTCTTACAAGAGCTAAGTGATTAAGAGCTCAGGGGAATATGCAGCGCATAGCAGTCCCCAGTGAGATATAGCCGTTCCCTCCAATAACGAGACAAGGCTACGTATTGAGGGTCAGAAGAGGTCTGAGGACTGGAACACCCAGCCTGCTTTTTATTAGGATAAGGTACACACAGGACACTCCCAGGGGGAGGATGAAATTAACCAATAACAGCATAGTACAGCCCACAGGTTCCCTCCCCTCAGATAAACAGTTAAACCAATTATTACATACAGTAAAAATACAGTTTTTACACACACACTGTAACTTTAAAACCATACATCCATGTATTTCAATAAAAGTTGCATATTCAGACTCAGCATACATCAAACATACACCCTTCCAAAAATCAGCCAAATCCCTCCAGTGGATCAAAAGTTAGCTGGAAGTCCTTTTATGACCGACCGCAAGCACAATTTCCTGCCCAAAACAGTTCCATAGATTTGGGCTGTGCGGTCGGTCAATTTCATGCGAAAAAACGACTAAGTCCCATTTCGAACGGGACTTAGTCTCTGGAGCTGCAAGTTCAGTATGGGAGAAGGTAAGGGTCAGCGGTGTTCGGCAGAATGTGTAGCCGATTTTGGTTCCACAGAATCTTTAGCATACACCGCTGACCGCATTCGAGGAAACCAAGATGGCCGCCGCCACGTGCAATTGACCGGCAGTAACCTCACAGCCTGGGAGGTAAATTGCCTGCACACTTTAGCTTCTGGGTGGTCCGCCTGTGTGGTACTTGGTTCAGTAAGCCCTATTTACTGAACCAAGTGGGGGAAAGCCAGGAACAAGTTATTTTACCGGTCTGGGGACATAGTCTTAAAGGGACATTGTTCAGCAAAGTCACAATATGTCCCCAGACGGTTCTTAAAGGGCCATACACACCCAATAAATGTTAATAAGTTTTCAGGGGCACAATCTTCCAGGGGCCATAGTCATGAGGCAGGAGGCTGGCAAACATGCTTCTCCACAATCCAGGGAAGCAGGGCAATTTCTCATTTAAAGGGCCAGTTACAAATAGCGATTTGTAACACATTCTACGTAGAAGTTGCAGGTGACGGGGGCTGTTTGTGTTAGCTTACATTCTAGTGGGAGGTTGCAGGTGACGGGGGCTGTTTGTGTTAGCTTACATTCTAGTGGGAGGTGGTACATATCACCCATTTGAGTTTACAAGTTAGTGCACATGGATCTCAAACTCTGTCCCCATATGTTGATAGCCTCAACTCACAGAAAACTTTAAATACTATAGGGTGTCAGAGAACTATGGGAGTTGTGGTTTAGCTACTTCTGATAGCCAGAGTTTGGGATGTTGCACCAGTAGGGCACTACCCATGTGAGCTTACAATCTAGTTGGAGGTGTGGTGGGATTTTGAAGCTGACACTTCAGCCAGGTTTTCCTGTACATTTGTAGATTCTGCATGCTGTTGTAGGGTGTTTGTGTATGATGCTGCCCTGCAGTTTGTAGAATTCATGCAATGCCAGAAGGGAATCCATTGTATTCTCCTGTGTGTTCTGGATTTCCTTACCCTCAGCCGATATAATCGCAGACGGCTCACTGTACAGGGATTTCCGGTAAGCTTGCCATTTGCTTTATTCGCTCTGCCCAAGGATTATTGAGTTCGCCACGGTGAATAATTTATATCAGGACTTTGAACAGTTTGTATTTTCATATGTTAATGTGTTCTGTACATAGAAATGAAAAAAGGATTTATTTTTAACACCTTAAGGACACATGACATGTGTGACATGTCATGATTCCCTTTTATTCCAGAAGTTTGGTCCTTAAGGGGTTAAAGATTTAAAAAAAATAATAATAAAAAAAAAAAAAAAAATCACACTAGGATTTCAGGGTTTCTTTTAGCTTGCTCATTAAGCCGTTAGAGGCTTGGCTTGTTCTGGAATTTGAGAAAGCTCTGACGTGTTGTAAAAATACTCTAGGACCGTATTCTGCTAAAAGATGTTCTCTTCCGATCAATCTGTCCAGCTGACTGATTAGGAATCAATACGCAGGAGACATTTCAAATGAAAGAATAATTTACACCGCGCTGCTCATCCCCTTATGGGAAAGGGAAGGAAACCTGCTGCTGTCCGTCATTAATGACTGCTTAATCATTTCCTCCCATAAACCATTGCATATTTTATGGTTTTTAACTACTGTCTCAGTATGGAGGTTAACGATTGTACCAATTCATACAGACTGCTCCCTTTACTGTGAATTGTAAGGAGGTTTATAGTCAATTTCACAGTTAAGGCAACAGTAACCAAATTGTAAATAAGCACCACGTCAGTATGTTTTCAGTTTGATGGCTTCAACCTAAAATGTAAAAATTAATGTTGAATTCATGATAATTTACATCTTAGTGAATAACATTGATAGTGAGGAACATCTTGTAAAAGCCAATGCACATGGGGTTATACTAAAACGTATCACTTTAAAAAGGCCAATTTCAATAAGATAAGGGGAGCTTTACAGTATATTGACGGACAAAACTCTTTAGTGAAAAGAGCACAGAGGATAAATGGAACATCTTCCAACAAATATTAGAAAGGTACATTTCTCAGTATGTACCATTGGGTAATAAATATAAAAGAAACAAATTAAAACCAATGTGGTTTAGTGGAAAGATAAACAAAACAATTTAAAATAAGAAAAGGGCATTTCAAAGCACTTAAATCGGACTAATCACGAGATATAAGGAAGCCAATAGTGCATGCAAAAAGGCGATTAGATTGGCTAAACTAGAAAATGAGAAAGTGATAGCTAAAGACAGCAAAAAAACAACCCCCTAAAATTGTAAGTACACAAATTCGGAAAAATATAAAAAGGTGAAGGTACACTGAAAACAGAGATGGGTGTGTTAGTTAATGGAGAACAGGACAATGCAGACATTGTAAATAACTTTTTCCCCCAAGTATATATTAAGGAGGATCCTATGACAAGAGACATACAAGTGATTACAAAATGTGCAGAAAAATTGTGATTGGATGACTCAAGACAAGGTGCTGCAGCAACTAAAGAGTGTTAATGTAAACAAAGCACCGGTGCCTGATGGTATTCACCCATAAGTACTTAAGGAGCCAAGTGTGGAAATAGGTGGATCTTCAAATCTTTCAGGAATTGTACTAGAGGATTGGAGGAAGGCAGATGTGTTTCCTATATTCAAAAAGGGTTTAAAATTATGACTTTGAAATAATTGACCTGTGAACTTAACTTCTGTGGCTGGGAATGTATTTAAAGGGTTATTAAGGGATAATTTTCAGGAATCCATTGAGAAGAACATTGTTATTAGCAAAAATTAGCATGTTTTTATGAAACATAGGTTATGTCAAACTAATCTAATTGCATTCTATGAAGAAGAAAGTAGAAGTATAGATCAGGGTGTTGCAGTGGATGTGATCTACTTGGATTTTGCCAAGGCATTTGATACAGTTCCTCACAATAGGTTAGTCCAGGGATAGGCAACCTTCGGCTCTCCAGATGTTGTGGACTACATCCCCCATAATGCTCTTACACACATAATGCTGGCAAAGCATCATGGGAGGTGTAGTGTCACGACTAGTAATGTGGTCCAGCACGCAGAAACTATGTAAACATATACATAAGTAAGAAACGGAAAAATAATAGGAAAGAGCGTAAACCGGTCCTTAGAATGGCCGGACTAATACGCTAGAGACAGAGAATGGTCAAAGGGAAAGCCGAGGTCAAGGAAGCCAGAAAATACTCAATACCGATTAAACAAGCCAAGGCAGGGAAACCAGAGATCAGAATAACCAGGGAAACGCCAAGGATCAGGATACCAGGAAATCAGAAACACGAGAATAGCACTTTCAGGAAACCAGGAAACTGAAACCACGACATGGCAAAGTAATGGGGAAAGCTAGGGGTTTAAATACCCCTCTCTAGGCTATGATTGGTCAGAGGGCGACCTCTGACCCCAAAACGTGCGTGTGCGTTGACGTCGTGACGTCACGCACACGTTGGTATAATTCTCGGGGGCGGGGCTGGTAATAGACGCGACCACGCGGTCGGCGCCATCTTGGATCCGGGCGCGATGCCCGGAAGAACTATGTGCGCGGTTCCCGGCTCGCCGACGAGCAAGTAAGCTCGTGTAGTCGGAGCGGTCGTGCCGGTCGGGCACGACCGTGAGGCTCGGCGGGCCGGCGACCGCAACAGTACCCCCCACTCGAAGACCGCGCACCGGGCGGGAAGGACCCGGCTTAAGAGGAAAGCGGTTGCGAAACGACCGGATAAGACGGGGCGCATGGACCCGGTCAGCAGGAACCCAACAACGTTCCTCGGGACCATAACCCTTCCAGTCAACGAGATAGGACAAGACACCTCTGGATAATTTGGAGTCCATGATAGAATGGACTTCGTATTCTTCTTGATCACCCACTACCAAGGGCGGAGGAGGAGTGGATACCCTGGTGTAGTGATTGCAAGTAAGGGGCTTGAGTAGAGACACATGGAAAGTATTCGCTATTCTCATATGAGCCGGTAGTGCCAAAGAATAGGTCACTGGATTAATACGTTGGGTAACTCGAAAGGGACCAATGTACCGAGGGGCAAATTTCATGGATGGGACCTTAAGCTTGATATGTCTCGTGGAGAGCCACACCCTGTCACCTGGAAGATAGACAGGATTAGCGCCCCGTTTCTTGTCAGCTTGGACCTTTGCTCGGAATGAGGCTTTTTGCAGAGCTGAATGGACGGCATCCCAGGTATCATGAATCGATTCTAAACGGGTGTCCAAAGCGGGGATTTCTGTGTCTGAGAATGCAGAAGGTAAAACAGCGGGGTGATAACCCTGATTAACAAAGAATGGACTGTGATTAGAAGATTCATGAGTGGCGTTGTTTCTGGCGAACTCAGCCATGGGTAAGAGCTCATACCAGTTAGATTGATTGGCATTTATAAAGCAACGTAAATAGGCTTCTAAAGACTGATTCGCCCTCTCTGCTGCTCCATTTGTTTGAGGGTGATATGCTGATGAAAAGGAGAGTTCGATGCCCAATTGTTTGCAAAAGGAACGCCAAAACCTAGAAACAAACTGGGTACCTCTGTCAGATACTATGTTTTTGGGTACACCGTGCAACCGAAAGATCTCTTTCAAGAATATTTGAACAAGATCTTGAGCAGATGGTAATTTCTTAAGTGGGACGAAATGTGCCATCTTCGTGAATCTATCAATAACCATAAGGACTGTATTAAACCCGCTTGAACTGGGTAGATCCACAATGAAATCCATGGCCAAGTGGGTCCAGGGAGCACTAGGTATGGGCAGTGGTTGTAACAGTCCAGGAGGTGACCTAGGAGGAACTTTAGAAACTGCACATATTTGACATGCCCCAACATAATCTTTGATGTCGTTTCTGAGAGCAGGCCACCAAAATCTCCTGGAGACGACTGAGAGAGTTTTATGGACTCCAGGATGGCCCGCTGTGAGGTTGTCATGGAACAAATCTAGTATCTTCTTTTGAAACTGAGGTGACACATACAGTTTGTCCGGAGGTTTTCCCACAGGTGCCTGAGTTTGATCTGCTATTATGGCACAGAAGAGTGGAGAAGACACTTCGGAAACAGTAGTGGCAATGAGGCATTCAGGAGGTACAATAGGATATATCTCCTGTTCTGGTACTTCATCTGTCTCAAACTGCCGAGAAAGTGCATCTGCCTTGATGTTTTTAGTACCAGGCCGGTACGTAATTACGAAATTGAATCGGGAGAGGAACAATGACCACCTAGCCTGACGAGAGGACAGTCTCTTAGCGTCCCCAATATAAGCCAAATTCTTATGATCAGTAAAGATCAAAAGTGGCTCTTTGGAACCTTCTAAGAGATGCCTCCATTCCTTAAGGGCAAGTACAATGGCCAAAAGTTCCCTATTCCCTATGTCGTAATTCCTCTCTGCAGGTGTGAGTTTGCGAGAGTAAAATCCACAGGGATGCAAAGGCGTATCAGGACTTTCTCTTTGAGACAGAATGGCTCCGACTCCTGTTTCTGATGCATCCACCTCTAGGATAAATGGTTTGGATGGATCAGGATGGGTCAGGACAGGTGCTGAGGAAAATAAAAATTTTAATTGTTCAAATGCCTCTCTTGCTTCTTTGGGCCAAGATATACAATTTGTTCCTTTTTTTGTTAAATTGGTTATAGGGGAAATCACGGAGGAAAATCCCCTTATGAATTTGCGGTAGTAATTCGCAAAACCTATAAAGCGTTGAGTAGCTTTAAGGCCCTTGGGTAATGGCCACTGTAAGACTGCCTCCAGTTTACGAGGATCCATCTGGAAACCAGACGGAGATATAACGTATCCAAGGAATTGTATCTCCGTTTGGTCAAACTGGCATTTCTCCAGTTTACAGTAAAGGCTGTTTTGTAACAGGGTTTTCAGTACAATTCTCACATGTTCGTGATGTGTCTCTAGGTCTGGGGAATAGATGAGAATGTCGTCCAAATACACTAGAACGAACATGTGAAGGTACTCTCTTAGGACATCGTTAATAAAATCCTGGAATACCGCTGGAGCGTTACATAAACCAAACGGCATAACCAGGTATTCGTAATGTCCCATTCTGGTGTTAAATGCGGTCTTCCATTCGTGACCGTCCTTAATCCTGACTAGATTGTATGCACTTCGGAGATCGAGCTTGGTAAAGACTCGAGCTCCCTTCAATCTGTCAAATAGCTCTGATATAAGGGGAATAGGGTAGGCGTTTTTGATGGTAATCCTATTCAAACCCCTATAATCAATACAAGGGCGTAGGTCTCCTTCTTTTTTAGAGACAAAAAAGAAGCCAGCCCCGGCTGGTGAGGAGGACCTACGGATATGACCCTTTCTGAGAGCCTCCTTAATGTATTCCTCTAAACAAAGATTTTCCTGGGGGGACAAGGCATAGATTCCTCCCTTGGGAGGCATAGTCCCTGGTAATAAATTTATAGTACAGTCATAAGGTCTATGAGGAGGTAACCCTTCTGACTGGACCTTGTTAAATACCTCTTTCAAATCCATATACTGTTGTGGAATTTGTGTGGTCAAAGGAGGTGTAACAGGAACATTAATGGTGCCAATAGGTTGTGGGATTTGTTTAAAGCAGACACCTTTGCATCTCTCATCCCAACTCACAATCTCTCCTTCAATCCAATCCAAACGTGGATTGTGTTTAAGGAGCCAAGGGAAACCGAGTATTATCGGAACTGTAGGTGAAGAGATAATTTGAAAGGTCATTTCTTCAGAATGGAGAACACCCACTGAAACAGTGATTGGCAGAGTTTCGTGTGTGATGAAAGGCTGGGTAAGAGGCCTCCCATCAATGGCCTCGACTGCTATAGGTTTTTCTTTATGTCTTAAGGGCAGGAGATGTTTTGCAGAGAATTCTTTGTCTAGGAAATTCTCCGCTGCCCCAGAGTCAATCATAGCCTCACATTGAACAGTAGTGTTCTCGAAAGATAAGGTTACTCTGATAAGGAAACGGTTCTTAGCCAATTTAGGGGACATATACATCACACCTAAGGTCGGTCCCCGTACGTGCCTTAGGTGTGCAAGTTTTCCGGCCGAACCGGGCATGATGACCTTAGATGCCCCTTCTTGCCACAATACATACATAACCCCTCGTTACGTCTGTGTTGTCTCTCTGCCTCAGTGAGTTTAGCACTACCCAATTGCATGGGTTCAGGTTCAGGAAGAGGCGTTTGGCTACTCACCACTGGGTTAGAGAAACGAGGAGCTATGGACAAATTAGAGCGTCTGTTACGTTGTTTGTTTTTCTCTCTCTCTCTGAGCCGGTTGTCAATGTCTATCATGTAAGCAATAAACTCATTAAGACTAACCGGAAGGTCTCTAGCTGCAGTCTCATCGTGTATATTCTCAGCTAAACCTTCAGAGAAAGCAGCCACCAGACCGCTATTGGTCCAATCAACCTCAGACGCTAATGTCCTGAACTCTATAGCATAATCGGCTACAGAACGAGTGCCTTGCTTGATTCGCATAAGGGCTTTGGCAGCGTTCTTCTCCCTGCCTTTAGGTTCAAATGTAGCTTTAAAGGCCGTAAGAAAAGTATTGTAATCACGGGCTACTGCGTCACCACTTTCCCATAAGGGGTTAGCCCAGGTTAAAGCTTTTCCAGTTAATTGGTTCATCAGATAGCCTATTTTTGATCTATCTGTTGGGAATGAACCGGGAGAGGCCTCAAAGTGGTATTCAATTTGGTTTAAGAAACCTCTGAATTCCTTAGAATCACCTCCATAACGAGGGGGCGGTGACAAGGTTATGGACGGTGGTTTATGTGGTACGGGAACCACTACAGGTGGCGGAACCACAGGTGGTACCGGAGGGACCTCTAAATAGGCAGTCCTCTGGAGCAAGGTCTGAAATGCCTGGGCAAATTGGTCTAACCTGTGGTCCATATCCTCCACCCTACTCTCACATGCGATCATATGCTTGCATAGTTCTGCAGGATCCAGGGCCATGTCGTAATGTCACGACTAGTAATGTGGTCCAGCACGCAGAAACTATGTAAACATATACATAAGTAAGAAACGGAAAAATAATAGGAAAGAGCGTAAACCGGTCCTTAGAAGGGCCGGACTAATACGCTAGAGACAGAGAATGGTCAAAGGGAAAGCCGAGGTCAAGGAAGCCAGAAAATACTCAATACCGATTAAACAAGCCAAGTCAGGGAAACCAGAGATCAGAATAACCAGGGAAACGCCAAGGATCAGGATACCAGGAAATCAGAAACACGAGAATAGCACTTTCAGGAAACCAGGAAACTGAAACCACGACATGGCAAAGTAATGGGGAAAGCTAGGGGTTTAAATACCCCTCTCTAGGCTATGATTGGTCAGAGGGCGACCTCTGACCCCAAAACGTGCGTGTTGACGTCGTGACGTCACGCACACGTTGGTATAATTCTCGGGGGCGGGGCTGGTAATAGACGCGACCACGCGGTCGGCGCCATCTTGGATCCGGGCGCGATGCCCGGAAGAACTATGTGCGCGGTTCCCGGCTCGCCGACGAGCAGGTAAGCTCGTGTAGTCGGAGCGGTCGTGCCGGTCGGGCACGACCGTGAGGCTCGGCGGGCCGGCGACCGCAACATGTAGTCCAAAACATCTGCAGAGCCGAAGGTTCCCCACCCCTGGGTTAGTCTTCAAACTAAAAGAAATTGGTCAAGATGAATATTCTTGGGTAGAACATTGGTTTAAATATAGAAGAGAGAGTGTGTGTGTGTATATATATATCAGACGGTTTTGATGGATATTTTTCTCTAATTTCTTCTAAGCTCTTTTTATTAACTCAATCTTTACTTTATTTGATTGTTTTGATTATATTACTTGAGTTTTTATGTCCATCCTTCAACCGCAGAAACAGTAGTAGAGTATCAGTAAAATGATTCCGTATACTTTGAGTATAGATAGTCTAATATGATTGACATAGCTATTGGAAAAAGAGATACCGAATGCTCCACCTGATGTTAGAACTATACTAGTATATATATATTGAACAAGGATATCGTGACCCTGATAACTGTTTTGAATAAGAACACATTAAAGTAATCCATAGAATATAAAATCAGATGATAGAAAAAACAGGAGAGCGATTTACCCTATATAATACCTAGCATATAGTACATGTTGTTTTAATTTATTTTATTTGATATTGGAGTCTATTGCCCCCAGATATAATCGTTAAAGGCAACTGTTTTTCATTGTTTTAGAGTGCTCACTGTTTACACTATTCATAGATATCACTTTCACTTAGGCACCATGGTTTATTATGTAAGCTCAACCGAGCTATATCTGGCTGCAAAGTGACTCTTTTCCTCCATAAATGGTGTTCTCTCTGGGTGTGGGAGACCCGGGATTGTGTATCCAGTTGCTTAGCAACCCGGTCACATGTACATTTCTGCACATCACATGACAGCCTCTACATGGGCTCTTCACTTCCGGGTAGCTCTGTTTGTCAAATGCTGGATTTTTAGATCGTAAAACTGACACTGTTTGCTAGGTTGCTAAGGCAACCTAATCACATGCACGTAGCTGATTGCACTCTCCACGTGGCTCTTTCACTTCTGGGTTGTTCAGCCTGTTGCTAGTCTGACCGTCTAATTGGTAAGTGTTATCATACACATATGTATAAATTGTTTGTATTTGCAATGCCTCACTGTGATCTTGATAAAGACCCCAGCAGGGTCGAAACGTCGATTTGTTCTGCACATGTAATGTATTCTATTTGATACAGTAAATACTTTTTTTCACTGAAGAGAAGACCCAGAGTGCTCCCTTTATTTTTGTATTATATATATATATTTGTCATTAATAGGACATTTTCAAGGTGGTAGGTGGTGTCCCTCAGGGTCCTGTTTTGAGACCGCTTCTATTTAACATATTTATAAATGATCATGAAATAGGCATTGAAAGCCATGTATCAGTGTTTGCAGATGACACAAAACTTTGTGAAGCAATAAAATATGAGCAGGATGTTGCTTTGCTGCAGAGGGATTTGGATAGATTGGGGGACTGGGCACTAAAATGGTAGATGAAATTTAATGTAGATAAATGCAAAGTTATGCACTTCGGGGTAAAGAATGCACAAGCAACCTACACCCGAAATGTTAGAGAATTAGGGATAACCACACACGAGAAGGATTTAGGAATTGTTATAGAGGCAGCAATGGTCAATGTCAAACAGAATTTATTAAGGTCAGTAAAGTATTGTCATATAAAAAATAAAATAGAGATAAAAACATTAATTCACCTTTTTATAAATCAATAATAACACCACACCTTGAATATGCGCTGCAATTTTGGGCACCTGTTCTAAAGGATATTAAGGCACTAGAAAAAGTACAGAGTCGGGCTACAAAATTAATACAAGGGATGGAACAATTTAGTTATGAAGAGAAGTCAAATTTAGATCTGATTAAGAAAAACGGTGCCTCCGAGGGGATATGATAACATTATACAAATATATTTGGGGCCGATACAAACTATTGTCTGGAAATCTGTTCACAAACAGGACTATACATTGGATACATGGTCACACATTTAGACTGGAAGAAATTAGATTTAGTCTATGCAAAATAAAGTTTTTTTTTTACAGTATAAACAGTAAGGATGAGGAATTTTCTGCCTGAAGAAGTGGTTTTATCAGAATCTGTAAAGATGTTTAAACAGCAACTGGATTAATACTAGCAAATACATAATATTCAGGTATATAATTTTTAATTTTGGGGGTAATAGCTTCTGCCGTTCTGGGATCAAGAAGGATTTGTTTCTGTCAGGATCGGGACAGGGATCCAACACGCAGCGTACAAACAGTAGCCAGATACGTATACCGGACCTTAGAATGGCCGGACTAACGTAAGTAGTACTGAGAGAATAGTCAAAGACAAGCCGAGGTCGAGGGTAACAGAAGGCAGGAGAGCGAGAGACAAGCCGAATCAAGGATACAGAGGTAAGCAGAGTAGAATAAGCAAGCCGGGTCAAAACCAAAGGGAATAAGCAGAACACAAGCACTGAGTGACTAGAACAAGCTAGAACCACGACAGGGCAATGAGCTGACGAGAGAAGCTCCGTTAAATACCCTGTTCCGAAAAGTAACCACGCCTCTGAGGCGTCCTGATTGGTCCTGCAGCAATTGACTGACAGGTCGTTCCGGTAGTTTCCTGACGACTTCCGGACGTGATGCTGTAAAAGAACGTCACTCCCTCGCGGCCGGCTTTGCACGACCGGATAGACCGCGAGGAAGGAAGCCATCAGGCCGTCTGGATGAAGGAACTGCTAAGTCTCTACCTCTTTCGGAGGTAGAGACCACAGGTACCCTGACAGTACCCCCCCTCTCAGATACGCCCACCGGGCGGAAGACACCAGGGCGAGAAGGGAAGCGAGAGTGGAACGCCCTGCGGAGACGGGGAGCATGCACCTCCTCCTGAGGTACCCAACTTCTCTCCTCAGGACCATACCCCTTCCAATCGACCAGATACTGCAGTCTCCCTCGGGAGACTCGAAAATCAACGATGGAATTGACCTCATACTCCTCCTGACCCTCCACTTGCACAGAGCGAGGAGGGGCGATCGCGGAGGAGAACCTGTTACAGATTAGTGGTTTTAGCAAGGAAACATGAAATGAATTCGGAATGCGCAAGGCATTAGGCAACGCTAAACGATACGCAACTGGGTTAATTTGAGACAGCACCCTGTAAGGTCCAATATATCGAGGAGCAAACTTCATGGACGGCACCTTTAACCGAATGTTTCTAGTACTTAACCATACTCTATCGCCTGGAACAAACACCGGTGCTGCCCTTCTACGTTTGTCCGCGTGTCTTTTAACCAGCATGGAATTGTGCAGAAGGATTTGTCGAGTCTGATCCCATAACTTCCTTAAATTGGCAACATGAGTATCCACCGACGGTACCCCTTGAGAAGAAGACTCCGAAGGAAGGATGGAAGCCATAATTCAAGAAAAAAGGGCTAGATTGCGTAGAATCACAAATGAGATTGTTATGTGCAAACTCCGCCCAAGGAATCAAACCGACCCAATCGTCCTGGTGTTCAGAGACGAAACAACGTAAATATTGTTCAACTTTTTGGTTAGTACGTTCAGCAGCTCCATTGGACTGAGGATGATAGGCAGAGGAGAAATTCAATTTGATGCCTAGTTGGGAGCAGAAAGATTTCCAAAAACGGGAAACAAATTGAGAGCCTCTGTCAGAGACAATTTGGGAAGGTATCCCATGCAAACGGAAAATCTCCCTAGCGAATATCTCCGCTAATTCAGGCGAAGATGGGAGTTTAGGTAAGGGAATGAAGTGAGCCATCTTAGTAAATCTGTCCACCACAGTGAGGATAACAGTCTGCTTTTTAGAGATAGGCAAATCAACAATGAAGTCCATAGCCAAACAGGACCATGGCTTTTCAGGGACCTCTAAAGGATGCAGAAATCCGCATGGAAGCGAATGAGGTTGCTTAGTCTTGGTACAAACCTCACATGCCCCTATGAATTCTTTAATATCCTTACGTAAGTCAGGCCACCAAAAATCTTTAGAGACCAGAGCATATGTTTTGCGGATGCCCGGATGCCCCGCCACTTTGCTGTTATGGAGACAGCGTAGCACCTCCAGTTGGAGAGTGGCAGGAACGAAATGTCGATCCTCAGGAGTCTGTTTGGGTGCCAAATGCTGAGATTTCATGATCTCGGAAAGCAATGGAGAGTGAATCCTAAGATTCGTGTTTGCGATGATATTTCCCTTGGGAACTATGGAGGACAGGACTGGTTCAGTTATAGTAGATGGTTCATATTGACGAGACAAAGCATCGGCTTTAGAGTTCTTAGAACCAGGTCTATAAGTAAGTACATAATTAAAGTGAGTGAGGAACAACGACCAGCGAGCCTGTCTGGCGGATAAGCGCTTAGCCTCCCCAATATAAGACAAGTTCTTATGATCCGTTAATATAGTAACAGGGTGTAATGTCCCTTCCAGTAAATGTCTCCACTCCTTTAAAGCCTTAATGACCGCTAACAGTTCCCTCTCCCCGATGTCATATCTGCTCTCAGACCCAGATAATTTCTTAGAGAAGAAACCACAAGGGTGTAACGGTTTATCCACCCCTAACCTTTGAGATAGAACAGCCCCAACTCCTGTCTCAGAGGCATCGACCTCGAGCAAGAAAGGCAGAGTCGTATCAGGATGAACTAGAATGGGAGCCGAGGCAAAAAGTTCCTTGAGAGTTTTGAAAGCAACAAGAGCCTCCTTAGACCAGACCTTAGTATCAGCCCCTTGTTTGGTCATATTGGTAATAGGCGAAATGATAGAGGAGTATCCCTTAATGAAGCGCCTATAGTAGTTGGAAAAACCAATAAACCTCTGGATAGCCTTGAGTCCTTTGGGCAAAGGCCAGTCTAAAATAGATTGGAGTTTTCCAGGGTCCATTTTAAAACCTTCCCCAGAAATCACGTACCCAAGAAAGTCTGTCTGAGACTGATCAAAACTGCACTTCTCCAATTTGCAGTATAGACCATGTTGCAGAAGTTTGTGTAATACCTTTCTGACCTGTTTATGGTGAGTCTCAATCTCCTTAGAGTGTATTAGTATGTCGTCCAGGTAAACAATAACACAATCATGTTGAAACTCCCTAAGTACCTCATTAATCAAATCTTGAAATACTGCAGGAGCATTGCAAAGTCCAAATGGCATAACCGTGTATTCGTAGTGGCCATACCGGGTATTGAATGCCGTCATCCACTCGTGACCATGCTGGATTCTCAAACAAATTGTATGCCCCTCTAAGATCTAACTTGGTGAAGATCTTGGAGCCCTTAAGACGATCAAATAACTCAGTAATCAGTGGGATAGGATAGGCGTTTCTGACAGTTATTTTATTCAAGCCTCGGTAATCGATACAAGGTCTCAGCGTACCATCCTTTTTCTTAATAAAAAAGAACCCCGGCCGGAGAAGAAGACCTCCTAATGAATCCTTTTTCTAAATTCTCCCGAATATACTCCTCCAGCACCGAGTTTTCCTGAACAGACAAAGGATACACATGACCCCTCGGAGGCATCGTCCCTGGTAAAAGCTTAATCTTACAATCAAATGACCTGTGTGGCGGCAAAGAATCGGCATTCTTCTTGTCAAATACTGCCTTTAAGTCTAAGTAAAGGTCTGGTATTTGTCTTTCTGTGGACTGAGTAGGATTCTCCGGTATGTTAATATTAGCTAAGGGAGAAACCTTGCTTAAACAACTCTCCTGGCAGCCCTGGCCCCACGAGAGTATCTCCCCTAACTCCCAATCAATAATAGGGTTATGTTTCTTCAACCATGAGTACCCTAGAACTATGGGAACGGAAGGGGACGAAATGAGCATAAGAGATAAATTCTCAACGTGTAGGATACCCACATTTAAATCAATGGGTATGGTCTCATGAAAGATAACAGGGTCTAGTAGTGGTCTACCATCTATGGCCTCAACGGCCAAGGGTGTCTCCCTTAGCTGGGTTGGGATGTTGTTTTTACTCGCAAAGGCCTGGTCGATAAAATTTTCCGCAGCACCGGAATCTATCAATGCCATAGCCCTTACTACTTCCCTTTCCCAAGTCAAGGAAACTGGTAGCAGAAGCCTGTGATCTTTATAATTAGGAGTAGAGGACAAAATCGAAACACCCAAGGCCTGTCCTCTAGAAAGACTTAGGTGCGAGCGTTTCCCGGACGGTTAGAACAGTTCGAGAGTAAATGACCTTTGGCTCCACAATACATACACAAACCCTCTCTTCTTCTGTACTGTCTTTCCTCCTCAGAGAGGCGGGTATACCCTATCTGCATAGGTTCAGGAAGCAAAGATACCGTGGAGTCAGGCCTTGGAAAAGAGGGAGCTAACCTAAAAGAAGGTCTCCGATTTCTCTCTCGAGTGTTCAGTCTCTCTCTTAAACGTTCATCTATACGAGAGATGAACGAAATTAAATCTTCTAAATTCTCAGGGAGTTCTCTAGTAGCAACCTCATCAAGGATTACATCAGATAGACCATTCAAAAATACATCCATATACGCCGGCTCGTTCCACTTGACTTCTGACGCCAGAGACCTGAACTCTAGTGCATAATCCACAAGTGTTCGGTTCTCCTGTCTCAG
The DNA here is from genome assembly GCF_036172605.1 of Pelobates fuscus. NCBI lineage: Eukaryota > Metazoa > Chordata > Amphibia > Anura > Pelobatidae > Pelobates > Pelobates fuscus. The sequence goes on from NC_086321.1 coordinate 381,330,577, forward strand.
GCGCAACAGTAATCTGGCTGCATTAACCTTTCTACCTGGAGGGTCAAATGTTCTTCTAAAAGCAGCTACAAATGCGTTATAGTTATATACTAATGGGTTATCGTTCTCCCATAGTGGATTAGCCCATCTCAGAGCCTTCTCAATAAGTAGGGTGATAATAAATCCTACCTTTGCCCTATCTGTAGGATAGGAGCGAGGTTGCAATTCAAAATGGATACTAATCTGGTTTAAAAAAACACGACACTTCTCAGGCGCCCCACCATAGCGTACTGGGGGGGTAATGCGAGAAGAAGCACCCACTGTGGCTACCTCTAACCCTGAACTGACAGGAGAAATAGGGGTATTACGTATCTCCTCTGGTGGGTTATTGGCACGAGATAATAGTGCCTGTAGCGCAAGTGCCATCTGATCCATTCTGTGATCCATGGCTTCAAACCTAGGATCAGGAGAAGCAAGCTGACTGTTTGTACTTGCAGGATCCATTGGCCCTATCGTAATGTCAGGATCGGGACAGGGATCCAACACGCAGCATACAAACAGTAGCCAGATACGTATACCGGACCTTAGAATGGCCGGACTAACGTAAGTAGTACTGAGAGAATAGTCAAAGACAAGCCGAGGTCGAGGGTAACAGAAGGCAGGAGAGCGAGAGACAAGCCGAATCAAGGATACAGAGGTAAGCAGAGTAGAATAAGCAAGCCGGGTCAAAACCAAAGGGAATAAGCAGAACACAAGCACTGAGTGACTAGAACAAGCTAGAACCACGACAGGGCAATGAGCTGACGAGAGAAGCTCCGTTAAATACCCTGTTCCGAAAAGTAACCACGCCTCTGAGGCGTCCTGATTGGTCCTGCAGCAATTGACTGACAGGTCGTTCCGGTAGTTTCCTGACGACTTCCGGACGTGATGCTGTAAAAGGCCGTCACTCCCTCGCGGCCGGCTTTGCACGACCGGATAGACCGCGAGGAAGGAAGCCATCAGGCCGTCTGGATGAAGGAACTGCTAAGTCTCTACCTCTTTCGGAGGTAGAGACCACAGGTACCCTGACAGTTTCCTAGTTTCCTAGTTTGTTGCAAAATTGGAAAAAACTTCAAACTGGGTTTTTGCCTTCTTTTGGATCAACAGCAAAAACAGATGTGAGAAAGGCTAAACTTGATGAACGCTTGTCTCTTTTCAACTATGTAACTGTAATACTTATCTTTGTAATCTCTGCTGTATGAAAGCGGATTAGTGCGCAGATAACATTGTCTGTGAGGATTTGTCCTATAATTACCTGTTCCTTATGTGCTTCATTGTTCTCCAGACCATCTACTTGCAGCAGATTCTTGGCGACCCCAATGCATGGCAGGCTGGTTTGGATCCCGAGGTGGCATGCCACTCCAAACCCTGTACGACAAAAACAGGCTCAAACTAAGCGCATGTGACCGTACATTGTTAAAGCGAATGTTGATATCATAGTTCTGGTTACTGTGACATATCTAAGAACAGAAGTTAGCGGAGTCTGATGGCCCAGGTTTATGGACAGCTGAACCTTATCCAATAACCTTTATACTGTGAATTGTTGCCAGTCTTTGGCTACTCAGTCTCAGGCAGTTACCCAGCTACATTTGGTTATTTCAAGACATCCCTGTGAATAAAGTTATTTCAAGAATTTACTGGACCTCACAGACAAGTCTAGTTTAGGGACTGACCGATATTGATTTTATAGAGCCGATACCGATAATCTGTGAACTTTCAGGCTGATAGCCAATAGCTTACCGATATTCAGTACATTTACCATTTTGAGAAAACTATTTTATTTTTTTTGCAAATCTTTTTGGTAAAGGCACAAAATATACATGCCATTTTTTTTTTATGTTTTCAAGAATATTTATATGTGTGTGTGTAGTGGATGCAGTGAGAGTATTTGATTAGTAAATGCAGTGTGTATTTGTTTGTGTAGTGCAGGGGTAGGCAACCTTCGGCTCTACAGATGTTGTGGACTACATCTCCCTTGATGCTTTGCCAGCAATATGGCTGTAAAAGCATTATGGGAGATGTAGTCCAAAACATCTGTAGAGCCGAAGGTTGCCTACCCCTGGTGTAGTGGATGCAGTGTGTTTGTGTGTAAATATGTGCGGTAGGAACATACGCCCCCCCCCCATTCCTCTTAATGTTCCTCTCCCTTATTTTTAAGTGCCCCACCCCCCACCCAGTGTTCCTTTTCCCTTCCCTGTACCTTAGTGCCCTCCCTTAATGTTCCTCTCTCCCCCCTAGTGTTCTTTCCCCTCTCCCCTAGTGTTCTCCCCCATAGTCTTCTTCCCACCCAAACCATAGTGTTCTCCTCTCCTCTGTCCCATAGCATTTTTTCCTCCCCTTTCCCATAGTGGTTCCTAGTGTCCCAATAGTGCATTCTCCTGTCCTTTTGGTATTTGACCGGCTTATTATCGACTATTCTGGTTTCCCTGACTCGGCTTTGTTCCTCGTGATTGTGTATTTCTGGCTTCCCTTGACCTCGGCTTGTTTTTGAAGTTTCTTGTAGTTTTCTCTATATTCAGGCAACTCTAAGGGCCGGCTTAGGGACTTTCTATCTGTCTCTGTAATCTAGAGATACAGGATTATAACTGCACCCCTTGCCCTCACCAGCAGTTACTCTACTGCCCCCCCGGCCCTCACCAGCAGTTACTCTACTGCCCCCCCTTGGCCCTCACCAGTTACTCTACCCTTGGCCCTCACCAGCAGTTACTCTACTGCCCATCCCAGGCCCTCACCAGCAGTTACTCTACTGCCCCCCCAGGCCCTCACCAGCAGTTACTCTACTGCCCCCTCCCCCGGCCCTTACCAGCAGTTACTCTACTGCCCTCTCCCCCAGCCCTCACCAGCAGTTACTCTACTGCCCCCCCCCCCGGCCCTCACCAGCAGTTACTCTACTGCCCCCCTGGCCCTCACCAGCAGTTACTCTACTGCCCCCCCTGGCCCTCACCAGCAGTTACTCTACTGCCCCCCTGGCCCTCACCAGCAGTTACTCTACTGCTCCCCCCCCTGGCCCTCACCAGCAGTTACTCTACTGTCCCCCTGGCCCTCACCAGCAGTTACTCTACTGCTCCCCCCCTGGCCCTCACCAGCAGTTACTCTACTGCCCCCCGGCCCTCACCAGCAGTTACTCTACTGCCCCCCCCCCCCCGGCCCTCACCAGCAGTTACTCTACTGCCCCCCCCCCCGGCCCTCACCAGCAGTTACTCTACTGCCCCCCCCCCCTGCCCTCACCAGCAGTTACTCTACTGCCCCCCCCCCCGGCCCTCACCAGCAGTTACTCTACTGCCCCCCCTGGCCCTCACCAGCAGTTACTCTACTGCCCCCCTGGCCCTCACCAGCAGTTACTCTACTGCCCCCCCTGGCCCTCACCAGCAGTTACTCTACTGCCCCCCCTGGCCCTCACCAGCAGTTACTCTACTGCCCCCCTGGCCCTCACCAGCAGTTACTCTACTGCTCCCCCCCCTGGCCCTCACCAGCAGTTACTCTACTGTCCCCCTGGCCCTCACCAGCAGTTACTCTACTGCTCCCCCCCTGGCCCTCACCAGCAGTTACTCTACTGCCCCCCGGCCCTCACCAGCAGTTACTCTACTGCCCCCCCCCCCCGGCCCTCACCAGCAGTTACTCTACTGCCCCCCTGGCCCTCAACAGCAGTTACTCTACTACCCCCCCAGCCCCCCGGCCCTCACCAGCAGTTACTCTACTGCACCCCCCCCCCCGGCCCTCACCAGCAGTTACTCTTCTACCCCTCCTCCCCCCTGGCCCTCACCAGCAGTTACTCTACTGCACCCCCCCCCCCGGCCCTCACCAGCAGTTACTCTACTGCCCCCCTGGCCCTCACCAGCTGTTACTCTACTGCCCCCCTGGCCCACACCAGCAGTTACTCTACTGCCCCCCTGGCCCACTCCAGCAGTTACTCTACTGCCCCCCTGGCCCACTCCAGCAGTTACTCTACTGCCCCCCTGGCCCACTCCAGCAGTTACTCTACTGCCCCCCTGGCCCACTCCAGCAGTTGCTCTACTGCCCCCTGGCCCTCACCAGCAGTTGCTCTACTGCCCCCCTGGCCCTCACCAGCAGTTACTCTACTGCCCCCCTGGCCCTCACCAACAGTTACTCTACCCCCCCCCCCCCCTCGGCCATCACCAGCAGTTAGTCTACTGCCCCCCCTGGCCATCACCAGCAGTTACTATACTGCCCCCCCCTGGCCCTCACCAGCAGTTACTATACTACCCCCCCCCCCCAACCGGCCCTCACCAGCAGTTACTCTACTGCCCCCCTGGCCCTCACCAGCAGTTACTCTACTGCTCCCCCCCTGGCCCTCACCAGCAGTTACTCTACTGCCCCCCGGCCCTCACCAGCAGTTACTCTACTGCCCCCCCCCCGGCCCTCAACAGCAGTTACTCTACTGCCCCCCTGGCCCTCAACAGCAGTTACTCTACTACCCCCCCCCCCCCCCCGGCCCTCACCAGCAGTTACTCTACTGAACGTCCCCCCCGGCCCTCACCAGCAGTTACTCTTCTACCCCTCCTCCCCCCTGGCCCTCACCAGCAGTTACTCTACTGCACCCCCCCCCCCCCCGGCCCTCACCAGCAGTTACTCTACTGCCCCCCTGGCCCTCACCAGCTGTTACTCTACTGCCCCCCTGGCCCACTCCAGCAGTTACTCTACTGCCCCCCTGGCCCACTCCAGCAGTTGCTCTACTGCCCCCTGGCCCTCACCAGCAGTTGCTCTACTGCCCCCCTGGCCCTCACCAGCAGTTACTCTACTGCCCCCCTGGCCCTCACCAACAGTTACTCTACTGCCCCCCTGGCCCTCACCAACAGTTACTCTACTGCCCCCCCCCCCCTCGGCCCTCACCATCAGTTACTATACTGCCCCCCCTGGCCATCACCAGCAGTTACTATACTGCACTGCTAACCTACAAAGATACCCTCATTCTGATGTGTTAATGTAAAGAAAGCGTACAATGCGTTTTCCTCTGCATGAATAATGAGGTATGTTTCAGTGATTTGGTCACTGTGCAGGTTCTGAATGATTCTAAAAAGTATGGTCTATTAATTTTCTCCAGAATTCTCTTTTTATATTGTATAAACTTCTGAAAGATAAGCTCAGTGGCAGTTTACGTGTTGTGTGATACACACTGCTATAAAGTCACACATTACATAATAAATCACATTCAGCTCTTAAAATGCACTAATGCTTCAATACGAGCACATTACATCCAGCTGTGTACAGCAAAGGGATCTGCAGCAAAGCCATAAATCCACATTAATATAATAAATAACTCAAAAAAAGGTTTACAATAACGGTCACGGACTGGGGAATGGGATCAGAAGGGCTTTAGATCTGTGAAGAGGATGCAATGATTTTTAGACATTATTTATTATTACACATTAGTGACCTTTTTTACTAAATCGTGATGACTTGGCAAAACTGAGTAAAATTGGAGAGATTTCTCCCAGGCTATGTTACGATACAATTGTAATCAGGGAAAGTTTAAAAGAGGAGATAGAGCTGTGCCCTGTTCTTACTTTGTTATATATGGACGTACCTGTCCAGCTGGGTCAGCTGTTGACTGGGGGCAAGGTTGGAATTGTTTTAAGTGTGCCTACGTTATCTATATCACTTTTTAAGATTTATTCATATAGCGACAACATATTCTGCAGTGCTGTACAACAGATAAACCAAGGCAAACAATTTTGACACAAACACGTTTGACATACAGGAACAATAGGTGAACAAGGGTCAAAGTAATGTTTTGGGCATAGACTGATGCTTTAGGTGACATTTTCTGCCACAGATTAGAGTTGTGGCACAGTGTGTCGGTGCTGCCATAGATTAGAGTTGTGGCACAGTGTGTCGGTGCTGCCATAGATTAGAGTTTTGGCACAGTGTGTTGGTGCTGCCATAGATTAGAGTTGTGGCACAGTGTGTCGGTGCTGCCATAGATTAGAGTTTTGGCACAGTGTGTTGGTGCTTTCTGCCATAGATTAGAGTTGTGGCACAGTGTGTTGGTGCTTTCTGCCATAGATTAGAGTTGTGGCACAGTGTGTTGGTGCTGCCATAGATTAGAGTTGTGGCACAGTGTGTTGGTGCTGCCATAGATTAGAGTTGTGGCACAGTGTGTTGGTGCTGCCATAGATTAGAGTTTTGGCACAGTGTGTCGGTGCTGTCATAGATTAGAGTTTTGGCACAGTGTGTTGGTGCTGCCATAGATTAGAGTTGTGGCACAGTGTGTTGGTGCTTTCTGCCATAGATTAGAGTTTTGGCACAGTGTGTTGGTGCTTTCTGCCATAGATTAGAGTTGTGGCACAGTGTGTTGGTGCTGCCATAGATTAGAGTTGTGGCACAGTGTGTTGGTGCTGCCATAGATTAGAGTTTTGGCACAGTGTGTTGGTGCTGCCATAGATTAGAGTTGTGGCACAGTGTGTTGGTGCTGCCATAGATTAGAGTTTTGGCACAGTGTGTTGGTGCTGCCATAGATTAGAGTTGTGGCACAGTGTGTTGGTGCTTTCTGCCATAGATTAGAGTTGTGGCACAGTGTGTCGGTGCTGTCATAGATTAGAGTTGAGGCACAGTGTGTCGGTGCTGTCATAGATTAGAGTTGTGGCACAGTGTGTTGGTGCTGCCATAGATTAGAGTTTTGGCACAGTGTGTTGGTGCTGCCATAGATTAGAGTTGTGGCACAGTGTGTTGGTGCTGCCATAGATTAGAGTTGTGGCACAGTGTGTTGGTGCTTTCTGCCATAGATTAGAGTTGTGGCACAGTGTGTTGGTGCTTTCTGCCATAGATTAGAGTTGTGGCACAGTGTGTTGGTGCTTTCTGCCATAGATTAGAGTTGTGGCACAGTGTGTTGGTGCTGCCATAGATTAGAGTTGTGGCACAGTGTGTTGGTGCTGTCATAGATTAGAGTTGTGGCACAGTGTGTTGGTGCTGCCATAGATTAGAGTTGTGGCACAGTGTGTTGGTGCTGCCATAGATTAGAGTTTTGGCACAGTGTGTTGGTGCTGCCATAGATTAGAGTTGTGGCACAGTGTGTCGGTGCTGCCATAGATTAGAGTTTTGGCACAGTGTGTTGGTGCTGCCATAGATTAGAGTTTTGGCACAGTGTGTTGGTGCTGCCATAGATTAGAGTTGTGGCACAGTGTGTTGGTGCTGCCATAGATTAGAGTTGTGGCACAGTGTGTTGGTGCTGCCATAGATTAGAGTTTTGGCACAGTGTGTTGGTGCTTTCTGCCATAGATTAGAGTTTTGGCACAGTGTGTTGGTGCTGTCATAGATTAGAGTTGTGGCACAGTGTGTTGGTGCTTTCTGCCATAGATTAGAGTTTTGGCACAGTGTGTTGGTGCTGCCATAGATTAGAGTTGTGGCACAGTGTGTTGGTGCTTTCTGCCATAGATTAGAGTTGTGGCACAGTGTGTTGGTGCTGCCATAGATTAGAGTTTTGGCACAGTGTGTTGGTGCTGCCATAGATTAGAGTTTTGGCACAGTGTGTTGGTGCTTTCTGCCATAGATTAGAGTTTTGGCACAGTGTGTTGGTGCTGCCATAGATTAGAGTTGTGGCACAGTGTGTTGGTGCTTTCTGCCATAGATTAGAGTTGTGGCACAGTGTGTTGGTGCTGCCATAGATTAGAGTTTTGGCACAGTGTGTTGGTGCTTTCTGCCATAGATTAGAGTTTTGCACAGTGTGTTGGTGCTGTCATAGATTAGGTTTGGCACAGTGTGTTGGTGCTTTCTGCCATAGATTAGAGTTGTGGCACAGTGTGTCGGTGCTGCCATAGATTAGAGTTTTGGCACAGTGTGTTGGTGCTGCCATAGATTAGAGTTTTGGCACAGTGTGTTGGTGCTGCCATAGATTAGAGTTTTGGCACAGTGTGTTGGTGCTGCCATAGATTAGAGTTGTGGCACAGTGTGTTGGTGCTGCCATAGATTAGAGTTGTGGCACAGTGTGTTGGTGCTGCCATAGATTAGAGTTTTGGCACAGTGTGTTGGTGCTTTCTGCCATAGATTAGAGTTTTGGCACAGTGTGTTGGTGCTGCCATAGATTAGAGTTGTGGCACAGTGTGTTGGTGCTTTCTGCCATAGATTAGAGTTTTGGCACAGTGTGTTGGTGCTGCCATAGATTAGAGTTGTGGCACAGTGTGTTGGTGCTGCCATAGATTAGAGTTGTGGCACAGTGTGTTGGTGCTTTCTGCCATAGATTAGAGTTGTGGCACAGTGTGTTGGTGCTGCCATAGATTAGAGTTTTGGCACAGTGTGTTGGTGCTTTCTGCCATAGATTAGAGTTTTGCACAGTGTGTTGGTGCTGTCATAGATTAGGTTTGGCACAGTGTGTTGGTGCTGTCATAGATTAGGTTTTGCACAGTGTGTCGGTGCTGTCATAGATTAGAGTTGTGGCACAGTGTGTCGGTGCTGTCATAGATTAGAGTTGTGGCACAGTGTGTTGGTGCTGCCATAGATTAGAGTTGTGGCACAGTGTGTTGGTGCTTTCTGCCATAGATTAGAGTTTTGCACAGTGTGTTGGTGCTGCCATAGATTAGAGTTTTGGCACAGTGTGTTGGTGCTGCCATAGATTAGAGTTGTGGCACAGTGTGTTGGTGCTTTCTGCCATAGATTAGAGTTGTGGCACAGTGTGTTGGTGCTGCCATAGATTAGAGTTTTGGCACAGTGTGTTGGTGCTTTCTGCCATAGATTAGAGTTTTGCACAGTGTGTTGGTGCTGTCATAGATTAGGTTTGGCACAGTGTGTTGGTGATGTCATAGATTAGGTTTTGCACAGTGTGTCGGTGCTGTCATAGATTAGAGTTGTGGCACAGTGTGTTGGTGCTTTCTGCCATAGATTATAGTTTTGGCACAGTGTGTTGGTGCTGTCATAGATTAGGTTTGGCACAGTGTGTTGGTGCTGTCATAGATTAGTTTTGGCACAGTGTGAAGCCATTTTCTGCTATAAAGTAAAGTAGTGATTTGTTAGCACAATCATCGTGATGGCAGTGAGGATTTTTGCACTGTTGTGGCACACTGTATATATGATGTGTTTGGCATTGTGTGAATTCCTTTTTAATATATAGTGAGGATACCACTGACCTGCTACCACTAAATAGCCCAGCAGATCACTTGGCATCAAATGCCCCAATACCCGGTGTATGGACTGTATTTACATCGGACAAACTACAATCACACTTTGGGATTTCTTCAATATTATTTTATCTGGAATTTAACAATAGTTCACTGTGTAATGAATAAACTCACCATTTATATATCATTTCTCCCAAAAACAAATTACTCTAAGTATAATTCACTGACCATATTATATCTTATTTTCTATTAAAAGTTTGATGGATTTTACACCCGGACACTTCTGCGTAAAACTCAAGCTAAATCAATCTTACACAATAAATTGTAGGTCTTACCCCTGTGATGCAGAACGCCATTGCCGTCTACAAAGAGAACCTAGAAGAGACACATACAAACCGTTACAACAGTCAATAAATGCTATAAATAATATGTACAAACACAGGAAATTCTATATCCACTATATCACAGGGCAGGGTCACAATCATTGGCAGAGAGTCACCTGAGCACTGCTTTGTTCTAGATAAATATGGCTTCTCCTGCTGAAGTGAAACTAGATGTGGTTTGGGCGCCAGTTGTGGGCTCAGATGTGTGGTCATACTGTGCTTAAACAATTTAACATCTTACCGTGTGAACCACGCCAGGACATTCCTGACACCATAACCACTAAAACAGACTGTAGTAGTTATGGATGGTGCTTGGAGTGTTCTGTTAATTACCCCCCCCATTTTTTTTAAATGTATATTAAATATTTAGTTAAAGGGACATTATAGTCACCAAAACAACTTTAGCTAAATGATGCAGTTTTAGTGTATAGATCATGCCCCTACAGTCTCACTGCTCAATACTTTGCCATTTAGGAGTTAAATAACTTTTGTTTCTGTTTATGCAGCCCTAATCGCACCTCCGCTGGCTGTGACTGACAACCTGCATTAAAACAAAATGGTAACTTACTTTAAAAGATGTTCTCTCTTGCTCTGTAAATTGAGCTTTAATCACACATAGGAGGCTCCCGCAAGGTCTAGCAAGCTTTTAACATAGCAGGAGATAATGGTGTCTAAATTAAATACACTGTGCAATAAAGGAAGTGTAAACATTAGCTGACTCTTTACAGGAAGTGTTTAGGAAGGCTGTGTAGGTCACATGCAGGGAGGTGTGACTAGAGCTGTATAAACAAAGATTTAACTCCTAAATGGCAGAGAATTGAGCAGCGAGACTGCAGAGGCATGATCTATACACCAAAACTGCTTCATTAAGATAAATGTTATTTTGGTGCATATAGTGTCCTTTTATGGGCATCACAATCCCACCCAGTCCTAGCACAGTCAGGGCACACATTGCATTGGGAAGGGGAGAGACAGAAAGTGGTGCTAACCTGGAAAAGGAGCAGAGCTACTAATGGAGTGTGCCAACTGGTTGCCCAGGTTTCCATGGTGATTTCCCACTTTTCAGAGCATGCCTCTGTTTATAGACAACCTCCACATCTATGTGGAGTTCTCTATGCCGACTGCCAGGAGCCATGATGGAGGCACCCAGTTCCAAGAGAGAGGTAAATACAGAGTAATACAGTGTAGGTTTATTCATTATTACAAGTCTTGGGAAGAATTGGAGAGTCAGCTCATGGGGCAAAAAATATTTTATTATTCTCGAAATAGGAAAATATAAAATCCAACTCACTTGAGGCATCAGGCTTGGATTGGTTTTCATCAGACTGCGTACAGCTTCTGATAAGGATGGCACCTCTCTAAAGGCCAGAAAACCTGCAACATAGGGGGCATCAAGGGGCACCATGTGACAGTCCTCATAGATCACCTATACAGACACCACAAAAAACATCACCTGGATCAGTGACAAACACAGAATATATAAACTCCCGCGCCCATGCAGACAGCCTTTATCCTGCCACGTACATGAATTTGCATTATAGGATCATGTGTAAAATTTCTACTCTCCACAGTTACGTGTACGGTCAGCCCAGCAAGCAGAAATTCACCCCTGGTGAGTGTGCTAGGGACCTTCCAGGCTTGCAGTGGCTAGTTACTTTTAGGGCTGGCTAGTAAAGTAGAATTCAAAATTTAGAGCCATGTCCGAAGTATGTGGTTGCTAAAAGGTAGGCCTTACAGTAACGGGTTCCAATATGTGCATAAAATAACCTTATTCTATTCTAAGTTCATATTCATATTATTAAGTCCTCTCTGCTTGACATACTGGAAGGCTGTTTTGAGTCGGTTTAATCTAGTTTATCCTTAAAACCACTGAAGTCTTTATTTGAGCCAAGTTAAAGGGCTCAAGTTTAAATAAGTGGTTTTATTTTCTTCTTTATCGGCATAAGATGTTAAGTACTACGCTACTTACACTAATTACATGGAATTTCCCTCTAAGGAAATGAAGGTGGGGGAGATCTTGGTGTGCGGAGTGAGACCGAAGATGGATAATATCTATTTGAGAAGGTGGGGTGGTACCTTAAAGGCAGAAAAACGTATTCTCTACGTGAGCTGGTTTGTGTGGATCTGTTACATGTGAGTGCAAATACATGTATTGCTATCTTTTAATTTTTTGGGAATATAGCAAATATACTACACTATAAGTTTTTGAAATTTATATAATATTGAGAACCTGCAGAAGGCTCATTGGGCATGGCCGTCAACTCCCCTGTTCCTGTGCGTCCAACTTGTCTGGTTACAATTACATGCCTGTTAGTCCACCCATTGTAAAGCACTACGGAATTTGTTGGCGCTATATAAATCATAAAATAACTCATTGCAGAGAGTTGTCTGAAGCCTAAATAATGTGATATGCTACCTAAAACTATGGGGGGCTACTAAAAAAAACTATTTAACTATTTGTGTATGTGACCTAAGATCATAGGAAGGCTACCCACAATCCATCTCTGCAAACTACCATAATCTTCATATAAAGATACGATGCTTGGGCTTAGCTACAGAACAAAATAGCTGTGGTCGAAACGCAGCCAACAAGAGTTCCCGTATAATATCACCTCCAGATCTGGATAACTGAGGACCACAAGGGACGCACACGCAATGGTGTCATCTTCTTTACTGTAGGAGATGTCGACCCCTCCAACTCGCTCCAATCCCGGGAAGTCTGGAAGCACCTGCCAGGGTTCTGTGTTGGAGCAGATCAGGCTTTCTTTCAGGAGGGACTGCTCGCTGAACGAAATGGGTCAAGAAATACAAAATGAAGGGTTAGGTGAAATCGGACACACGTAGCGCTTTTTCATTTTTGGAGGTTTATTATCAAGTCTCTTTGCCCGAAACTTTTTCCTGTCTCCTTGTTTGGATTTTAAAGAAGCGGGTTAGCTTTTTGGGCTGCGCTCTACCCATTCCTTTTATATACTTATTGGCGTTTTTAGAAATCGCAGATAGAATCTGCTCATAGTAACATGACTTGATGTTTGTAAATTGAAAAAAATAAAAAATCCATTTTGTTGCTCCCAATTACTGGGGGAGAGAGAATGTCTGACCCGTGGGAGGATAAACCAGTAATCCCTATTCAATAAAACGACCTGTTAAAGGGATACACACACACTGCTGGCAGAGGACTTCTAGGGATGGAATAAGGAAGTAGATAAACTACATTTCCCGGCATTCCTGGCGGCGGTGACGTCACGGGCAGGGGCTGTTATAGGGCCTCTCTCTGGCCCCTGGGGGCCCCACTCACCTCTCCCACCGGCTCCGTGTGGCCGCCTCCTCCTCGCTGACCCCCAGCCCCTCAGCAGCCGCCATGACGGGCCCCTTCGGCAGGGACGACAACTTCCGGCTCCGGGGTATGACGTCATCGACTAAGTCACCTGCAGGGCTGGCTGAGAACTGCAACTCCCATCAGGCTGTCACTTCTAAGAGGGGTTGTAATCCTCCAGGGAATGTCCAGTTTCCCAATTATCCCTCCCTGGGGGTAGTCCCAGTTATCCCCCCCTGGGGGTAGTCCCAGTTATCCCCCCCTGGGGGTAGTCCCAGTTATCCCCCCCTGGGGGTAGTCCCAGTTATCCCCTCTTGGGGGTAGTCCCAGTTATCCCCCCCCTCTGGGGGTAGTCCCAGTTATCCCCTCTTGGGGGTAGTCCCAGTTATCCCCTCTTGGGGGTAGTCCCAGTATCCCCTCCTGGGGGTAGTCCCAGTTATCCCCCCCCCCCTGGGGGTAATCCCAGTTATCCCCCCCCCCCTGGGGGTAGTCCCAGTTATCCCCCCCCTCTGGGGGTAGTCCCAGTTATCCCCCCCCTCTGGGGGTAGTCCCAGTTATCCCCCCCCTCTGGGGGTAGTCCCAGTTGTCCCCTCCTGGGGGTAGTCCCAGTTGTCCCCTCCTGGGGGTAGTCCCCCCCCCTGGGGGTAGTCCCAGTTATCCCCTCCTGGGGGTAGTCCCAGTTATCCCCTCTTGGGGGTAGTCCCAGTTATCCCCTCTTGGGGGTAGTCCCAGTATCCCCTCCTGGGGGTAGTCCCAGTTATCCCCCTGGGGGTAGTCCCAGTTATCCCCCCCCTGGGGGTAGTCCCAGTTATCCCCCCCCTGGGGGTAGTCCCAGTTATCCCCCCCCCTCTGGGGGTAGTCCCAGTTATCCCCCCCTCTGGGGGTAGTCCCAGTTATCCCCCCCCTCTGGGGGTAGTCCCAGTTGTCAGACAATCTAGGGATGGAATAAGGAAGTAGATAAACTACATTTCCCGGCATTCCTGGCGGCGGTGACGTCACGGGCAGGGGCTGTTATAGGGCCTCTCTCTGGCCCCTGGGGGCCCCACTCACCTCTCCCACCGGCTCCGTGTGGCCGCCTCCTCCTCGCTGACCCCCAGCCCCTCAGCAGCCGCCATGACGGGCCCCTTCGGCAGGGACGACAACTTCCGGCTCCGGGGTATGACGTCATCGACTAAGTCACCTGCAGGGCTGGCTGAGAACTGCAACTCCCATCAGGCTGTCACTTTTAAGAGGGGTTGTAGTCCTCCAGGGAATGTCCAGTTTCCCAATTATCCCTCCCTGGGGGTAGTCCCAGTTATCCCCCCCTGGGGGTAGTCCCAGTTATCCCCCCCTGGGGGTAGTCCCAGTTATCCCCCCTTGGGGGTAGTCCCAGTTATCCCCCCTTGGGGGTAGTCCCAGTTATCCCCTCTTGGGGGTAGTCCCAGTTATCCCCTCCTGGGGGTAGTCCCAGTTATCCCCCCCCTGGGGGTAGTCCCAGTTATCCCCCCCTGGGGGTAGTCCCAGTTATCCCCCCCCCCCCTGGGGGTAGTCCCAGTTATCCCCCCCCCCCTGGGGGTAGTCCCAGTTATCCCCCCCCCTGGGGGTAGTCCCAGTTATCCCCCCCCCCCCTGGGGGTAGTCCCAGTTATCCCCCCCCCCTGGGGGTAGTCCCAGTTATCCCCCCCCCCTGGGGGTAGTCCCAGTTATCCCCCCCCCCCTGGGGGTAGTCCCAGTTATCCCCCCCCCCTGGGGGTAGTCCCAGTTATCCCCCCCCCCTGGGGGTAGTCCCAGTTATCCCCCCCCCCTGGGGGTAGTCCCAGTTATCCCCCCCCCCCTGGGGGTAGTCCCAGTTATCCCCCCCCCCTGGGGGTAGTCCCAGTTATCCCCCCCCCCTGGGGGTAGTCCCAGTTATCCCCCCCCCCTGGGGGTAGTCCCAGTTATCCCCCCCCCCTGGGGGTAGTCCCAGTTATCCCCCCCCTCTGGGGGTAGTCCCAGTTATCCCTCCCCTCTGGGGGTAGTCCCAGTTATCCCCCCCCTCTGGGGGTAGTCCCAGTTATCCCCCCCCTCTGGGGGTAGTCCCAGTTGTCCCCCCCCTGGGGGTAGTCCCAGTTGTCCCCCCCCTGGGGGTAGTCCCAGTTGTCCCCTCCTGGGGGTAGTCCCAGTTATCCCCTCCTGGGGGTAGTCCCAGTTATCCCCCCCTGGGCGTAGTCCCAGTTATCCCCCCCTGGGGGTAGTCCCAGTTATCCCCTCTTGGGGGTAGTCCCAGTTATCCCCTCTTGGGGGTAGTCCCATGTAACGGATCCACTGGCACCCCGACTGGGTACCTCCGTTGAAAGATGCTCCTAGCGCTTCCAGAGGACTCCAAGCACTCCACCAGACACCATAAGCACCGCAGGCTGCAGCTATCTCCCTTCAGAACGAAGCAGGAACAAGCTCTTACAAGAGCTCAGTGATTATAGCAAGGGAATATGCCTAGCATAGCAATCCCTTGTAGCAGCAATATACAGTACAATGTGCCCCAAATAACCAAGGGGCCATAGTCAGTAGGTAGGAGGCTAGCAAACAGGCTTCTCCAGGGCCCAGTGGCGAGGTTGGTTTCGCCACATTTCTCCCCTTTTCCAAACAGACTAACAGGGTACCCGACCTCTTGCCGGTCAGTGCCCTTGTTAGTCCAGCAGCCCACCCACAAAACAGAAACAGCAGTACAGTCCACCCACAATGAATGGTTACTACACCTGAGTAATGGAAAAACTTGTCCAGGTCCAGGTGCCTCACCCCGGCTGTGTGGGGGACTGGTAGGCTGTTTTGGTGGGTTGCTGAGTGGGCAGACTGGTGCCAGCACTACTACGGGAGTAGTCTGGTTGGAGCCTTGCTGGAGACCGACTGCCTCCCCTTTAGCTGCGCAGCTCTGCTGCTGGAGACCGACTGTCTCCCCTTGAGTTACACAGCTCTGCTGCTGGAGACCGACTGTCTCCCCTTTAGTTACACAGCTCTGCTGCTGGAGACAGACTGTCTCCCCTTTGGCTAAACAGCCCTGTTGTCCCAGTTACCCCCCCCTGGGGGTAGTCCCAGTTATCCCCCCCCTGGGGGTAGTCCCAGTTATCCCCCCCCTCCTGGGGGTAGTCCCAGTTGTCCCCCTCCTGGGGGTAGTCCCAGTTGTCCCCTCCTGGGGGTAGTCCCAGTTATCCCCCCTTGGCTTATCTATCTGCTTTCTATACAGATTTAGGCTTGGTTGACTACCCAATTTCTGGCTACTGACCCTGGTTTGTCTGATTATATTACATTTGGATTCCTGACTTAGTTGGTTAGTCTTAGGTTTTTACACTGTTCTGATGTGTGTCTTTCATGTTAAAAGAACACTGTAGGATCAGGAACACAAACATGTATTCCTGACCCTAGTGTTAAAACCACCATCTCAACCCCCCATGTCCTCCTAAACATACAAAAATCTTACTTTTGTTCAAGTCTGAGCTGCTGGCTCTGCTTGCTTGACTGACATCATCAGAAGTGATTATCTGAGCCTATCACAATGCTTTCCCATAGGATTGTCTGAGACTGTCAAGGAGGCAGATCAGGGGCAGAGCCAGCACAAGTCAAACACAGCCCTCAATGCAGCTCTATGAGGAAAAATCAATGTCTCCATGCAGAGGACAGAGACACTGAAAGTCAGTAACACTGTGCAGCACTGCCCCAGGAAGCACCTCTAGCAGCCATCTGAGGAGTGGCCAGTGGAGGTATCACTAGGCTGTAATGTAAGCACTGCATTTTCTCTGGGGAAAAAAAAAGTTTACTGCAAAAAGCCTAAAGGGAATGATTATACTCACCAGAACGAATACAATAAGCTGTAGTTGATCTGGTCCCTTTAAGCCCAGCCACAACAAATTCTGGTAATACCCATTTCTGTATTTTTCATTAGTTAGGTCTTACCTGTTCTTGTTTCCCTTGCTTGGTTACCTATACTGCATTTAGGATCCTATGCTTACCTGTCTGAGGCCCAGGCCCTGACTACTGAATCTTTAAATCTGCAGGCCAATTTCAAAATGCGGGACAAGTCTCTGGGACCCAAGTTGGCAGGGACAGTACTCCAACATGTGGGACTACCCCAGCAAATACAGGGCTGTTGGCACGTCTTACGTGTCTGACTACACACATTCCCATGCCACTAAAACTATATACTGTGTGAACACAAATACATTTCCACACCTGTATACACATATACAAATGTATGTATTTGTAGCGGTCACCCCGGTGAGTAGAGGGGTTTCCACCGCCAGAGATGTCCTATTGTGAGTAGTGCTATAATATTCCAAGCAGTTTGAGAAGCAAGTATCGCTGTTCCCTACAATCACGAGACGAGGCTGCGTGTTGAGGGTGAAGTGAACTGGTTTTAATGGGAGCCACAGCTAGCCTTTTATGTAAGTCCCCATGCAAGGGGTTTCTGGTGACATATTTCAGGGGCATTCCCCACTGGACCTGAGAGGAAACAGCAACATAAGCACACACCTAATTACATTACCTCTCAGGTCCAGGACAAGCATAATAAAAATACCCCAAAATATATACTTAACAATGAGGTACCCCTTCAAGTTCTATATCCCTGGATAGCCTGGATCTGAGCGCCCAACATATCTCGAAATCACTCAGATCCCACGAATGTAGAGGAAACACCACTGGGATATAGTTTAGACCGACCGCACACGAGGCGCCTGCTCAAAATAGTTCCATGAATTCAGGCTGTGCGGTCGGTCTCTTTCGGGAGTACCAAAATACATCACATACATATGAATATCAGTCCGTGCGTATGTTTCCATAGTCTCTGTGGTTCAGGGGAATGTTTCCACCGAACGCCGTTATGTTCGTAAGAATATTGTCAAACATAAGTGGGGGTGGAAGTCTCAGCGGTTTTCGTGCCGTCGAGTGTCCGATTTTAGTTCCATACACTCGACGACCAAACACCGCTGGCCGTTTTCCTTGTTACTCTATTCCATAGAAATTTGTCAAACCCTAATGTAAAAGAAAAAAAACCAAAACACTCAGTGTGTACAAGTTATTATTTATTTTATATTAAACATTCCAGGCTTCACAGTTTTCATATTAAAATTTGGCATAAGAGTTAAAATGCTAAATAAAAGGTATTGTCTCTGTTCTGGAATGTAAACAGAATACTTGGTCCATATCGATTCAGATTTCACTTGCATATAATATTTGAAAGCACCGTAGTGAGTAGATTTCAAGTGCAAACCTTTGTAATTTATTTTCAGATTTAAAAAAAAAGTTTTAAACATTTATCTTTCTACACAAAGATACAGTAAACAAGATTGCAATTTTTTTATATTTTCCATTTAATTAATTTCTATCTGACAAAATTGTAACTTAATCTGGGCATCAGTATGGGATATCCAGTTACAACTAATGAACATAAAGTTAAAGGGACACTGAACACACCATAACCATTTCAGCTCACTGGTTATGGTGCCTGGAGTGCTGTGATGAGGCCCCTCTATTGAGTAGTAACACTGAAAAGGGGGCACCCGGCTTACCGTAGCTCATAGAGGTATGGCTAAGGCAGCAATTGGTCACTTCTTTCTAGTCATACCAATAATGGCAAACGTAATAGCCAATCATAGCCACCCATTGCTGATTCGGCCAACGTTTCCTTGTCAGCCCAAACAGCACAGAGAGGATGGGCTGCTGGGGAGTCTCGTTTAACATTAACAATGGTTTCATGCTGAATGGAAGGAAGGCACCAGTGGACTCGCGACACTAGAACCGTTTGAAGTAGATAAGACAGTTATAGTGTCTCTAACGACTAATATCACAAATCGGGTCCATACGGACTTTCTGCTCCAATTATCCTGCATATTTAGTGCTGACAACTTTATATAGCCCTACTGTAATTAGCATTAAATAGAATGCTGTAAACTTTATATTCATCTAATCCCTACAGCAATCCGGTCTATGTTTAATAAGAGAAACAGACAGAATAATGTGTTTTCCCCTTCTCAGATCACACCAATAGTCATTATATTAGGATTCAATACAAAGGTAACGTAGAATTAATGGGATCCGTCCCTTTACTCACTATAGAAGTGCTTATTGATGTACAGCAAAGGTAGAACGTATACAATGCAATGACTAATGCTGCACTCATCATGGTTTGATTTAGCGATTTTCCTAAGTGGGCTCCACTGCAGCCGCTTTTTATTGTCTAATAAACATGCAGATATTAAATACTGCCGCCATTTGTTCTCTTATGAAGTTTTCTATATTGCAGAATTTTAGCCACTATAAAAACAGTGAGCTCCAGATTATTCATCCCATCCCGGACGTTCGGAATGAACAGAAACATCCAGGACTGTAGAATATGTGCAAACGTTTCCTTCAAAATAAGGAGAAAAAGCCAAATCGCAAGTCCAGACGGCGTTTCGGAAAAAGAATTCTCGATTAAACTTGGCTACATCGTAATCGATTTCAGAATAGGAAAAACTTATAAAAAAATATAGTAATCACAGTAAAAAATATAACACCTGAATCAATTGTAATAAAACAAAATCAAAGTATTTTCCTGGCGAAGGCATATTTCCCTTTCCCAGGCATTTTTAATGGTTTTACCCAACCTAACGATAGAATGAAAAACTGAGCTGCCTTTCTCAGGAATTGAACCTGCAATTCGGAGATATCGCAGCACTAACCACATGATGTAAACAAACTGTATGGATCCCTGGATTGCCGTGCATTTTGCTTGTATTCTAGCAGATCCAGTGATTGCGTAGTTATCGGGCCATACCATAATTAGTAACACTATAAGGAATCTCTATGTAGCAGCATTTATAAAGGCAGTGATACAGGAAACCCGTAAGATCTATGGTCTTATTTTCGAAGCCGATTCCACTTCTTGGCCGCAGTGATCTTCCAGGCCTCTACGCAGTGACATAAACAGATTTCCTCTGGAAAATCGTTTTCTAGTTCTGGAAAGTCGATCTCTTTTCCTTCAATTAAAGGACCCAATGTATCTCTTAACCTGCAAAGAAGAGAAGAGAATCATAATTTTATACTTCATGATTACACGTGGATTGGCTAAATAAACCAATGTTTGAATAAAATGCTGCTGCAATGTAACTAGTAGGACTAGTTATGGAGAAGGTCAAGTCAATGTGATTGTATTGCTCTATCCTGCCGATATTGGTGACTTTGGATATATCTCCACTAGTGATGTACCGAACGGTTCGCCGGCGAATAGTTCCTGGCGAACATAGCGTGTTCGCCACGGCGGGTGAACACATGCGCGGTTCGATCCGCCCCCTATTCGTCATCATTGAATAAACTTTGACCCTGTACCTCACAGTCAGCAGACACATTCCAGCCAATCAGCAGCACACCCTCCCTAGCATACCCTCACACCTCCTGGACAGCATCCATTTTAGATTCATTTGGAAGCTGCATACATTTAAAAATAAATAAATATATTATTTTTTTAATTTTTTTATTTATTATAATTTTTTTAAAAAAATCTTTATTTTTGTAGTGCATGGAGGTAAAACAAATGAGCATGTGGTACCCCAACGGCATTCCTCATGCTTTTCAAGTAACAATTGTAACAATAGGGTATATGTTAATACCCTAGTCTGCGTGGAGACCTCCATGGGTGAAGATGGATTTTTTTTTTACGCTCAGGTTTTTTATTTTATTTTTACGTTCGACGGGTATGATGGCTTTTTATTTGGCCTTTTTTGGGGCTGAAAAATTAAGATTTTAGAAAAAAGAAGACGTTGAATAGTAAGTTGAATTTTACTTTACAGGGTAGTAATTTTATTCCCCCCTCACTATTTTTTAGGGTGAGGGGGGTAGGTAGGGGCTTTTTTATTTGGGTGTGTGACTAGGGGCTTGGGGACCCCTAGTCACCTTTGATGGGGGAGGGGGGGATTTTCATTTAGGGCCCCCACCCGCCGCTCATGGGTGGGGGCCGGGGGGGGACAGTAGGTCCCCCCCTTATTGTTGTTTAGGGCCCCCACCCGCAGCTCAGGGGTGGGGGCCGGGGGGAGGACAGTAGGTCCCCCCCTCTTATTGTAACTTAGGACCCCCATCCGCCGCTCAGGGGTGGGGCGGGGGGGAGGACAGTAGGCCCCCCCCCCATTATTCTTTTATAGGGCTCCCACCCGCAGCTCTGGAGCCATGTTACTCTGTATATAGAGAGGAGCCATGTTTACACTGTATATAGAGGGGAGCCATGTTACTCTGTATATAAAGGGAGCCATGTTTACACGGTATATAGAGGGAAGCCATGTTACTCTGTATATAGAGGGAGCCATGTTTACTCTGTATATAGAGGGAGCCATGTTACTATCTGAGGTGGTTAACTATGATTGGCCCTGGCATGTTTGTTAGTCTGGCCTGCATGGTTGTCTGGCATGAATAAAAGTAGCATGTTTCAACTATATTAGTAGTTAGACTAGTTCGCACTAAAACATGTGCAAATGGGGAGTTTGCGGTTGTGCAAATGGACTGTTTGCGGTTGTTTGCGGTGCGTTAAACGGGGAGTTTGGTCTGTCACTGTGAAGCGGGCGTAACCCTTACACTACCTGATCGATACAACATCATACCTGATGTTTTAAAGCACGTTATTCCAAACAATTTAGGAATGTTAGGTGATTTATGCCCTTTATGGATTAAAACCAGACTCTGCATCAACTATGTAATTTTCCATGGGAGTTTTGCCATGGATCTCCCTCCGGCATGCCACAGTCCAGGTGTTAGTCCCCTTGAAACAACTTTTCCATCACTATTGTGGCCAGAAAGAGTCCCTGTGGGTTTTAAAAATCGCCTGCCCATTGAAGTCTATGGCGGTTCGCCCGGTTAGCGAACCGAAAATTTTATGTTCGTGACATCACTAATCTCCACCTGCACTCACTACTGACTGAGACCATTTACCATCTGACAGAAGAAAAGCTGCCGTACAGTGTCAGCCAATGCTACGGGAAAATATCAGGCCACAATGTTTAGCATCACATCCTGGAATTAAAGAAGGATCCGCTCTCCCTCAGAAAATCTGAACAATGGACACTTTTTATGAAAATAATGACATGCATTAAAGAAACATAAAATACCGGGCCAGCACTGGGTAAAAGAAGGAGATTTACTTACCTTTCAGCCCTCGTAGTATCAGTCTCAAGCATGTAGCTCTGCTGCTTTGATAAGATCATCAAAGTTGATGATCTCTGCCAATCCAATGCTTTCCCATTTAAAAGCATTTTGAGGGTAGCAAGCATGCACTGCGCCAATCAGATGGTGCTCTGAGACATTCGGACTAAAAAAGAGTCAGATATTGACAGATTTTAGAGGCACGTTAACCCTGCAATACAAACATTGCCGTTCTTGCAGGATTACATTGTTTTCAACTGCAAGGACATCCATTATTTTAACTACAAATGGAAGGTGGGACTCCAGCCGGGAACGTTTTTTTAAGAAGGCGACTAATCACTGATTTAAAGGAACGCTTTAGTTCTCGTGCCTGTCAGTACATGAGTACATTCTTACATCATAACCTGCTCACAGTTCTAGAGGTCTAAGTATGTGGCTTTTTCCCACTTACGCCCATGCAGGTCTGAAATCGTCGGTACTCCGAGCCTTTTTAAGTTTCAGTACGATCATCTCATGCAGTTCAAGTAGGAAGAGGTTTGAGCCATGTTGTTCCAGGAATGCGTTAAGTTTCTGCTGACCAGCTTCGTTCAGCCGCTGCTTATATGCTTTGTCCACTTCTTGAAATGGGTCCTGGAAATTCCCAAAACACAAGAGATTAGCGCTTGTGGGGTTCTGGAGATCATAAAGGTTTCGTTGTATGGATTATATTGGACCTTTCCAACTATAGCTCTGTTCAAGTCAGGGATCTGAGAAGTTAAAGCGGCACTGTCATGGCCGAATCCTGTTTTTTTTTAACCCCCCTCCCGACTCCACTACATCTAATTGACCCCCTAGTCACCCCCAAATGCTCCTAAGCCCCCCATATTACCTAGTTTTTTTTATTTTATTTTCTGCCCCGACCTATGTTCAGGGCGCCGCCATCTTTGTGTAGAAGTCCCTGTGGGACGCGTCATCTGCCCACACTAGATAATGCTGTGAGATTCCCGCGCATGCCCAGTTAAACACTTGGGCATGCGAATGGGAATTTCATCTATTCATTCATTTGTCAGAAAGACGAATGAATGAATAGAAATGTCAGACGAACAAACAAACACCAAATATTGGTGTTCGTTTGTTTGTTCAGTTTATTACAAGGTCGGAAAAAATCATACGCTAAAAGATTGAATCCATCTTCACCCGGCGATGGCACAGCGCAGACTGAGCTCCGCAGGGCGGGAAAAGGCTTATGGGAAAAATCCAAAGAACTTTCCCACGCTGTGTAAAATGACTAGCAATCTGATTGGTTGAATTCCAAGTCAACTAATCAGGGTGTTCTGAGTCAAATTGCAGGGCGTGGGAAGGCCTGCAATTTGACTCAGAACACCCTGATTGGTTGACTTGGAATTCAACCAATCAGATTGCTAGTCATTTTACACAGCGTGGGAAAGTTCTTTGGAATTTTCCCACGCTGTGTAAAATGACACAGAGCACTCTTTTTTTTTTTTTTTACAGGCACTTAGTTGTTTTATTCCCCCCTCACTATTTTTGGGGTGAGGGGATAGGTAGGGGTTTAATAATTTGTTTTGGGTGGGGGGGTGACTAGGGGCTTGGGGGCCTCTAGTCACCTTGACACTTTCATATATGGCCCCCACCCGCCGATCAGGGGTGGGGGCTGAGGACAATAAGTCCCCCCCCTCATTAATTTTATGGCCCCCACCCGCCGCTCAGGGGTGGGGGCCGGACAATAGGTCCCCAACCATTCTCATTCAGGGCTCATACCCGGCGCTCATAGTTGGGGGCTGGGGGAGGACAATAGGTCCCACCCATTCTCATTCAGGGCCCCATCCGGCGCTCAGGGGTGGGGGCCGGGGGGAGGACAATAGGTCCCCCCCTCATGGATTTTATGGCTCCCACCTGCCGCTCAGGGACTGCAGCGACATATAATGCATTGATACAGCATGCAGTATCACACACGGGATCAGGACTGCAGCGACATATAATGCATTGATACAGCGTGCAGTATCACACACGGGATCAAGACTGCAGTGACATATAATGCATTGATACAGCGTGCAGTATCACACACGGGATCAGGACTGCAGCGACATATAATGCATTGATACAGTGTGCAGTATAACACACGGGATCAGGACTGCAGCAACATATAATGCATTGATACAGCGTGCAGTATCACACACGGGATCAGGACTGCAGCGACATATAATGCATTGATACAGCATGCAGTATCACACACGGGATCAGGACTGCAGCGACATATAATGCATTGATACAGCGTGCAGTATCACACACGGGATCAGGACTGCTGCGACATATAAGGCATTGATACAGCGTGCAGTATAACACACGGGATCAGGACTGCAGTGACATATAATGCATTGATACAGCATGCAGTATAACACACGGGATCAGGACTGCAGTGACATATAATGCATTGATACAGCGTGCAGTATCACACACGGGATCAGGACTGCAGCGACATATAACGCATTGATACAGCGTGCAGTATCACACACGGGATCAGGACTGCAGCGACATATAATGCATTGATACAGTGTGCAGTATAACACACGGGATCAGGACTGCAGCAACATATAATGCATTGATACAGCGTGCAGTATCACACACAGGATCAGGACTACAGTGACATATAATGCATTGATACAGCATGCAGTATCACATACAGGATCAGGACTGCAGTGACATATAATGCATTGATACAGCGTGCAGTATCACACACGGGATCAGGACTGCAGCGACATATAACGCATTGATACAGCGTGCAGTATCACACACGGGATCAGGACTGCAGCGACATATAATGCATTGATACAGCGTGCAGTATCACACACGGGATCAGGACTGCAGCGACATATAATGCATTGATACAGTGTGCAGTATAACACACGGGATCAGGACTGCAGTGACATATAATGCATTGATACAGTGTGCAGTATCACACACGGGATCAGGACTGCAGTGGCATATAATGCATTGATACAGCATGCAGTATCACATACAGGATCAGGACTGCAGCGACATATAATGCATTAATACAGCATGCAGTATAACACACGGGATCAGGACTGCAGTGACATATAATGCATTGATACAGCGTGCAGTATCACACACGGGATCAGGACTGCAGCGACATATAATGCATTGATACAGCATGCAGTATCACACACGGGATCAGGACTGCAGCGACATATAATGCATTGATACAGCATGCAGTATAACACACGGGATCAGGACTGCAGTGACATATAATGCATTGATACAGCGTGCAGTATCACACACGGGATCAGGACTGCAGCGACATATAATGCATTGATACAGCATGCAGTATCACACACGGGATCAGGACTGCAGTGACATATAATGCATTGATACAGTGTGCAGTATCACACACGGGATCAGGACTGCAGTGACATATAATGCATTAATACAGCGTGCAGTATCACACACGGGATCAGGACTGCAGCGACATATAATGCATTGATACAGCGTGCAGTATCACACACGGGATCAGGACTGCAGTGACATATAATGCATTGATACAGCGTGCAGTATCACACACGGGATCAGGACTGCAGCGACATATAATGCATTGATACAGCGTGCAGTATCACACACGGGATCAGGACTGCAGTGACATATAATGCATTGATACAGTGTGCAGTATCACACACGGGATCAGGACTGCAGTGACATATAATGCATTGATACAGCGTGCAGTATCACACACGGGATCAGGACTGCAGTGACATATAATGCATTGATACAGCATGCAGTATCACACACGGGATCAGGACTGCAGCGACATATAATGCATCAGGACTGCAGCGACATATAATGCATTGATACAGCGTGCAGTATCACACACGGGATCAGGACTGCAGCGACATATAATGCATTGATACAGCGTGCAGTATCACACACGGGATCAGGACTGCAGCGACATATAATGCATTGATACAGCGTGCAGTATCACACACGGGATCAGGACTGCAGCGACATATAATGCATTGATACAGCGTGCAGTATCACACACGGGATCAGGACTGCAGTGACATATAATGCATTGATACAGCGTGCAGTATCACACACGGGATCAGGACTGCAGTGACATATAATGCATTGATACAGCGTGCAGTATCACACACGGGATCAGGACTGCAGTGACATATAATGCATTGATACAGCGTGCAGTATCACACACGGGATCAGGACTGCAGCAACATATAATGCATTGATACAGCGTGCAGTATCACACACGGGATCAGGACTGCAGTGACATATAACGCATTGATACAGCGTGCAGTATCACACACGGGATCAGGACTGCAGCGACATATAACGCATTGATACAGCGTGCAGTATCACACACAGGATCAGGACTGCAGCGACATATAACGCATTGATACAGCGTGCAGTATCACACACAGGATCAGGACTGCAGCGACATATAATGCATTGATACAGCGTGCAGTATCACACACGGGATCAGGACTGCAGCGACATATAATGCATTGATACAGCGTGCAGTATCACACACGGGATCAGGACTGCAGTGACATATAATGCATTGATACAGCATGCAGTATCACACACGGAATCAGGACTGCAGCAACATATAATGCATTGATATAGTGTGCAGTATCCCACATGGGATCAGGACTGCAGCGGCCAATTCAATGCTTTCCCATAGAAGATAAAGCTAGATAGAGATCATCAATGAGGCGGGGCCAAACGCCAGTTTGGCCAATCAGCAGCTCCTCATAGATATGCATTGAATTAATGCATCTCTATGGGGAAAGTTCAGCGTCTCCATGCAGAGCACACTTTGCAGCACTAACCCAGGAATCACCTCTAGTGGCAGTCTGAGTGACTGCCACTGGAGGTGTCCCGAGGCAGCAATGCAAACACTGCCTTTTCTCTGAAAAGGCAGTGTTTACAGCAAAAAGGCTTCAGGGACAGGCTATACTTAGCAGAACAACTACATTAAGCTGGTGACTATAGTGTCCCTATGTCCTTGAAGTGTCCCTAAACTTGTAATGTTCTCATAAGGGAGAATCCTTTACTCTTGCATGAGCCACTAGTATTTTGTGAATAATCAAAGCTAGGGTCTTTTTTCTATTTACTTGTCGTGCCTGCCATATATAAAAAAAAAAAAAAAAATCAATCCCAAAACCTGCATTTATCTTTTAAATAACCTTCTAAGTAACCCCCTGGAACCTCATGAATTAAGACCAAGTCTCCATCCTCACCCTTTTCAGACGCAGGAGATGTTCAGACTTCAGTGCGGTAAGCAGCTGCCAAACCGCTATAATGTGTTTCAAGTGACACCTTTTCAGAGCCTAAAAACAAACAAATTCAGTTATGAGGACGAGTTTCAGCAATAGGGTCAGTTTTTGCAATGTACAAAACATTTTAAAATGTACATGCCAAGGTCGGTAAAATCCGATTGATCACGCTGTATTGCCAACAGGAATGTAGAGATATGGTGAAATACCATCACCTAGAATAAATATATTTTCCCCAGTTATAGTCAACTGATTTATAGAGGAACTGATTACACTCACCTCAAGTATGAGAACGATGGACTCCTCCACCATCTGTAGATCTTTTTCTACATATGTCGAGAGAGGATATTCTGGCTTTCCCTCGGACGTGGCAAGAAATCCCAAAGTGACATTTACAATGCGCAGAGCCTCGCAGACGTCGCTATAAACATTAAGGTCTCGGCTTATACTATCAACGGTGGAATTTGGAAGAGAATCCTAAGGAAGCAAGTTTAAATGTTTTACAAGGTCTGGAAGCTCTTTAGGATACGATTGGTTTATTTTCTGTAAAACAGGGAATGGGTTTCTAACAATACTGTGCTATGCTTGCATAATTTGTAGTAAATATCTATCAGGAGTTAGAGGATCACCACCCTCACTGGCAAAGTCTTCACAACAGGACATTGAATACGATATAACTCATGGTTCAAGTCACATCTGATGATTTCCCCTAAAACCTGGTGAGATGTCTAACAATAAATATAGAATTTCACTCCAGGGTTATCTGTCCAACTTTGGATGATAATAACCGGCTACACGCACTGTGCTAACCTGCCACCAGCGCACTCAGCCTGGCACGACTGGACAGATCTGCAGAGATGCTGAGAAAATCAAACATCCAGATGTGTTGGCAACAGAAAATGGGAGTTAAACCATTCAACTGCCAGACTCCTGTGCACAACCACTACAATACGCTGTACAATACCATGTAGTGAATATGGTGCTTGGAGAGGGCCTTTAATTAATCCAAGTTACTTACAGATCTCCACATTCCAGTGTGTGTCAGCAAGATGATAACTGTACGTAGTCACTCGAAGATGTTCACACCGAACATGGCAGTCTAATTACCGCAACCACTATTGCTCAGTGGTTCGCTCTAGCCCCCAGAAACCAGCCCCTCTCCAGCCACCCGTCTGGCCAACCTGCTTGAATGTAGGGAGGCGACATACAGACTCCTCCTTGCAGTCACGTTTACCGCACTGTCTGCAAAGGGTAGAATAGCGGACTACGTCTGTCGCCAGTCGTACAGTGCATGCACAAAATGAGGCTGCCTAATTCACTTTTGCCGCGGGTGCACCTAGACCTCGGCACAAAAGTGGAGATTACTAAGTATAGGGAGTGTTTCAGGATGGAATGTTGCACATACCGACTCCTACCACCATAACCACTTCTAAAAGCAGAAGTGGCCATTGAGGTATTCTGTATTGCAATACTTCTCAGAAGCACTGCTGGGAAAGGAGGTAAGAACATGTATTCTTAATAAGGAAAATCAACATTGAAAATTGTTATTTGACATTTCCTAAAAATGTCCAGACCCTATTAATTATTTCTAAACTCAGGGCCTGAATCCCCCATTATTGTCTTGCTTACAGGACATGATTAGTGGGACACGTTACCTGGGGCAGTCTTTTCTTGACATCCATAAATATGGTCTCATAGTTCAAATCATGGGCAAGAGTGTACGTTGGTAATCCCTAGTGAGAGGAAGCAAACGGTAAGTCAACAATATGAGTTTACAAATAATATGGAAAACAAACAAACTATCTGACATTGTGTTCTGTTCACAAACTTTTGTGTTTAAATCTCAGAGAAGCAAAAAAAAACACTCAACAAACCTTTATACCAGCGATTAATTACTTGCACCACAAATACATCTTAAAAATTAACCCCCTATAAAGCTCAATGATTTACACTGTAATTACAGGCAATCCGAACAGTCTTAGATCCAAAAGTCTCCAACTCCTATAACCCACACTACCTGAGCAGCACACTCACTGCAGCTCCCCACACCTCCTATAACCCACACTACCTGAGCAGCACGCTCACTGCAGCTCCCCACACCTCCTATAACACACACTACCTGAGCAACACGTTCACTGCAGCTCCCCACACCTCCTATAACACACACTACCTGAGCAGCACGCTCATTGCAGCTCCCCACACCTCCTATAACACACACTACCTGAGCAACACGTTCACTGCAGCTCCCCACACCTCCTATAACACACACTACCTGAGCAGCACGCTCATTGCAGCTCCCCACACCTCCTATAACACACACTACCTGAGCAACACGTTCACTGCAGCTCCCCACACCTCCTATAACCCACACTACCTGAGCAACACGCTCACTGCAGCTCCCCACACCTCCTATAACCCACACTACCTGAGCAGCACACTCACTGCAGCTCCCCACACCTCCTATAACCCACACTACCTGAGCAGCACGCTCACTGCAGCTCCCCACACCTCCTATAACCCACACTACCTGAGCAACACGTTCACTGCAGCTCCCCACACCTCCTATAACCCACACTACCTGAGCGCACACTCACTGCAGCTCCCCACACCTCCTATAACCCACACTACCTGAGCAACACACTCACTGCAGCTCCCCACACCTCCTATCACCCACACTACCTGAGCAACACGTTCACTGCAGCTCCCCACACCTCCTATAACACACACTACCTGAGCAGCACACTCACTGCAGCTCCCCACACCTCCTATAACCCACACTACCTGAGCAACACGTTCACTGCAGCTCCCCACACCTCCTATAACCCACACTACCTGAGCAACACACTCACTGCAGCTCCCCACACCTCCTATAACCCACACTACCTGAGCAGCACACTCACTGCAGCTCCCCACACCTCCTATAACCCACACTACCTGAGCAACACGTTCACTGCAGCTCCCCACACCTCCTATAACCCACACTACCTGAGCAACACACTCACTGCAGCTCCTCACACCTCCTATAACCCACACTACCTGAGCAGCACATTCATTGCAGCTCCCCACACCTCCTATAACCCACACTACCTGAGCAACACGTTCACTGCAGCTCCCCACACCTCCTATAACACACTACCTGAGCAGCACGCTCACTGCAGCTCCCACACTTCCTATAACACACTACCTGAGCAGCACGCTCACTGCAGCTCCCACACTTCCTATAACACACTACCTGAGCAGCACGCTCACTGCAGCTCCCCACACCTCCTATAACCCACACTCACTGCAGCTCCCACACTTCCTATAACACACTACCTGAGCAGCACGCTCACTGCAGCTCCCCACACCTCCTATCACCCACACTACCTGAGCAACACGTTCACTGCAGCTCCCCACACCTCCTATAACCCACACTACCTGAGCAGCACACTCACTGCAGCTCCCCACACCTCCTATAACCCACACTACCTGAGCAACACACTCACTGCAGCTCCCCACACCTCCTATCACCCACACTACCTGAGCAACACGTTCACTGCAGCTCCCCACACCTCCTATAACCCACACTACCTGAGCAGCACACTCACTGCAGCTCCCCACACCTCCTATAACCCACACTACCTGAGCAACACACTCACTGCAGCTCCCCACACCTCCTATCACCCACACTACCTGAGCAACACGTTCACTGCAGCTCCCCACACCTCCTATAACCCACACTACCTGAGCAGCACACTCACTGCAGCTCCCCACACCTCCTATAACCCACACTACCTGAGCAACACGTTCACTGCAGCTCCCCACACCTCCTATAACCCACACTACCTGAGCAACACACTCACTGCAGCTCCCCACACCTCCTATAACCCACACTACCTGAGCAGCACATTCATTGCAGCTCCCCACACCTCCTATAACCCACACTACCTGAGCAACACGTTCACTGCAGCTCCCCACACCTCCTATAACACACTACCTGAGCAGCACGCTCACTGCAGCTCCCACACTTCCTATAACACACTACCTGAGCAGCACGCTCACTGCAGCTCCCACACTTCCTATAACACACTACCTGAGCAGCACGCTCACTGCAGCTCCCCACACCTCCTATAACCCACACTCACTGCAGCTCCCACACTTCCTATAACACACTACCTGAGCAGCACGCTCACTGCAGCTCCCCACACCTCCTATCACCCACACTACCTGAGCAACACGTTCACTGCAGCTCCCCACACCTCCTATAACCCACACTACCTGAGCAGCACACTCACTGCAGCTCCCCACACCTCCTATAACCCACACTACCTGAGCAACACGTTCACTGCAGCTCCCCACACCTCCTATAACCCACACTACCTGAGCAACACACTCACTGCAGCTCCCCACACCTCCTATAACCCACACTACCTGAGCAGCACATTCATTGCAGCTCCCCACACCTCCTATAACCCACACTACCTGAGCAACACGTTCACTGCAGCTCCCCACACCTCCTATAACACACTACCTGAGCAGCACGCTCACTGCAGCTCCCACACTTCCTATAACACACTACCTGAGCAGCACGCTCACTGCAGCTCCCACACTTCCTATAACACACTACCTGAGCAGCACGCTCACTGCAGCTCCCCACACCTCCTATAACCCACACTCACTGCAGCTCCCACACTTCCTATAACACACTACCTGAGCAGCACGCTCACTGCAGCTCCCCACACCTCCTATAACACACACTACCTGAGCAGCACCCTCACTGCAGCTCCCCACACCTCCTATAACACACACTATCTGAGCAGCATGCTCATTGCAGCTCCCCACACCTCCTATAACACACTACCTGAGCAGCACGCTCACTGCAGCTCCCCACACCTCCTATAACACACATTACCTGAGCAGCACATTCACTGCAGCTCCCCACACCTCCTATAACACACACTAGCTGAGCAACACTCTCACTGCAGCTCCCCACACCTCCTATAACACACACTACCTGAGCAGCACCCTCACTGCAGCTCCCCACACCTCCTATAACACACACTATCTGAGCAGCACACTCACTGCAGCTCCCCACACCTCCTATAACCCACACTACCTGAGCAGCACACTCACTGCAGCTCCCCACACATCCTATAACCCACACTACCTGAGCAGCACGCTCACTGCAGCTCCCCACACCTCCTATAACACACACTACCTGAGCAGCACACTCACTGCAGCTCCCAACACCTCCTATAACTCACACTACCTGAGCAACACGCTCACTGCAGCTCCCCACACCTCCTATAACCCACACTACCTGAGCAGCACACTCACTGCAGCTCCCCACACCTCCTATAACCCACACTCACTGCAGCTCCCA
The DNA here is from genome assembly GCF_036172605.1 of Pelobates fuscus. Classification (NCBI taxonomy): domain Eukaryota; kingdom Metazoa; phylum Chordata; class Amphibia; order Anura; family Pelobatidae; genus Pelobates; species Pelobates fuscus. Next base: position 381,363,140 of record NC_086321.1, read on the forward strand.
CACTTCCTATAACACACTACCTGAGCAGCACACTCACTGCAGCTCCCCACACCTCCTATAACCCACACTACCTGAGCCGCACACTCACTGCAGCTCCCCACACCTCCTATAACCCACACTACCTGAGTGCACACTCACTGCAGCTCCCCACACCTCCTATAACCCACACTACCTGAGCAGCACACTCACTGCAGCTCCCCACACCTCCTATAACACACACTACCTGAGCAGCACACTCACTGCAGCTCCCCACACCTCCTGTAACACACACTACCTGAGCAGCACGCTCACTGCAGCTCCCCACACCTCCTATAACACACACTACCTGAGCAACACACTCACTGCAGCTCCCCACACCTCCTATAACACACACTACCTACGCAGCACACTCACTGCAGCTCCTCACACCTCCTATAACACACACTACCTGAGCAGCATGGTCACTGCAGCTCCCCACACCTCCTATAACCCACACTACCTGAGCAGCACACTCACTGCAGCTCCCCACACCTCCTATAACACACACTACCTGAGCAGCACCCTCACTGCAGCTCCTCACACCTCCTATAACACACACTATCTGAGCAGCATGGTCACTGCAGCTCCCCACACCTCCTATAACACACACTACCTGAGCAGCATGGTCACTGCAGCTCCCCACACCTCCTATAAGTTACTGAGTATAACTTACTACTGTAGTTATCAGAGGTTTTCCCTGCAGGAAGCGGCCAGCGATTTGGCGCTGAATTTTGTGGAGGTCGAATTCTTGTGTTGTCCCCTGACCGCTCTGCACGCTGTACTGACAGTTGGACAGGATTATGGGTATCAGATCTCTTTCCATGTCGTAACTAATCACATGCAGATCCACTACGTCAGAAGCGTTAATGGAGAACCTGAGGGTAAATTTTACAATACAGTCATATCACCATGATATTCACAGCGACCCCTTCCGAAACTAGGAGAAAAGGTGACCTACGTCTGCTCCTCATTGGTGAATTTCTCTATGGCGCGTACAAAGCTGTTGTGCAGGGTAATGAGGTAGTTGACCAGGGCGGTGGCACAAAGCCCCTTGCCGTGACGGCGAGGAAGGAGGAAGGACACATCACTGCTCATGGAGAGATCGACACACGTATCGTCTGGAAGCTTTATTTCACCTGAAACATTGTCATGGTAAACACAGCATTAAACAGCAGCGGCAAATTAACACTTTGCTGCTTCCCTTTAAGTGAATAAACCACCAAGCATTAAAATAGCTTATTCACAACATCAGAAATAAAACATAAGCAGACAGACGTCCTGACTGGAAAGCCCATAACAGAGAGATATCCGATGATGGGATGGTTTGTGGGATGTAACATAATGGGTTACACTTCAAGAGCAATTACTGTATAACTGTACTATACGTGGAGCAATCGGCAGGAGTATTCCATTGGTTTCCATGGTGACTGATCCAAAGTTAAAATGTTACACCAAAACAGTTCTTTATACAGAAGCCTAATTTTATTTTGAAAGAAAGTAGTGTGAACGCTAGACGTAATTTTGAGTTTTAATTAGTCATGTAAAAAATTATAAAAAATAATGTATGCTACCTTTAACCCCTTAAGGACCAAACTTCTGGAATAAAAGGGAATCATGACATGTCACACATGTCATGTGTCCTTAAGGGGTTAAGGAAACAATGTTTTATCGGAATCTGAAAAAGAAAAATCCATATAAAGAGATCGGTGTGGAAGACGTACAGCCCACTGTATTATTACAGCTTATTGTATTATTACAGCTTAATGTATAAATACAGCTTATTGTTTTATTACAGCTTATTGTATTATTACAGCTTATTGTATTATTACAGCTTATTGTTTTATTACAGCTTATTGTATTATTACAGCTTAATGTATAAATACAGCTTATTGTATTATTACAGTTTAATGTATAATTACAGCTTAATGTATAAATACAGCTTATTGTATTATTACAGCTTAATGTATTATTACAGCTTATTGTATTATTGCAGCTTAATGTATAAATACAGCTTATTGTATTATTACAGCTTAATGTATTATTACAGCTTAATGTATAAATACAGCTTATTGTATTATTACAGCTTAATGTATAAATACAGCTTATTGTATTATTACAGCTTAAAGTATTATTACAGCTTATTGTATTATTACAGCTTATTGTATTATTACAGCTTAATGTATAAATAATAAATACAGCTTATTGTATTATTACAGCTTAATGTATTATTACAGCTTATTGTATTATTACAGCTTAATGTATAAATACAGTTTATTGTATTATCACAGCGTAATGTATAAATACAGCTTAATGTATAAATACAACTTATTGTTTTATTACAGCTTAATGTATAAATACAGCCTTATGTATAATTACAGCTTAATTTATAATTACAGCTTATTGTATAATTTTACCACATGACAGGAGGCTTCATATTTGCATATCTTTCTTTACTGAAAACTCCAGCAGCATAGAAACAGTAACAACCAATCAGAGAAAAGATATGGTGCCCATAAAAGGCCCTGTCTATGACATCACTTCCTCTTTCTTTGCTGCTCCAGCCTCAAACAGGTCAGAGTATTTTTTACCTCTCTAATATTCTTATTTGTTTGTACTTTACTATCATCATTGTACTTGATATTTCTATTTCCTTGTACTTTGTATTCCCCTGACTGCCTAGCCTGTCTCCCTGTTCCCCCTTTCTCTGTGTGCCTCCTGCATTTATTTGGTAGTGTTTGCCTTTAATCCCTGTTTCTGTTTCTGGCGGTCCGCGGGTGTCGCGGCTGCAATCCGTGCCGTGCTCGCCGCGAGGACCTGCCCTGCGGACACTACTGGGGACTGTGTGGGGACGGGTGGAGGCTGTCTTTGCTGTTTTTTTCTCACCCTGACTACCTATAACCTGTCCCTTTCTCCTTCCCTTATTCAGTTCCCCTGCCTCATCGGATTTGTTATCTTTTTTGATTTATTGTGCTTGTATATTTCGGCCCGGTGGTCCGCGGGCGTCACGGCTGTCCGTGCCGCGTTCGCCGCGCGGACCTGCACTCGTTACATACAGGGGCTGGGTGGGGACGGGTGGGGGGTAGCCGGGGTTGAGTTCTCCTTTTTTGCCGCGTTTTTTCCGGCCCGCTCGCGGCCGCGAGCGGGTAGTTCTTATTCACACGGCCGGCGGCCATCTTGGATCTCGCGGCTCGCGACGGCCGCCCTACCTTCACACACGGCGGTCTGGGAATCACCCGACCGCCGCAGCGAACTTGGGGGATTGCCCTCAGGGCAATTTTTCTCCCCTAACTGCATCTATCTCTGGCAGTTGGATTACACTGAGTAAATAACCCTTGCAGAGCAGGGTGAACAAGCAGGCAGTATGAGGCTTTAGAGAACATACTGTATACCCTTTTATTGTGGCTCATAAACATATTGCCTTTTTTAACCCCTTAAGGACCAAGCCTCTGGAATAAAAGGGAATCATGACATGTCACACATGTCATGTGTCCTTAAGGGGTTAAGCACCTTAAAATATTCTCTGTATGTTTGTATGTTTGTTTTTAGTTTTTATAGTAATTAAAATAAACTTAATTATTGGCATAATTCTAACAAGTTATGACTTATGAATGGATGTAAACTATCATTGGTTCATTATCTGCCCTTATACTGAGCATACTACTTAAAGGGTCCCTGCAGGGCAATATGAAATATTACATCACCCCTCAGGGGATTTGGCAATACTATACCCTCCAAAGGGAAGATCATATTAGTTACCCTACACAGGGTCATATTATATTACTGTACCCAAGGGTGCAAGCTGATGTGGGTGTCCTCTGGGTATTTTTTTCATGGCACACCACCTGGGGTGACCCCCCAGATATGCATGCAAGGTCATTCATAGACCATAACATTGATGTGGGTGTCCTCTGGGTATTTTTCATGGCACACCACCTGGGGTGACCCCCCAGATATGCATGCAAGGTCACTCATAGACCATTACGTTGATGTGGGTGCCCTCTGGGTATTTTTCATGGCACACCACCTGGGGTGACCCCCCAGATATGCATGCAAGGTCATTCATAGACCATTACATTGATGTGGGTGTCCTCTGGGTATTTTTCATGGCACACCACCTGGGGTGACCCCCCAGATATGCATGCAAGGTCATTCATAGACCATTACCTTGATGTGGATGCCCTCTGGGTATTTTTCATGGCACACCACCTGGGGTGACCCCCCAGATATGCATGCAAGGTCATTCATAGACCATTACGTTGATGTGGGTGTCCTCTGGTTTACCACGGCACGCCACCCGGGGTGAACCCCGATGGAATACAGGAAGTCCTATGCCTCAACTTTATCACTGATTACTGCATACATATATGGATGTTTAAACACTGCCTGGTAGTTTTTACATTAAAACAACAGTACCACCTTGCTGGATACGATTTGCAGGCAGGATCATGAGTGAACTGAGTGTATTGCGGAGTACCCTTCACAGGGATACATATCTGTACAGTTACTGTACCTGGCGTACATATTGAACGTGGGTGTCCTCTGAGTAAATTTTCATGGCACACCACCTGGGGTGACCCCCAGACATGCATGCAGTACTTGTAAGGTGCCAACAAGTATAATGTGGGTGTCCTCTGAGTTACCATGGCACACCACCTGGGATGACCCCAGTCGAATACACGTGGGCCCTGCGGCTGCAGGCCTTATGGAGACAGGTCCCACGCGCTTCTATAATAAGCCTGTATAGTTACATCCGTGCATACAGCTCGGGCGTGCATTTATGAACTCGGCTAACCGGACTAGCACTACCGTTCAATCGCGCCTACGCCACAGCTCCCAATAGCCGGATTAAACTAATGGAGGTGACCCCTCTACACTTGACATGAGTATTTCATACACTCAGACAATCTGATGCAGGCAATTCAAGCCGCTTTACCTGGGTGACCCCCAGTGCTACCAGAAGTCTAGCACCCCTACGTGCTGACCCTCAAACACTACTCCCACTGACTACCACTATTTCCCAACAGGACGAGAACGGGTCATGGAGAACACTCTCAACCCCTAGGACTTCCAGGCACTGATAAACGACGCAGTAGCGGCCTCGGTGGAGAAGGTTTTCTTGTTATGAGCTCTGCCCCAAACTGCTTGCTGAAGACCTCAGCAGCAAGGTAGCGTGGCCGAGCGGTCTAAGGCGCTGGATTTAGGCTCCAGTCTCTCTGGAGGCGTGGGTTCGAATCCCAACCCCGCGACCTTTCATGTCAAAACGGCAAGGGAAGGGCTCCAACCCCCCTGCCACTAAGGTCTAAGGCAAGTCGCCCATCGAACAGACCAAGTAGATGGAACACTGGGAATCCACGACCCTGTCCACCACAATCTTCCGACAAAGAAGACTACTATCCACCACGCAGTTGGACATACTAGATCACTCACACGAAGACAACTCGCCATCTGAGGAAGGGGAACGTGAGAACGACTAGTTTTCGGCCCAGAAGCACAAATCCTACTTACCCACCACACTAACTTTAGCCCAAACCTCGCTGAAGCAAATCCTCCACACCCCTTCGGGGAAAGGTGTTTTTGGGAGGACTGGTCGGTAGCGGAACCGAACCACCAACCGCTTCATCTACTAGCGAGTCAACCTATCACCAAGGGTATCACGCGGTATACAAACGCTTCAGGATAGAGAAAATCAACCTTCTACTAGACCTCCTGAACGATAACGACTGGTTTACACATCTGGACCCCGAGGACACATACTTGTCAATATCCGCTACCCTAAACTACCTAGTTTTCCTCCGATCCCAGTGATGAGGACTAACACAGCAGTTTACGACTCCGTGGTACCCACAAAGCTACTGAAGCTGGTGAGTGCTCATATCCGCGAATTTGGACGTGCAATGTCTCGTGTACCTGGAAGACTTGCTGACCCTTTGCGAATCCAGGCTACGTTTGCGGTCAAATTTGACGTTCACGTTCTGGACTCCACGGGTTTTTGGTAGTACGCAGACAAATCGACTCCCCCATCTGTGTCGGGTCAGTTCCTCGGTTTCGACATCGGCTTGGAGAACTACGTTCCGCGTCGGTCCAAGTTCAAGATCACCCATATACGGATGGATATCGGACACGCTCTAAGGTTGGATACGATTCCTCTCAGAATACTCACCGTTTTGTGGGATCCCTCTCCTCCTCTCCTCCTCCGTACAATCGATATTCCCTGGCCCACTACACTACAGGGCCATGCAACGACTGCTGACTAGATACGTACACGCCGATCACTCATGCGACCACTGGATCCCACTGTCGGCAGAAGTGAGGACGGAATTCCGATGGTGACTACTTCACTTGCAAACTTGGATCGGCAAATCGATCTTTGACTCTTCCTCCGGATGCGTAGTGGTGGATGAACCCATACAAACGGACCCAACCGCTCTCCACAATGGCAAGGGTGCCTCGATACAGACGCACACACAGGATATCGCTCCTGCTCATGACACCCCTCGGACAATGCCAACCGTGGTTCCCGGATCGCCTGGGGGCGTCTCGCGGAGACCCTCTACCACTCCCTACCTTCCCTCTACTTTTGACAGGACCGCAAGGGGAAGCCCACTCCTTTGTCATGGAAGGACGACTGGCACTAGTGGACTGGACGATTTCAGGGCCTCCTGAAATGTCCACGACCTATTGCACCAACTACGACCTCTGATGGGACTCAGACTCCCGGCACCAGGATTGACTATATTTCTGCCTGATCGGCCTGGAGTGTTTGGTGGGTGGAAAGGGATTCCGATCCCTTTACCGCACCTGCCCCACTGATCCTTAACTATCTGTCACACCTGGTCTCGTTGGGGCGGTCATATCAATCCCTCAACGTGATCGGATCCGCCATATCGGTGGCGCACGTTCCGGTACAGGGCGGACCAGTAGGTCAAGATCCACTGGTTTGTCGGCTACTACGGGGTACCGAGTAAATCGAGACCCGGCACCCAAGTATTCACACCTCTGGCAGGTGGATGTGGTGCTGTGATTCCTTGGGGGAATAACAGGAAAATCCTTGTTTGTCACTGAAACAACTTTCAGCCAAACTAGCCCTCTTGTTATGCCTCGTCTTATTTAGACGGGTGACGGACGTTGGGGCTTTCGATATGGATGTTTTTTCTCTATCACACCAGACGGGATTACCTTTACCATATCAAGACGAACTAAGTCCAATTCATCTTCGGTGTCATACCCATAATTTGTGTCAGACACCAAACTAGGTGCGGTCGGAACGCTAATGGGGTATACCGAAATCATTCCCCCTTTGTATTCATGCGACGGGTCTACTCCTGACTTCTTACGTGGAACTTCATGGAGAGATGTCTACCGCTACACTGGCCAGATGGATCCGCTGGCTATCGCATCTAGCGGGCGTCGAACCTTGTTTCGGAGCCCACTCGGTCAAGGGAGCGGTGGCCCCACAAGTCCTTTTCGGACGACGCTTCCCTAACCGACATTATACGATGCGCGGTTTGAGCGCGAGAGGGTACGTTTAGAACGCTCTATTTCGGCAAACATCTCATACTTCCTTCACACTGGTCAATTCTAAGCTTTAAAAATGCAAATATGAAGCCTCCTGTCATGTGGTAAAATTGAAGATTATACTAGCTTTAGTGTACTAATAATCTTAATTTTAGTAATGACAGGAGGCGAATATTTCCCACCCTATAGGATCCCTCCCATGTTTTTCTCGTGTTTAACAGAATATGCCCTCTATGTTCAGGAAGGTAAGTACGTTATGGTTGTATGTTTGCTACTTAGATATGTGGCTTGAGAGACTTGTATAGGTTGAATAATTAGACATGTACCTTGAATTATGTTGTGTTTACAGATTCTTAAATATCATTGCTTTAGAATTAATATATATTGATATGTTACTCATTCTAGTATCCATTGGTATATCAGATTCTTAATGTTTATTGTATGCGGACAAGCTACCACGCCAGAGTTCTTTCACCTTTTCTTTTTCTTACAGCGTGAACGTCTTCTCATCAAGACAAAGACTCACCTTCCATAACTCTACATCACGGAACTACTGGAGTTGATTATTCTAATATGTTGTGTAACTGCTGACGTAATATGATTATGTTTATTGTTGATATTTATTGTTTCGCTTCAAAGAAAGAGGAAGTGATGTCATAGACAGGGCCTTTTATGGGCACCATATCTTTTCTCTGATTGGTTGTTACTGTTTCTATGCTGCTGGAGTTTTCAGTAAAGAAAGATATGCAAATATTCGCCTCCTGTCATTACTAAAATTAAGATTATTAGTACACTAAAGCTAGTATAATCTTCAATTACAGCTTAATGTATAAATACAGTTTTTTGTTTTATTACAGTTCTGTGTATTATTATAAATATTAATGTAATGTAATACTACAGCTCGGTGTATTATTGCAGCTCATTGTATTATTGCAGCTCAGTGTATCAATACGGCTTATTGTATTAATACGGCTTATTGTATTTCTACAGCCTATTTAGTCTTATTACAGAGTAATGTAATAATCCAGATTATTGTATCACTATGAAATCCTCACTAAATCTAAACTTACAGTTGGTATGATCATAGGAAGACATTAAAAAGTACACAGCATTTCAAAAAATGTAAATTTAACCTTCCCCGCAGGGGTCGAAACGTCGGTTTTTGTTTGCTGTATGCACATTATCTAAATAAATCATAGTATTTTTGATAAAGTCCTGCGAGTGCATCGTGGATCTTTCTTTGTTTACATATTGGACGCACTGTGGATGGCACCCAGGCAGGTTTATTCGTAATTCTGGTAAGGAGAGTGCCAAGCTGTGACAAAATGGCTTTTGTCACTGGGTCTGCATGTGACAAACTGCCCTGCCCCCCTATCTCTTGGAGGAGCCGGATTGCTAGCCTCTTACCCTGGGATGCTGGCCCGTTAAGTCATGGGGTCTTAAGGCACTTGGGACAGAGCCCTCTGTCTCTGGATCACATCATTCGCCTTACTTGCTTGGATTGTACATTTCCCCTGTTACACTCGGATGTGGGTTCGTGCAGTTTAACTTCCATTACAGCTGGTGAACTTAAACTTTACTCGACGTTATTGAGAACTGTGTTCATGGGATCTGAGTGCTATTCGACTATAATATGCGCTCAGATCCAAGCTATCTGGGGGGGTGTGGAACATGGGGACTTCGTTCAGTGAAACATGAGTTATTGATTTTAATACAGTTTTGTTAAAAGGTAAAAAGCACATGTTTCTCTCTGCCCAGAGATAATTAGGTTCTCTGCAACACCCCCTGAAGTTAATTATCTCCAGGATAGAGAGGAGGGGTAAGTTAATTATCTCCAGGATAGAGAGGAGGGGTTACACTCTTCCTGTGGGTGTGTGTAATATTTGTAAAGTACAGTGATTGGTTCTGTATATTCTGTTTCAGTCTTCCACAAGGTCCCATGTGGGAGTGTCCTTGCTGGAAGATAATCATACACGGGCTGATTTTGGCCATCAATAAACACATTCGTTTTACCCCTTCATGAAGTCTCGACTCATGTTTGGGGAATTGGGAGCTATAATCACTACTTCACTCTTTTCAGCTTGGATTTTGGGAGACGCTACAAGGATCAGCGCTGCACGGATAGCAGGATCCTTTACACAAGCTATCTATTTATTATATATATATATATATACACACACACAGACTAAAAAAGCATTTTTGAGGGGGCGTGGTCAAGCGGCGGAACGGAATGGCCGCGTAGATGCTGAGCTCCTCCGGCCCCACTCTGCCTAATACATAATACCTGCCACAGACACAGAGATGGGGAAGCACACTAAGGCTGGGAGTACCCCCAGACCACCGGGGTCCCGCCAGGCGACGAATAACGCCTCCATGCAGCAGTTTCTGGCCGCCACACCGGACCCGACCTACCAGGCGTCATCTGAGGCCTACCCACCATCAGAAGCCTCCTCGTCAAACTCCCACTCACCAGGCCGCGATGACCAAGGGGAAACCCCACCGGCAGACTGGCTGACCCTCCTCAGGGCACTACCCACACGGGCTGACCTCAGTCAGGCTACCTCAGCCCTCCAGACCTCCATCAGGGCTGACCTTCAGCTGATGAGGGCAGACATTCAAGGTATGGCAGACCGCATGGGCCAAATAGAGGCAGACCACGACTCACAGCAGCGCAAGCGGCCCAAACTGCCAGCCACTCACGACAAACTGCCCAAATGCAAGCCATGGCCAGACATATAGAAGATTTAGATAATAGGGGCCGCAGATAAAACCTGCGAATCAGAGGCTTACAAGAAGGCGAAGACACACCTGTCCAGCTTAAAGGCACACTCATGGCCATCTTTAACAATCTCTTGAACCGCCCCAGGGAGACCCCCATAGAGTTCGTCAGGGCCCACAGAACCAGGATGGAGACCGCGAGGCCAGCTGGGGCAACACGCTTACGGACACATGAAGCAGACCCACAGTATGGGAGCCACACGTGGAACTCGTAACTATGCACTGGGACACCTTGCACGCGGGCCCCAAACACACACGGGCCACACATTTAATTACTACACCGCATAGAGATCTGCAAGTCAGGGGGGGCAACTAGGAGCGGGTGTATGGGACAACCTGATTGTGGCGAAACCGACCTCGCCACGTGTCCTTGGAGGGGGCTGCTTGCCCGCCTCTTGCCTTTGGACTATGGACCAGACTTTATGTGAATGTGTTAACCCAGATAGCTATACCATTGAGCCTATTCATATAATGAAAGACTTTAGCTCCATGGCAATTGTACTGTGTGAATAGGATCTGCGCGCTATTCGGTAGTTTTGTGCGCTCAGATCCCAGCTATCTGGGGATATGTGAAATGTCTGTGTGTTATGGATAAAAAGTAACTTTCTGTATTTTAAAGTGTTTTATGTCTTTCTGTAACCATGTGGTTAATGGAGTCTGCTTCTAGCCCTGGATAATTGGATTACTTCCCTCTTTGTCTCCAGGATAGAGGCCTATGTAAAACCTGTCTAAACCGGTTTGCCATGCGGCTAGTAAGGGACAAAAGATACTTTTAGTAACTTTTGAACTCCTGGTCGGATTCATGCCATTTTTTAATATATTGTTCCCCTGAATGGATTGATTGTGGATATGTATTTTTAGGTGAATGTGATGTATGGTTTTAGAGTTATGAAAGTTGTGTAAAAAGTATATTTTAAACTGTATGAATAATGGGATTATGTGTCACACTAAGGGGAGGGGATGGGTGGGTTGCACCTGTGATACTATTGGTTATTTTATGCCTCCCCCTGGGTGTGGCCTGTATGTGTACTCTTGTAATAAAAGCCAGGCTGGATGTGCCAGTCCAGAGTTCCTGTTTTACCCTCAAAGTGAAGTGTCGTCTCATTATTGGGGGAGGATTTATTGTATGCTGTTCCAGTTTGACTGCTAGGATTGAAAACCTATTCGTATGGTTCCTATTCAACTGTCTACAGCATTCAGAGGCTTGAGAGGATTTATATGCTTCTCAGATTCGGTGATTGTGGTGTCTGCCAGAGTGCTTGGAGTCCTCAGGAAACGCTAGGAGCATCCATTAACGGAGGTACCAAGTCGGGGTGCCAGGCGATCCGTTACATTGGTGGCAGCGGTGGGATGGCGTCCTAGTGTGAGGAGCAGCACCTTGGAGACACCCGTATTGGTATCGTATGTGAGCATATTGAGGGCAACGCTTGTCTCCGAACAGCGTCCCCGCCAGCAGTCATGTTCTATCGATATGAAGGCGTAGATTTTGCTACTGAGGTACTGAGGAGAATAGCCAAATATGGCCCGAATCCCCCGGAGGAGATTATTGATGCAGCTGCGCAGCAACTGCTTAAAGAGAACCAGAGGTCACGTGATCTCGAGCACGAATTCATACTGTTAATGGTGAGACATGGTCAAGGAGATGAGGTAGCCGGTATCCTCCTCCAACACAAACCAGAGAAACCCAAAGTAGAGGACTGCATAGAGTGGTACTGGAAAGGCCCCCAGCAGGCAGGTGGAGATGGGACCGAGGTCTCTCTACCGGCCCTACAGGGATGCTGGGCAGTCGGCCCAGATCCCCTGCGGCAGTGTGCGTTACAGGGAGCTGAAGGTGCCGTTCTTGCTTCCCAGCGGCAGGGAGAGGAGCCTGTTATCCCCTCTCCCCAGCGGCTGAAGGTGTGTAAGGGAGAGGAGTTTGTTATTCCCTCTCCCCAGCGGCAGCGCAGCTCACCAAGGGGAGACAGTAAGCCCCTCACCAGCGCAGATGGGACCGTGGTCTCTGCGCCCTGCCTACAGGGAGTACAGAGGGTCAGCCCTGCTCCCCAGCGGCAGTCTACGGTGCAGGGAGAGGAGCCTGTTATCCCCTCTCCCCAGCGGCTGAAGGTGTGTAAGGGAGAGGAGTTTGTTACCCCCTCTCCCCAGCGGCAGCTTAGCACACCAAGTGGAGACAGTAAGCCCCACACCAGCGCAGATGGGACCGTGGTCTCTGCGCCCAAGTTACAGGGAGCTAAAGGGGCCGTCCTCCCTCCCCAGCGGCAGTGTGATTTGTTGGGAATTGGGAGCCCAGTCTCCATTCCCCAGCGGCAGAGTATCCAGCAGGGAATGGAGAGCCCAGCCCCCTTTCCCCAACAGCAGGACTCTGTGCTGGGAGGAGAGACAGTCGGTCTCCCTCCGCAGAGACGGGAAGTATGTATGGGAGAGGAGATTGTTACCACCTCTCCCCAGCGGCAGATTATTAATGTACAGGGAATAGGGAGCCCAGTCTCCATTCCCCAGCGGCAGAGTGTTCTAATGGGAGAGGAGCTTGTTACACCCTCTCTCCAGCGGCAGCCTAACCCACCAAGGGGAGATGTTGAGCCCCGCAACTGTGCAGATGGGACCGTAGTCTCTGCACTTACAGCACAAGGGGTAGGGACGGTCGGTCCTGTCCCCCAGCCACAGAGCTGTGTACCCAGAGGGGAGACGGTCGGTCTCCCCCTCCCACAACCAGGCTCCAATCAGGCTACTCCCGTGGTAGCGCTGGCACCAGGGCAGAGTACCGCTGGTCTCTGCCCACTCAGCAACCCACCAAGGCAGTCTACCAGCTCCCCGCACAGCCGTGGTGAGGAACCTGGACCTGGACAAGCTGCTACTTTATCCAGGTGGAGTAAACATTTATTGTGGGTGGTAGGTACTGCTGTTTGTGCTTCGTGGGTGGGTTGCTGGACTAACCAGGGCACTGACCGGCAGGAGGTCAGATACCCGGTTAGTCTGGGGGGTAAAGGGGAGAAGTGTGGCAAAACCGACCTCGCCACGTGTCCTTGGAGGGGGCTGCTTGCGACTAGAGATTGGGCCCATGGAATGCTAATACCACCTGTGTGTCAGGATCGGGACAGGGATCCAACACGCAGAGTACAAAGAGTGGAAAGGTACGTATACCGGACCTTAGAATGGCCGGACTAACGTACCGAGAGTAATAGAGAATAGTCAGAGACAAGCCGAGGTCAAGGAAACGAGAAGACAGATAAGCGAGAGGACAAGCCGGGTCAAGGGATAACAGAGATAAGCAGGGTAGTACAACAAGCCGAGTCAAAACCAATAGAGCAAACTAGAATACCAGAGCACTGAGTGACTAGACAAGCTAGAACCACGACAGGGCAATGAGCTGAAGAGAGAAGTAAGCTTAAATACCCTGGTTCTGGAAAGCAACCACGCCTCCAACAAGTACCGATAGGGTATCGGACAATTGAGTGGCAGGTCGCTCAGGATTGGCGTCATGACGTCACGTATCGAGCGTCCTGTTAGAAAAGGACGTGGATTCCTCGCGGTCGTTGTATAAGTGACTGGAAAGACCGCGAGGAACGGGAGAAATGGCACGTCCGGATGGATAAACCTCTAAGTCTCTACCTCTTTCAGAGGTAGAGACCTCAGGTACCCTGACAGTACCCCCCCTCTCAGATACGCCCACCGGGCGGAAGGAACCGGGACGAGATGGGAAGCGGGAGTGAAACGCCCTGCGGAGGCGAGGAGCATGAACATCCTCCTGAGGTACCCAACTCCTCTCCTCAGGACCATATCCCTTCCAGTTAACCAGATATTGCAGCTTACCCCGAGAAAGTCGTGAATCAATGATGGAGCTGACCTCGTATTCCTCCCGACCCTCCACCTGAAAAGGACGAGGTGCGGAAACCTTAGAGGAAAATCTGTTGCAAATTAGCGGTTTCAATAAGGACACATGAAAGGAGTTAGGAATGCGTAAAGCAGGTGGCAGAGCTAGGCGATACGCAACTGGGTTGATACGAGTGAGAATCCTGTACGGACCTATGTAACGAGGAGCAAATTTCATAGATGGGACTTTTAAACGAATGTTCCTAGTGCTCAGCCACACCCTATCCCCAGGGACAAAAACAGGAGCCGCCCTTCTATGCTTATCAGCGTGTTTCTTGAACAACATAGAACTATGCAAAAGAATTTGGCGAGTCTGATCCCACAACTTCTTCAAGTTGGCGACATGATCATCGACCGACGGTACTCCCTGAGAAGAGGAGACCGAAGGAAAAATTGAAGGATGAAAGCCATAGTTCATGAAGAAGGGGCTAGAACGAGTAGAATCACAAACAAGATTATTGTGTGCGAACTCCGCCCAAGGAATCAAACCGACCCAATCGTCCTGGTGTTCGGAAACAAAGCAGCGTAGATATTGTTCAATCTTTTGATTGGTACGTTCAGCAGCTCCGTTAGACTGAGGGTGATAGGCCGAGGAAAAGTTCAATTTGATGCCTAATTGGGAACAGAAGGATCTCCAGAATCGTGAGACAAATTGAGAGCCTCTATCAGAAACAATTTCCGAAGGAATCCCGTGTAAGCGAAAAATCTCCCTCGCAAAAATCTCTGCCAATTCAGGAGAAGTCGGGAGCTTGGGTAATGGCACGAAATGGGCCATTTTGGTGAATCTATCCACCACTGTGAGAATAACGGTCTGTTTCTTGGAAGCCGGTAAATCAACAATAAAGTCTATGGACAAACAGGCCCACGGTCTCTCTGGAATGTCCAAGGGGTGTAACAAGCCACACGGAGTAGTATGAGGTTGTTTAGTCTTGGCACAAGTCTCACAAGCTCCGATGAAGTCTTTAATATCCTTTCGTAAGGAAGGCCACCAGAAATCCTTGGAGATCAGGAGGTATGTCTTACGAATGCCAGGATGGCCAGCTACTTTACTTTCGTGGAAACATCGTAAAAGTTCCAGTTGGAGTTCAGGAGGAACAAAGTTTCTTCCCTCAGGAGTGTGTCTAGGTGCCAGATGTTGTGACTTAATGATCTGGTCAAGTAACGGAGAGTGGATTTTAAGACTGGTATTAGCAATAATATTGCATTTGGGTACAATAGAGGACAGAAGCGGTTCAGCTGACACAGAAGGTTCATATTGGCGAGATAGTGCATCGGCTTTAGAATTCTTCGAACCAGGTCTGTAAGTAAGAACGTAATTGAAATGGGTAAGAAATAACGACCAACGAGCCTGCCTGGAAGACAATCGCTTGGCCTCTCCAATATAAGACAAATTCTTGTGGTCCGTCAAAATGGTAACAGGATGTAATGTACCCTCCAATAAATGTCTCCATTCCTTTAAAGCCTTGATAACAGCTAGTAATTCTCTGTCACCAATGTCATATCTGCTCTCAGCACCAGACAATTTTTTAGAAAAAAATCCACATGGATGCAATGGTTTGTCAACACCTAACCTTTGAGATAGGATAGCACCTATACCCGTCTCTGAGGCGTCTACCTCCAGTAGGAAAGGCAGAGAAGTGTCAGGGTGTACTAAAATTGGAGCCGAAGCGAAAAGCTCCTTGAGTGTTTTGAAAGCAAGGAGAGCTTCAGTAGACCAATTCTTAGTATCAGCCCCCTGTTTGGTCATATTGGTGATGGGCGCAATGATGGAAGAGTAACCCTTAATAAAGCGCCTATAATAATTAGAGAAACCAATAAATCTCTGGACAGCCTTAAGACCCTTAGGTAAAGGCCACTCTAAAATGGACTGAAGTTTATCCGGATCCATCTTAAATCCCTCCCCCGAAATCACATAACCAAGGAAGTTTACTTGGGATTGATCAAAGCTACATTTCTCCAACTTGCAGTACAAGCCATGTTGGAGAAGTTTGTGCAAAACCCTCCTGACTTGTTTGTGATGAGTCTCGATCTCACTAGAATGTATGAGTATATCATCTAGGTATACAATGACGCACTCCTGCTGAAATTCCCTAAGAACCTCGTTTATCAGATCCTGAAATACAGCTGGAGCATTGCATAACCCAAAAGGCATTACTGTATATTCATAGTGACCATAGCGAGTATTGAACGCCGTCATCCACTCGTGTCCCTGCTGGATTCTCACCAAGTTATATGCCCCTCTGAGATCTAACTTGGTAAAAATTGTAGAACCCTTTAAACGATCAAAGAGTTCGGTAATCAAGGGAATCGGATAGGCATTTCTAATGGTTATCTTATTCAGACCTCGATAATCAATACAAGGTCTTAAAGAACCATCCTTCTTTTTAACAAAAAAAAATCCAGCCCCGGCAGGGGAGGAGGATCTCCTAATGAATCCCTTGTCTAAATTTTCGTGAATATACTCCTCCAGAACTGAGTTCTCTTTCGTAGATAACGGGTATACATGACCCCTGGGCGGCATGGTACCAGGGAGTAGGTTAATTTTGCAATCAAAGGACCTGTGTGGGGGTAAGGTATCGGCTTTCTTTTTATCAAATACTGCCTTTAAATCCAGGTACTGAGGCGGTATTTGTGTCTCTGTAGGGTTGGAAGAGTTAGCCGAGGTGTTAGCTAAGCAGAGAGGTGAGACCCTCCGCAAACATCTCTCTTGACAACTCTGTCCCCATGAGACTATCTCCCCTGACTCCCAATTAATGATAGGGTTATGTCTCCTCAACCAGGAGTACCCCAGGACTATGGGAATAGACGGAGAAGAAATGAGCAGTAAGGATATGTCCTCTCTATGTAGGACGCCAACAGTTAAGTTAACCGGTATGGTTTCACGGAAAATAACAGGCTCAAGTAGCGGTCTACCATCGATGGCTTCAACAGCCAGTGGTGTCTGCCTTAACTGGGATGGAATAGCATGCTTGGCAACAAAAACCTGATCAATAAAGCTCTCAGCAGCTCCAGAATCGATTAGTGCCATGGTCTCTACTACTCCCTTCTCCCAAGTTAAAGAAACGGGTAACAGAAGCCTGTGCTCTTTGTAGTTGTGAATAGAGGACAAAATAGAAACACCCAAGGCCTGTCCTCTAGAGAAACTTAGGTGCGAGCGTTTCCCGAACGATTAGGACAATTTAGGCGTAAATGACCTCTGATTCCACAATACATACATAAACCCTCCCTTCTCCTGTACTGTCTCTCCTCCTCTGTGAGATGAGTATTGCCTATCTGCATAGGTTCAGGAAAACGTAAGGCCTCGAACTCAGAATTTTGAAAGGTAGGAGCTAGTTTAAAGGAGGGTCTACGGGTCCTATCTCGAGTGTTCTGCCTCTCTCTTAGGCGTTCATCAATACGAGATATAAAAGAAATTAAATCCTCCAAATTCTCAGGGAGTTCTCTAGTAGCGACCTCGTCAAGAATTACATCTGATAACCCATTCAGAAACACATCTATATAAGCCTGTTCGTTCCACTTAACCTCTGCCGCCAAGGACCTGAACTCTAGTGCATAATCCACAAGTGTTCGATTGTCCTGTCTAAGGCGCAACAGTAATCTAGCTGCATTGACCTTTCTGCCAGGAGGGTCAAAAGTTCTTCTAAAAGCAGCTACAAAGGCATTATAATTATAGACTAATGGATTATCATTCTCCCATAAAGGATTGGCCCATCTCAGAGCTTTCTCAATGAGTAAGGTAATAACAAATCCAACCTTCGCTCTATCTGTAGGATAAGAGCGGGGTTGTAATTCGAAGTGGATGCTAATCTGGTTCAGAAAACCACGACACTTCTCCGGTGACCCACCATAACGTACTGGTGGGGTAATACGGGAAGAAGCACCTACAGTGGCTACCTCTAGACCTGAGCCTGCAGGAGAAATAGAAGGAGTACGCGTCTCCTCAGGTGGGTTACTAGCACGGGACAATAATGCCTGTAGTGCTAGGGCCATCTGATCCATCCTGTGCTCCATGGCGTCAAACCTGGGATCAGAAGAACCAAGCTGACTGTTTGTACCTGCAGGATCCATTGGCCCTGTCGTAATGTCAGGATCGGGACAGGGATCCAACACGCAGAGTACAAAGAGTGGAAAGGTACGTATACCGGACCTTAGAATGGCCGGACTAACGTACCGAGAGTAATAGAGAATAGTCAGAGACAAGCCGAGGTCAAGGAAACGAGAAGACAGATAAGCGAGAGGACAAGCCGGGTCAAGGGATAACAGAGATAAGCAGGGTAGTACAACAAGCCGAGTCAAAACCAATAGAGCAAACTAGAATACCAGAGCACTGAGTGACTAGACAAGCTAGAACCACGACAGGGCAATGAGCTGAAGAGAGAAGTAAGCTTAAATACCCTGGTTCTGGAAAGCAACCACGCCTCCAACAAGTACCGATAGGGTATCGGACAATTGAGTGGCAGGTCGCTCAGGATTGGCGTCATGACGTCACGTATCGAGCGTCCTGTTAGAAAAGGACGTGGATTCCTCGCGGTCGTTGTATAAGTGACTGGAAAGACCGCGAGGAACGGGAGAAATGGCACGTCCGGATGGATAAACCTCTAAGTCTCTACCTCTTTCAGAGGTAGAGACCTCAGGTACCCTGACACTGTGCTGGCTGGATAGCTTTGGGGCGGAAGGGGCAGGGGGACACAGGAGACCCCAGACAGGAGAAGGACCTACCACACTTGGCCCTTTGGGGGGACAGGGATAAGGGGCCACGCTCCTAGCAGATAGGGGTATACGGATAACGGCGGGGGGACTCGACTGTGCCGACTGGTGCGGCAAAGTCGACTCCTACCTAGCCCACACCCTAGTCTTTCTTTTTTTTTTTTTTTTTTTTAATTCTTTATTTTGATGTGCAAGAAAGTAATAACATACAGGCTGGTAGCGCCACAACAGCATCTACAAGCTTAATGTGGTCAAACATTTGTGTACAGTGTTATGGCATGAGAGACAATTGCACTTTTTTTTTTTTAAAGTTAAAGAAACAGGCTTCAGCATAAATTTTATAACACTTTGAGTAAGAAATGTAGTAATGCAAGCTCTGGTATTTGAAACAGGCTAGGTACATGCTGGTTATTTCTAATGAATTATTCTAACGTTTAGTAACAGTAGCTTGAGGTTAAGAATTAAAGTATACGTCGTCGCTTTAGTTTCGGACCCTTGATGTAGTGTCGCTTAACTTATGCTTAAGTGAGGGATGTATATTGGTATAGTTGTTAAACATACTATGTGCTTCCCTTAGAGAATAGTTATCTAGAGACTGGCTGGTTAGATTTTGCTCATGTTTACAGGGTGGTCTAGAGGTACCCTAGTGGATGGAGTATACCAGCATGTGGCAGATTACAATCAATAATGGCACAAAGTTCATGAGGGTAAGATGGTTGTATGCAAGACCGTCTCTGTGGTAGAAAGTCCCTCTTTAGGTAGGTGAGTTACCCCCTTCAGCTGCCGATGTGTTGTACCAGGATGCCCGGTCTGCTGCCGGTCGCTGGGTGCAGGGCAGGTTCTCTGCTGTGTTCCTGCTGCCTGTGAGGATCCAAGAGGGGTTTGGGCGATGGCTTGTTTGCTTCTCCCTGTGCAGGTTAGCTCTCCAGTGAAGTGGTGGTTGCGTGCTGCTGATGCTTGTGTGTGGAGTTTCGTTTCCCTACCCAGAGGAGGGAGGAAATACCGGGACCCCGCTGGAGGCTTCTGAGGGTGGTATTAGCAAAGGTGGGTGGCTTGTTGGGGTTCGAGTGAGCCTGCAGATGGATGGCTGCAGAAAGGATCTGTGCTGCAGGTGTTTACGGTCTGCTGGTTGTACTGCCGCTGCGGGTAAGAGGTCTGTGCAGGCCCTGGTCTCAGCATCATCCCACATGGTCTCCGCCATCTTGGCATCAATGCCTGTAGTGCGGATCTTGGCTGCTTTGCTGTGTTGCCTTGCTGGTTTTGCTGGTGGGGACCGGGATCACCCCCCCGGTCCATAGGGGGGGGGGGGGGTATGGGGCCGGTTCCCCGCGGTCTGACTCTTAGCGCTGAACGGCAGGCGGCAGGGCAGCGGCCGTCCGCCCCGCTCACCGCTGGAGTAGGCCTCGGTAGAGCCAGTGAGGGATCCTCCTCTAGGGGACTGAAGCCCGTTCGGCCAGTCTCACCCTAGATCCAGTGCTCTCCGCCCGCTGAGGGCCCCCCTTGCCGGATGATTTTGTGCCAGGATTCATGTTTTTTAAGCCTATTCGGACTTAGGCTGCAGGAGCTGGTCGCGCCGTCGACCATCCAGCTCGGCGGTCCGGCCCCGCCCCCACCCTAGTCTTTCTTGGACAATTATCACTGTTCATTGTTGATTGTTACTGTTGCATTTGTTATTTACCACTACTGCAGGCCCGCCCATGAGGCGTACACAAAAGCCTTTTGCTCCCACCCGTACTCCCCAACCCCACCCACTATATCCTAACAACCTAGAAACGTGACAACCATGCCGCCTCACAATACACAACAACAAGCAGAGATTAAATTTCTCTCCATTAATGCTAAAGGCATGAACATACCCGAAAAACGCTTGCATGCTCTACGCCACTTTCATAGCCAGAGGTCACACGTAGTATTTATCCAAGAAACACACTTTAAGGAGGGCCAGGTGCCCAGATTGACGGACAGACACTACGCACAGTGTTTTCTTAGCAATAACCCAGAAGGGAAGTCCAAAGGCACGGCAATACTGATTCACAGGTCGCTACATTTTGCCCCCACTGACACGCTACGGGACAACCACGGATGATATATCTGCGTTAAAGGAACAATAGCAAACCGCACATACACGTTCGCGAACCTATATGCCCCTAATAAACGCCAACACCATTTCCTGCGCACAGCACTTAGGGCCGTTGAAGGGTTCGCGGAGGGCTGCTTGGTAATTGGAGGGGACCTAAATGTGGCCCTGACACCGACCATGGACACATCCATGGGGTTATCCACGGCTCCCCAACACATTTTAACTAACATAGCGAAAACGCTGAAAGAGAGGCGACTGGTAGATTGCTGGAGGGCACTGCATCCTGTAGAACGTGACTATACTTTTTATTCTATCCCCAATAAAACGTACTCCAGAATAGACTACTTCCTCGTCCCACATTACTACCTGACCGATGTTCAACGAACTGACATTGGAACGGTGACATGGTCTGACCACGCCCCAATTATGATGACACTGACCTCCCCACTTTACAGGCCCACATGCAGCAACTGGAGACTTAACAAATCTCTCCTAAGCGACCCAGTAGTGACAGCAGAAGCTATGGACAGACTGACACTATACTTTACGGAAAACGATACGTCTGATGTCACACCTCTCTGCCTCTGGGAGGCTCATAAAAGCGTAATAAGGGGCCACTTCATAGCGAAAGGCGCCGCACTTAAAAAAGCTAAAGCCGCCAGACTAAAAACCTTAATAGCGGACATACAGACACTGGAACACAGACACAAACAAACCCACCTGCCAGCAGACTGGACACAACTGACTTTCCTCCATACTAAGCGCTAACCACCATAGAGCCTACCTACACTCCAAGGCATTCTTCCACACCAATGCTAACAAATGTGGTGCCCTACTAGCCCGCATGATCGCCAAAAAGAGAGCGGCGGCCTACATCCCCAGGATCAGAGACAGAGACGGGAGGATACACTACATGCCAGCCGAGATGGCCAGCGCCATCCGGACATACTACGCGGACCTATACTCGCTCGACCCACACAGGGGAGAGGGGAACATGGCAGATAGGAAGACAAGGATAACAGAATATTTAGAACCGCGCCTTGGCAGCCGCCTCTCACAGGAGGCAAGCGCAGAGTTGGACGAACCAATCGCATGGGCTCTCAAAACAGCCAAGATGGGCAAGAGCCCCGGGCCTGATGGCCTACCAACACGGTACTACAAGACTTTTGCAGAGCTCCTCATCCCACATCTGACGACGGCACTTAATGTGATCCGTGAAGGGCGGCAGTTCCCGACACAGACCCTGGTGGCCAACATCGCCCTGATACCCAAAGAAGGGAAAGATCCTGAGCACTGCGCGAACTACCGCCCAATATCGCTACAAAATTGCGACCTGAAACTGTTCACCAAGATCCTTTCACAGAGACTACAGGCCCACCTCCCGGACTTGGTACATGGGGACCAAGTGGGATTTACTCCGCACAGGGAAGCACGAGACAACACTATCAGAGCGCTTGCCCTGATCCACACCGCTACAACCAGACAGGAGGGCCTTCTCCTGCTCTCTACTGACGCGGAGAAGGCCTTCGAACGGATCTCTTGGGATTTTATGTTCCAGGTCCTCGAAATGCTGGGGGCAGGGCCATTCATGATGGCCTGGATCAGGGCACTGTATTCTCAGCTGATAGCACGGATCTGCATAAATGGGGCCTTCACTGACCCCTTCTCGATAAAGAATGGGACCAGGCAGGGCTGCCCCCTCTCCCCCTTGCTATTTGTGCTGGCCCTGGAACCTTTTCTGAATTCGGTTCAAAACAATCGGGATATCCCGGGATTAAAGGCAGGAAGGGGGAAACACGCCGTGGCAGCATACGCGGCGACGATCTAATGTTCTTTGTAACTAAGCCGGAAACCTCCATGCCCGCGATCATGGAAGAGTTTGAAACATACGGGGAGCTGTCGAATGTTAAAATCAACTTCTCCAAATCCACGATCCTCAATGTACCGTCCCGGGACCCAGAGCAGCGGTCCTCAAGCCGTTTCAATGGTCCGACACCTCCCTGAAATACCTCAGCACGGTGCTAACGAAAGACCTCGCTCAATTATACGCGGCTAACTTCCAACCGCTGTTGAATACCAAACAGAAAGACCAAAAGGAATGGGAGCAGGTCCGCCTCTCATGGTTTGGAAGAGTGGGAGTGCTCAAGATGAAGATCCTACCGAGGGTTCTTTACTTGTTCCAGGCCATCCCAGCTGCCATCCCGGAGGCCTTTTTCACCTCCCTCAGATCGATGGCCCTTAGGTTTATCTGGCAGAAGCAGAAGGCTAGGATAAAACATGACGTTTTCACACTGCCGAAGGCCAAGGGAGGTCTTGCCCTGCCAGATTTTAAGAGATATCATAGGGCCACACACATCCAAAGGATAGTGGAGTGGACCAAACAGGGAGTGACAGAACTATGGAAAGATGTGGAATCAGCACAAGTCAGAGACCGATAGCGGTCCTCCCCTGGCTGGACCCTCAACAAGGTAGGCAACTGACAGCCCCACACCCCCTAATTAAAGCAACCATGCAGGTATGGAAAGCAATGGCCACACCACTCTCACTCACCACCATACCGTCCCCAATGCTTCCCCTGGTCCATAATGAGGCCTTCCCACCGGGAAGGGAACCGAAGACGTTGGTTCAACTACCGAGACACGAAATACCGAGGCTCTGCCACGCCACGGACGCATCAAAACACTAGAGGCCATGACGGGGAACACCAATCACTCATTCATGCTACAATTCAGATATCGACAACTGAAAGGGTTCATACAGGTGACCACTCAAAACAATCACACCCTCAGACCTTTAACGGTGTTTGAAAAGATCTGCATGGACCCAGACCCGATGGTGAAGGGTCTCTCAGCGCTCTATGGCATGATCATGCGGTTGAGGAGATTACCACCCCCAGGCTTCATGGGGAAATGGGAAACAGATCTAAGCACCACATTCACACCCAACCAATGGGACAAAATATGCACCCTCTCACTTCACTGCGCACCGTCCAGTGGGACGCAAGAAACAGCATACAAAATCCTAGACCTCTGTTACCGCACCCCGCTTCACACACACATATACAATCCCACGACGGACGACACATGCTGGAGATGCACAAGACACACGGGTACATACCTCCACATATGGTGGGACTGCCCAATTATCCAACCATACTGGTCGGCCATCCACAAGATCATAAAAAAATTCACAGACACCCCGCCACCCATGACCCCTGCAACATTTCTCATTCACCACACCACGACAAAGACATCAACCTACAAAAAATCCCTAACTATCCGAATACTTAACGTGGCCAAAAGCCCAATTCCTCTCTACTGGAAAAAGCAAAGCGCACCCCCCCTAGTGACGTGGTACCAACGCATGGAGGAGCTGAGAACACTAGAAGAGCTCTCCCTGCTGGCAGAGGGGAAGACTCAGACGTATATGATGATCTGGACACACTGGATTCTGACCACGGCTCGAGCAGACTTCCAGACCATGTTGAACTGACTGAGGACAATAGGCGAGACAAAAGACTAACAAGACTAGAGAACAACATCAACAAAAAAAAATATATATATATATATAAATAACTACTACCCCTTTCCCCCTTTTTTACCCCCCTCCCCCCCCGGGAACCCGCGGGCAGAGACGCGACACGGTAGAGGAAATAGGAGGTGGAAGAGATCTTAGGCGGATGGGCACCCCTAAAATGAGAAACAAGAGAGAGGTCCACTGTCAGACATAGGACAGGGGGAGGCAGGGCCAACACAGCACCCACGAAAGGACAAGAGTCAGCTGGCAGACACGGCCACGACAGAGTAAACAACCAATACTCGAGCCAGAATAGCAGACGATAACACCACTGACAATGAAGACCTTAGGTCTGAACCTACAGGGCATGGACACCATCCTGACTTCCCCCACTCGGTAGGGAGCAACACGCTAATAATTTTGAAGCAGGATACGACCCACCCCTGCCACAATAGGTGACCCAGAACGGCTATAGCAACAAAAAATAAGGGGAATGGCCTATCCGAACACACACGTTATAGGACCTGCGAGTCCGACTGGGAAATGTTTCTTGTTTTTACTTGGTGACTTGCACGCCACCACTGTTGCTCTTTGAGCCTACTATATTTCTAAGTATTCATTGAAACGTATCAATGCTGGACCTGCGTGTCCACACCGACGGTCTCTTATAAAATCGGAAATACTGAATAAAGAGAAATTCACAAAAAAAAGCAATTTTTAATAATTCCATCTACTTACCATTCGTATGTAGAGATTGTTTTAGATGATTCCACACAAAGATATATTCTTCAACTCGGTACTTTATAACGTGCTGTGTTGTCTCTGCATAAAATAAATTGTAAATAAGTGGGATTGCCTTAATGTGTTTAATAGAATTCCAATGATATCAAGGGAAGCCAATTCCCAGGCAATATGGGATACTGTGTGGTGTGTGCATACTTGTTTAAATTGTAAAGTCTTTAAGTCAAGTGTTCTGCCAATGAGGTTAATATTCATTCATGGAAGTGGGGGCTATAATATCTGTTTCTGGCAAAGGGGTAAACATTTATTAAAACACTAAGCACCATACCCACAATAACATTTTGTAGTGGTTTTTGTATAAGAGTATTTGGGCACCGATTCTCTCTCTTTTTTTAAAAAATCTGATAAAGCAATCTGCCAAAAAAATAGGAGGCTCTCCTGTGGACCCTAACTGTTGTTCTTTCTATTGCTTACAATATAATAAGGAATTTCACTTGTTTGTTTTTTGGACAGCAATGAGTTTACTGGCAAACTGTTTTAAACCAGCGTTATGGTAAACTGGAGGATGGAGCTGTAGTTATTATGCGGCTGTTAAAATCTGAAATTAACTAAATGAGATAACAGACAGATCTACCCATTAATTGCTGAACAATAAAGTTCTATACAATATTATTATTATTTATATAGCGCCATCAGATTCCATAGCGTTTTACAAGGGTGAACTAACAGACATGTAATTGTAACCAGACAACTCGACGTACAGGAACAGAGGGGTGGAGGGCCCTGCTCAATGAGCTTACATTCTAGAGGGAGTGGGGTATAGTGGCACAAAGGGTAAAAGTAGGGGTACGAAGTAGGAAAGTATTCACTGAGGGCTTAGTAGGTAAATTTTGATCTATAGTCAAACTGCTGGGTTTTACTTTTTATGCAAAAATATTCACACTAACAACAATTTGTTAATCTAGTTCATGGATTTGGAGGAAATACAAAGCTCATGTTGGAGAGAATCCACAACTCCTGACTAACCTTCATATAACAGGGATTGACAGATAAACTCTGGCTGCTCCCAGCTAAGGGAACATCGAGGGGCTCAGTTCTAAGATACACTTTCTACCTGTTATACCTTAATCAGTAAAGGATTCACTGTCCAAGGGAGCTGAATTATAGCAAAATAGAGACCATCATTAGATTATTAGTAGATGGTTTGAATTATAGCAGAATAGAGACCATCATTAGATTATTAGTAGATGGTTTGGATAAACCAATGTTAAAAAACAAAACAAAAAAGAAGAACTATTTAAGGATATAAAATAGTTAATATGTGAGTTACAAACTTGTTACGCCAAGAAGAATTGTCACATAAGCTCTGGAGTGACATAGCAATTTATTATCTTTTTACCATTGCTTCTCCCCCTTTCTATATTGTGAGATAAAGGCAGCAATGATAATCTCACTTACCTAGTTGTATGCCGTCTAAGAACTCTTCTATTGGTTGTTGGTTGGCGTCTGCGCTATTCTGGAATAATTTTATCAGATCTTTTTGAAGATTTAAGATTTCAGGTAGGAATTTTACCATCTTAAGTTCATTTTCCTGAGGGGGAAAAAAAAAACCCCAATAACATGAGTGACCGCAAACCATAATCAGGCTGTATATTTAGAATGGTCAACTCTAGTGCTGTCTGAGAGCATCCTGGTCATGGTTTCCTGGTCTACAATCACAAACAATGTGAAGCCAACATGGAGAACACATTTAATCCATGTCACCTGTCCTACTTTCCTAATTAATGGAGTTAGATAGAGGGGAGATGGCACTGGGTAATTCATAAAGAACTATATACCTTACATCCCTCACAATCACTACACTGTCCAAATGATCATGTCACCGCTAGCAGCATGACATAGGAATCGAGAACCGTAAACTAACACGTTTTATTAATGTGTCCTTTAAATAGTAAATGAGAACATTGAATTAGGACAGAACAAGCTTTGTAAGGCAGCAGGAATCTGGAACACACACACTGGATACAATGAATCACAAGATGCTGGAGAACAGGATTTATAGTAAATTGTGTCCCAGACGTGCAGTTAGTATGGACTTACTTTTTCTAAAAACTTCCACAGTATCGGAAACGCTTCTTTCCCATTTTTCTGCTGAACCAGATGGCGCAGATATCCAATGGAGATCCGTTCCCTGCAGCTCCAGACTTTGGAGCAGTGAAGACGAGTGTCTTTTGGTAAAGTCATGGGGTCGCCATTAATCAGGGGGTCGCCATACACGATCTTTACAATTGGATTGGAACTGATCCTCTCGTCGTTGCGGATCATCTCGTTGACTTTTCGAAGATCTTCATTTAAAGTCTAAATGTAGAGGGACAGTTCATTATGAAACACTAAAAACCTTTTAACTAAAAGAGGATAAATGTAACTGGTATTCCAATCCGAAGAATAAGAACCAATTCCAAAGAACTCCTACTAAAAGAGAAAAAAATTGCAATGAATAAGTCCCTAAAAAAAAATGATACGAACGTTTATTCAAAATTGGACAACATTTTATTATTGAAATCAGAAGTATTCAAGGACTCAAAAAAGTCCTACAGTTCCAATCTGGATTATGCCCAAAGCAAGTCTGTTTCAAACACATTGCTGGCTATTTGCAGATCTGGACGTATTTAATCTTCTCCTATCATAAGCTATGTGTTGCCCGCAGTTTAGCAGAGGATATCTATACGTTACATCTATCAAATTTAGACAATCCCTTTATATAAAATGTATTTCCAATAAGTTAACCCCCCACTCCCACAAATACAATTTCTTTAAAAGCATAGCTGTCACTTGTAGATTTAAATATGCTTACTTATTCCCTGCATTTAACAAACATGTCTTTGTCCGGTCTGAAAATCGAATTAATTCTAGAGATTAACACCGCTTTATCCTGCAACTGCAAATTATAGTTATAAGCAAGATAAGAAATACAATGTTTCTCGTTTACTTCCTGATTTGCAATATGTGCCCTGAATGTGCCAGGACTGAGCTAGATTGTGATGTCCTTTGCTTACTATGAAGCATCACATGAAAACAATATTAACAGAAATTAAAGGGGGGTTTCAATGGGCCGGGGGATGGACTCCAGACTTGCAAGGAATTGAAAACTAAATTTAAAAAATTCGGCTACATAGCTAAACTGGGACAAAAGCAGAATTGGAGGATTTTTTACCAAATCAGAAATTTAAATATTTTTAATTTTTTTCATTTTCACTTTATTACAATTTTTCATTTGGTGAATAAGCATCTCTGTAAATTTCAAGAATTCTTAGAATTCCTAAAGATGCAAATAGTGACAATTATATTTGCTGCACATTTTTATATATATATATATATATATATATATAACATCTTGCTGGAGTCTCAATGCTGCTTGGAGTAACCCTATAACGTATTTAACTACAGTCTTTAAAATTTATAGTGGACTTCTAAGAGTACATTTATAAGAAAGGGATAAAAACCCCAAAACGTCTCAGACTCTGCAGAAATATTGCAATTTCTTTCTAATTCTAAAAGCCGTAGTCTGTCCCCTTTCTCCACCCATACACCGCGTGCCATGTGAGTTAAGACTCCTATTTGCTTTACCTGAAGTACAGGACCAATCAGGTGATTCATCTGGATTTCCCAGTCGTTCCGGCCATCCTTAGTCGACCACGTTTCATTGAAGCGAACAGGCCCTGAGTGAATACAATGTAGACATATCCTTAGACAGCAGCCAGAGAAAGGCAGTTAAAGCAGCTTTTCAGCAGAAATTGTCTTTTTGAGGATTTCTCAATTAGTTAACGACTGGACTACTTTCATATTGTTTTAGGATGGTTCTAAATGAATTGCAACTTAACATGTCTTTTATATGTTTCTTGTTAAGTCTGATTGAATGTTGAAAATAAAGATGGTTAAATAAAAAAAAGAGCTGTAGTGGTTATGAGGCTTAGTACTAGGGTAATGCAGGAATGCTTACCTGAATCGGGTTAAAATTATTAATACAAAATGGATAATCTACTGCCCACAAGGATCCCTTTAATATGGAGCTAAATCGGCAGAGACAGAGCCAGCAAGAAAGGGGACATTTATTACTTATATCACTTTACCAAGTGAGACCTCAGTTAAAACGGTGTGTCCAGGGATGGAGACGGTGACTTCAAACAGACATAATTAATACAAAGAACAGTCATTAACCCCTTAAGGACACAGCTTAAAAGATAAAAGGGAATCTTGACAGAATATTTCCGTCATGTGTCCTTACGGGGTTAAGGGACTCTCTAAGCACCAAAAAAAACTTTATCTAAATGAAGCAGTTTTGGTGTATAGATCATGCCCCTGCAGTCTCACTGCTTAATTCTCTGCAATTTAGGAGTTAAATCACTTTGTTTATGAACCCTAGTCACACATCCCTCCAAGTGACTTACACAGCCTTCCTAAACACTTCCTGTAAAGAGTCATCTAATGTTTACACTTCTTTTATTGCACAGTCTGTTTATTTTAGACTCTATTATCTCCTGCTCTGTTAATAGCCAGCTAGGCCATGCAGGAGCATCCTGTGTGTGATTGAAGTTCAATTTACAGAGCAGGAGATAGAAACTTCTAAAACAAGTTAACATCTGATTGAAAATGAAACCATTTTGTTTCCATGCAGGCAGTGTCAGTCACAGACAGGGGAGGTGTGGCTTAGGGCTGTATAAACAGAAACAAAAGTGATTAAACTCCTAAATGAGTTGGGAAGTGATACTGCAGGGGCATGATCTATACACTAAAATGGTTTCATTAAGCTTAAGTTGTTTTGGTGACTATAGTGTCCCTTTAAAGACTCTGGGCACCATGAAATCTTCAGGGGAATAGATTGCGCTTGTCAGCTCACTCTTTCTTCTCATGGCTACATCAGATGAGGAAGCTTTAGACATCAGCTGACAGCCTATCAGTATCTCCCAATTCATAAAACTGTGTGAGAAAGAGGTGCACAGAAATTGTGTGATCTGTGGGAAACACTATTTACTGCAGTTTACGGCACTCCTCACACCAGTAAGTGTTTGACTAATGTTTACTGGGGCACTTGGCTCTATAGTGTATAAATGTCTGTGATGTGAATAAAGTTAAAGAAAAAATAAATCAAATTAGTAAAAACATTTTACAGAATGCAGCTTGAATGCACCCATTGTCCCTTATACGTTACACTGTAAAGAGAAGATGTGGCCGGTTTGATTTACGTACAATGTCCCTGTTGCTGCTGAGTGGTTTGGAACAGGCGGTAGATCACCAGGTGTATCACGGTGGTCGTCTCATCTGCACTTTTTCCAAGAGTGCTTCTCAGCTGCTCCAGATCTCTCGCAATATGTCGAAGGAGGAAGTGTCCGAGATTTGGGACTGGTGGCTTCACAATACCAGACATACTCTGTAACAGAGGACATACACCAGACTCAATCATGAGATTATTGGCATTTTGCAGAAATTTTAGGTCACGTGAAGCTTCTTTATCCCCCTAACAGTCATTTCTGAACGTACACTGTGTGTTTTCATTGATGCCACAAATTATTACTCTGTCTGTCACCTGTTCCCCCAGAAAGGTTCTCTATTTCACTTCTCTTTTTTTCTGCCAGTCTTTATGTTATGGATATTCATGTGAAAAATGACAGTAATGATGTAGAAATATACGATTACACTGTTCAGACAATATTTGGAACAATTTAATAAAAGCAAACAATTCAGGGAGGAAAAATAAATGACATAACAGAATGCTTTAATAAATCTTCCCCTATAACCCTATTGCTAAACAAACATAAATTTCACATACATTTAGTAAGTAAGATAAAAAAACAAACGGACCTCATTAGTAGCTATCCTATTTCACATATTGCCACTGCATATATAGCTTCTGCTCAGAAAGTATCCAGCTATTGTTAATGTAACGAGAATGGTTTGCGAGACTTCGATGTGACCTGGCAGCCAAGGAGAGTGGATTGGAATGCGCATGCGTAAACACTGTACCAGTCAGTAGGGGGTGCTAGACACCACTGAGTGAGCATGTGTACTGTGAGGCCGTCACATTCAAAATGACTGAGCACGTACAGCAACAAACCTGCGTCAAATTTTGTGTTAAAGTTTA
Source organism: Pelobates fuscus (assembly GCF_036172605.1). NCBI lineage: Eukaryota > Metazoa > Chordata > Amphibia > Anura > Pelobatidae > Pelobates > Pelobates fuscus. The sequence goes on from NC_086321.1 coordinate 381,394,501, forward strand.
ATTTTTCTCTGCGGAAAATATTTGTGTGCTTCAGAAGGCTTTCGGGGAAGATGCAATAAGTGCAGCACAAATAAAAGTGTGGCACAAACACTTCAAAGATGGTCGAGAATCAGTTAAATGATTTGACGCCCTGTGACTTCTGGCTTTTCCCAAAACTAAAGTCAGCTTTGAAAGGGAAGAGATTTCAGACCATCGATGAGATACAGGTAAATACGCAGAGGCAGCTGATGGCGATTCCAACAAAGGATTTTGCAGAGTTTTTTGAACATCGGAAGAGATGCTGGGAGCACTGTGTGAGGTCCCAAGGTGCCTACTTTGAAGGGGACTGAGGAGTCATTGTCCTGTGTAGAATGTTTCTTGGATCTTAGATTTTCTTCAGTAAATGTCTCTATTTTTCCATATTACATGGCTGGATACTTTCTGGACAGGCTTCACATGGGTAGTTATTTTATTGTATTTAATGGTTTTGTACCTGTAGATCCTCCTCTGCTCCCAGGAGCATTGCCAGGTGAGTAACCAGCCTTAATATAATAAATACGGGGACAGGGACATTTCTGTCTGGGGCCACTGAAACGCCTCGTTGCTCTGGATTTCCCAAAACGTGGCCAGTCTGTGTTCGGTCAACATTGTCTCTATTAAAAGACAAGATATAAATAAATAAATAAATAACTGTAGACATCTAGCCAAGTTAATTGATGGAAAGTAACCACTCCAGTCAAAATAATAGGGTGTTTCCCAAGGTGTAGCTCTGTAACTAGCCAAGTTCGAAGACCTCATTTAGCCCTGCCTGCACACTACACATCTGATCTGCAAGAATCTCTTTACCTGGAAGAGTCAATTAGTTGGTTTTGTTGAATTAATTTGCTAAACATAAAAAACATAATGAAAAGTGTCATTTCCTCAAGTCAAATTATAAGCTTCCTTGTTCCACCTCATATGTAACTTTTTCCTTTGTTAATTATGCAGAGCAGAGCTTTTATTTACCCATTTATATGGGATATACACTGAGCCAGTCAAACCATCAATACCAGTGCCAACATATTAATACATTTCTAAGGGCTAAAATAAATATTTTATGGCACAGAAGTAATTGCATACTTTGCAGTGGTATATATGTTGAAAATAAAGCTGGTTTTACCCAATGCAAATGGCACATCATCTAGAGGCTGTAAAATAGGAGTGCTTCTTATGTGACAGGATTATTTTCAAAATTAAACTATAATAAAACCTACTGCGTTCGTTGGAATCCAGCATGCGCAATGTGGTTCTGTCCTCCAACCACTTCACCACAATCCACACATCTTCCCTCCTGCATTGGTTGACCACACTGCACAAAACATAATAATATAATTACAAAAATATATACAAATTGTGACCTTTGTAAAAACTAAACCAAGCTGAGCGTATTATCCGATATAACACACATTTAATAGTTAAAAGTGGTACATCTCTTTAGGGAACGTAAGTTAGGTGTCCCCCGTATTCCTCTTTTCTAGAATTTTTCCAGGAATGGTACATGGTGGTAACACATGATTACGCAGAATACTACCTTTTATTTTAATGTCTTTTGTAAAACCTTTGACATTCACACTATGAGCTTTTCCATTACCTCAATTACCCCTTCCTCTGGCCCAATGACCATAATTAACTTAATAAGAGCTGATCGGATCACAAGTTCGTCAATCACAATTCTAGGTTATTCAATCCAAGACCTTTCCACCCAAAGAGAAAGAGTACAGATTTCAGTAGGGCAAATATTCAGGGGCTGAAGGCCTTCTTATTACAAGTAGGAATTGGATTTATATTATAGAATATAAGAAGAGGTGCTCTACCCTCATTGAAACCCAGTAGAAGTGGTAAAAGACCCAGATGTTAAAAAATAACAGCAGGGGGGCGTGGCCGACTAGCTACCCGGACGGACGCGTTTCTGTGCAGCTCCGTGCCAGAGACCTACAACAAGAGACTAAAAACCCGACCACGAGTCCCTAAACCGGCAACAAACGAGCAACCCTCGTATAGAGACAGTAATGGGGAGGAAAAACAAGAGGTACCACCTGCCAGAGCCACCTAAAATGCCCGACATTCGGCTCTCCTTTGCGAGGCCTAGCCCGCCAGCACCAACCAAAATGGCGCCCGATGCTCCCAGCGAGGCGGAGGCCTCGGATGAATCCCACGAAGAAAGTGAAAAAAATAACAGCATATTTTAGATTATAGGAAATAATTTAACAGTGAAACATAACTTGCCCTCCTCATCAACTCTGTAAATCAAAATCAACTCGAAATTGTCTATATAACGCATTTAAAAATGTGAAAAGCTCCTCTGAAGCATATAAAGTGTACATAGAGTCTGCTTACCTCTCCAACTGCAGAATAATGACCGTTGCGGCAAACTGAAAGAAACGTTTTATATTAGTTATTGCCAAAACACTTTAACAGATGGAATGATTATTGGCAAAGTAACAACGCTGTCTAGTAAAATGTATACATTTATTAATGGCCACTAACCAGGTCTGACCATTGCATTTTGTCTAAGGTTACCATCGGATGTAGATACAAGCTATTTTATCCGGAGCAGGATGCGGTCTTAGTGAAGGGAGCAGCAAGTGACTTACTCAAAGACTTGCTTTTACATGGGGGTGACAGAGGGAACACAAACTGATTTCCAGTAAAAGCGAAGCACTCTCCGTGTCTCACCACGTCATTTTTAGATAGTTCAGACTTCCATTACATTATTCCCATCACTTTAATTAATGCAGTTTTTGCCCATTTTAAAGAGCTCATACTTACCATACCAAGTCAATTTTTCCTGCACAGCCCCTTTAAACTGGAAAAACAAGTCTTCTGGCATTGTAGGCAGATAGGAATTCTTAAAATAAAATTTGTATAAAAGTAGAATAATATTAGCAAAGTAGCAACAACATAAATTTTTATCTGTTCAGAAACACGACAGTATAAATCTTACCTGCATTTTGTAAGGGAAAAATGCTAAATTCCTGAGTGGGCCAATAAGATTGTTTTGCACGCTCAGCAGAACCGCAGCAAGGTGTGTGGCCAGTCCAATAACGGCACAATGTGCACCCTGCATGTGGGGGGCAACTTTCAGCAAGGGCCGGCTGTTATCGAGTAAGGAATGCACAAACTGCCTTGTGGTTACTTCCTGAAGAAACGAGACATCCTGAATATGGGTCTTCACCGAGTCATGTAGCTGTGTGCATGGGGGAGACACGAAAAGGTGAAATATCTCATAATCAGACCTTTCTTTGCTACAATGAAGCATTTTATTCTGCTCTATTCCAATTATAGGTGCAGAGAAAACGGATACATGCTATTACTACCTGCTACATTGTCCCCCCCCAAATAATTGTGGCATAAAATGTAAATGTTGTGGAATGAGCAAGACATCAGTTTTCAAATCAAACACTTCGCTTTCTCCCTTAAATTGACATTCTAGACCCCAGAACCACTACTGTCACCAGAACTACATCTTAATGTAGTTACTCTGGTGAGTATATTCAGTACCAGCATTTTAATGAAAACACTGCCTTTACAGAGAAATATTACATTGCTGTCTAGGGATTCCTCTAGATGCAGTCACTCAGATGGCCACAAGAGGTGCTTCCTGGGTCAGTGCTGCACAGTGGCACAATTTCCTACAGAAAAGCATTGGATTGGCTGAGATCATTAAGTTTGATGATCTCAGCCAAGGAAGCAGAGTGGGGGTGGAGCAAGCCGTGACCGGATCCGCGCGGCATAGGAAAAAGGTGAGTAAAATCGCCTTTTTAACCAGAGGTAAGGGGGTGCCAGGGATCAAAACAGCTATTTACACCTATAGTGTCAGGAATACATTTGTATTCCTGACACTATAGTGTTCCTTTAATGTAGTGGTTCTGAAGTATAAACTCTATCCCTGCAGGCTGAGCAGTTTTCTGCGAAAAGGCAGTGTTAACATTGCTGCCTAATGCCACCTCTGGTGGTTGTCACTCAGACAATCAGTCGCTCTAACAGCCACTAGAGGGGCTTCCACGACGCAGTCCTGCAAAGATGCCGAATGCTCTCCAAAGACATGCACGGAGTCCATCTTCTCTACGAGAAGATGCCGAATGGCACAGCGCAGCGATTTGCCATGCATGCGCACAAGCCCAATTCTTCAATTATAACTAACTTAATAAAGTGCATTGTGATAATCCAAATAGCTAGTACGACACTCTAGCAGGGATAAATGTTTGTATTCCCAACGTGTTATTTTAAGCTGCAACATATCAACAAGAAACAAAATACTAAAAAACTTTTTTTTGCCTTCTGCGGCATTCTGTACAATCACAACATTTATAATAAAATAAAATAAAAAAATAATTAAAAACATTTAACTCAATACTTACCAGCACGGTGTGTTGGTTTCGGTCATGTTGAACTCCATACTGCATTGTGATTTCTCGGAAAACCGCAAGAACCATGTGGATGGACAGCTCCCAATCAGGACTTTGACATTCCTTGGAACAGAGGAACAAGACACAAGACACAGCAATGTTACACAGAGTGAGTTAAATAGCCCATTGTTCGACCATATCCAACCTAGATTCAAATAATGAATTGGATGTGAATATACCAAAAAGACTGGTGACAATCTCCCCACAAATGTTTCATAAAAACTCAGATTTCTTTTTTATAGATTTCTGAACTCAAGCCTAACTCATACATTAAACACTACACGGGTTGTTTACTAAGGAGAGCATTTAAAGTGAATTACAAATTCTGCTACGCTAACCATGAGTTTGAAGTACACTTTGAATAACCCTGTCGGTATAACGGGTATAAATATATAAATTCAATACCTCCTCTGCTTTTACAATAGTTTCTTCTGCAGATTCCAGCAAGGCTTTACCGAGGCCATCTCTCAAACATTTGTAGCGATTCCCGCACACCAAGAACAGGTCAATTTGGTTGGTTTGGCTTTCCTGTAAAAACATGCACCCAGTTTAATGCTTGCAGTGTAAAAACATATTACTCAGATTGCCATGACAAGGGCCACCACAAGTGAAATCAATATATTTTGTACATCCCACAACTACCTAACTTGATCATTATTGAAATATGTGATTAAAAATACATTACAAATATACCAGGTGATCTGGAAATAGGAATGGCTCTACTGTCTTGTTAAACCCTAACACACACACACACACGCACGCACGCACACACACACACGCACACAAACACACAGACACACGCACACAAACACACACGCACGCACACACACACGCACACCCACACACACGCACGCACGCACACACACACACAGATTAGGGTAGGCAAGTTTGCTTCTACAGACTATCTGATCGTAGGACCTGTACGGGTTTCCTTGATACCACTTGCTGGTTACTCATGTCATAGTCTATACATTTCCTTCCTCAAGCAAAGATGGACAATTTTCAAAAATGTATTTTTCAGAAGCTTATGGTGGAACACGTCTCCTCCCAAACATTTCAAACAGGATGAGATCTTATTGTCAATTACAGTGATGCACAAACAAAGTCATGCTAATATTTTTAGTAAAATCTTTAGTAAAGCTGATTTAATTTAAACTTATTATATTCAGAGTATTTTTTACCTGTATGCGAAGGATTTGTGGTGGAAACAGCCATCTGTATTCTCGATCTCGGAAAAGTTTTTGCACAGTTTCGATCCCGTGCTGACTGGCCAATTTGCGGATTAAATACACTCTGTGCCAATCATTACCGGATTGTGCGCACAAATTCTTTACGTGTTGCAGGAAGTCTCTTATGGCAGCTACTTCTAAAAAGAAAAGAGGAAAAAAACAGAATTGGCAGCTAACTTACACAGCAACGACGACACACTAACATTTGGATTTTGCAACCAGAGATAAGTATTAAAATAAAGATAAAATAGTCCTCACTCATTCAACAGTAACTGTAAATGTTGAGAAAACTAAAAATGAAAAGAAATGATGATACATTTTAATATAGAAAATAATTGCTTTTTAGCAGTATATTGAAAATATCGCTATACACCTTATTCATTCTAATTGTGTTTTCGGTAACATGAATTCAGAAGTATGTAAAGCACTGCACAATATGTACCATTTCATGTCGCTTAGTGTGACTATAAAACAGTATTACACAGCCATCAGTTAGTACATAAACTATTATAATCTGCGAGAATCTGAGAATATTGATATCAGTCACTGGGACAAGGACAGGAAACGGTCAGGGTGGTAGGTGGACCTGGGTATGAGGGATTAAAAGTAAGGTAGGTAGATGAGTGTATAATCAAGCTTTCAGTGAATAGACAACATTAACCATCACTTGTGTTTGAGCTATAACTGTAGGATATTATTAATCATTGATGTGGTAGATTCACATTAAAAGGTCACTAATCCGGCAACGGAGGAAAACTGACAAGGAATTACAAGGACAATGTTTAGGTCAATGTTTCTAATTTGACTATTTTTTAATAAATTTTAAAGGTAATATATAGCGTTGCAGGATTTGTAATATTATGATTTATTGTCTCCTCTCCCCGCTGTACTTTATGTCCAGTAATATGCAAGCTTAACCCCTTAAGGACCAAACTTCTGGAATAAAAGGGAATCATGACGTGTCACACACGTCATGTGTCCTTAAGGGGTTAAAGAGACACTCCAGGCACCAACACAACTTCATCTAAATGAAGTTATTATGGGGCCAGGAGGCCCCCGGAGGCACTCTAACCTCAAGGGGTTAAACCGTTCTCGAACAGTTTGACCCCAAAGTTCCCCCTTAGGTGGCATCCACCTTCAGCAATTTCAGGTTCAGGAAGAGCATTGCCAGGAGGCCCTCTGAGGCACTCTAACCTCAAGGGGTTAAACCATTCTAGTGGCGATGTCCACGCCTCCTCCGCCCCAGGCAGCATCCAGCTTCATCAATTGCAGATTCAGGAAGAGCGTTGCCAGGAGGGCCCCGGAGGCACTTTAACCTCAAGGGGTTAAACCGTCTTAGTGGCGATGTCCACACCCTCCCCCAGGCAATAATGCGGCTTCGTTAATGGCAGGGGTGCTGCTGATTGGCTGAAAGTGGTCAGCTGACGCTCTCAGTCAATCAGTGACTCCACATTCACAAAACTGGCTTGAGAAAGGCACGTTTCTTTCCGAGCTAGTTTTGTGAATGTGGCGTCACCGATTGGCTGAAAATATTAGCTGACCACTTTCAGCCAATCAGCAGCGCCCCTGCCTGTCAGCACTCCACTCTTCCTGAATCTTCAAGAATGGTTTAACCCCTTGAGGTAAAAGTGCCTCAAGGGGCCTCCTGGCACCATAACAACTTAATTTTGATAAAAGTTGTGTTGGTGCCTGAAGCTTTTATATTTATGATACTTCAGTTGCGGCTATTGCATGCTGCGTCTACATCTGTACAAGTAAGCAGTGCATCAAGTTTTATTTCATTTGAGGAAATGTAGAGCTTCCTAGCATATTTCCATATCTAATCATTAAAATAAAACAGACCTTTAAGAAATGGTTTTATAAACAATTCTTTCCTTGCGTGTTCTTGCACAGTAGTTCCATACTGTATGTAATTCTGCACATGGGTTTTTACCCATCCAATTGTGTTCATTTGAATTTGGCCAAACTTGGACAACACAGGCGCTCAGAGAGTTGTATTTACTTACGTCCGTTTTCTAACACAGGCGTTCAGAGAGTTGTATTTACTTACGTCCGTTTTCTAACACAGGCAGTCAGAGAGTCGTATTTACTTACGTCCGTTTTCTTCAGAGAACATTGCAGATGCCATGTCCAATGCCAGCCTAATCCGGGCAATCTCCTGAAGGGAGTGCATAGATTGGTCTTCTAATCCATGGCGTCCGATATTTCGTATATAGTCTTTCAGGAAATCCCCCTCATCTTTAAGGAGCTTTTGGGTGGGGATAACATGTCCCTTTTCATACAGAGAGTCCTATTAAGAACAAAATATTTATATTAAAATCTTTCTATTTCACCATATTCCAATATAATAAATATAAATAAATAAATAAAAAGCTACCTGCACACTATCCCAAATCCCTACACACATTTAAATAACAGAGGTGTTTAGTATCATTGCTATGGCTATTAAAGTGTAAGCCACATGTTGCCAACGTCCAGGCAAACCTCTTGGGTCTCAGGTAAATGGCAAAATCTTTAATGAGACAGAAAGCTTGAGTGCCTATATGTCAATAAACACTCAGGGTTACCCTAGTGGGGCTTGTTTGCTGGAATAACTAGAGGAGCTAGGGATGGTGACACTATGGGGCTTGTTCGCTGGAATAACTAGGAGCTATGGATGGTGACCCTATGGGGCTTGTTAGCTGGAATAACTAGGAGCTATGGATGGTGGACCCTATGGGGCTTGTTAGCTGGAATAACTAGGAGCTATGGATGGTGGACCCTATGGGGCTTGTTAGCTGGAATAACTAGGAGCTATGGATGGTGACCCTATGGGGCTTGTTTGCTGGAATAACTAGGAGCTATGGATGGTGAAGCTATGGGGCCTGTTTGCTGGAATAACTAGAGGAGCTAGGGATGGTGACACTATGGGGCTTGTTCGCTGGAATAACTAGGAGCTATGGATGGTGACCCTATGGAGCTTGTTTGCTGGAATAACTAGAGGAGCTATGGATGGTGACCCTATGGAGCTTGTTTGCTGGAATAACTAGGAGCTATGGATGGTGATCCTATGGGGCTTTTTCGCTGGAATAACTAGGAGCTATGGATGGTGACACTATGGGGCTTGTTCGCTGGAATAACTAGGAGCTATGGATGGTGAAGCTATGGGGCATGTTCGCTGGAATAACTAGGAGCTATGGATGGTGACACTATGGGGCTTGTTCGCTGGAATAACTAGGAGCTATGGATGCTGAAGCAATGGGGCTTGTTTGCTGGAATAACTAGTGGAGCTATGGATGGTGATCCTATGGGGCTTTTTCGCTGGAATAACTAGGAGCTATGGATGGTGAAGCTATGGGGCTTGTTCACTGGAATAACTAGGAGCTATGGATGGTGAAGCTATGGGGCTTGTTTGCTGGAATAACTAGAGGAGCTATGGATGGTGATCCTATGGGGCTTTTTCGCTGGAATAACTAGGAGCTATGGATGGTGACCCTATGGGGCTTGTTCGCTGGAATAACTAGGAGCTATGGATGGTAAAGCTATGGGGCTTATTCGCTGGAATAACTAGGAGCTATGGATGGTGATGCTATGGGGCTTGTTCGCTGGAATAACTAGGAGTTATGGATGGTGAAGCTATGGGGCATGTTCGCAGGAATAAGTAGGAGCTATGGATGGTGACACTATGGGGCTTGTTAGCTGGAATAACTAGGAGCTATGGATGGTGACCCTATGGGGCTTGTTAGCTGGAATAACTAGGAGCTATGGATGGTGGACCCTATGGGGCTTGTTAGCTGGAATAACTAGGAGCTATGGATGGTGACCCTATGGGGCTTGTTTGCTGGAATAACTAGGAGCTATGGATGGTGAAGCTATGGGGCTTGTTTGCTGGAATAACTAGAGGAGCTAGGGATGGTGACACTATGGGGCTTGTTCGCTGGAATAACTAGGAGCTATGGATGGTGACCCTATGGAGCTTGTTTGCTGGAATAACTAGAGGAGCTATGGATGGTGACCCTATGGAGCTTGTTTGCTGGAATAACTAGGAGCTATGGATGGTGATCCTATGGGGCTTTTTCGCTGGAATAACTAGGAGCTATGGATGGTGACACTATGGGGCTTGTTCGCTGGAATAACTAGGAGCTATGGATGGTGAAGCTATGGGGCATGTTCGCTGGAATAACTAGGAGCTATGGATGGTGACACTATGGGGCTTGTTCGCTGGAATAACTAGGAGCTATGGATGCTGAAGCAATGGGGCTTGTTTGCTGGAATAACTAGTGGAGCTATGGATGGTGATCCTATGGGGCTTTTTCGCTGGAATAACTAGGAGCTATGGATGGTGAAGCTATGGGGCTTGTTCACTGGAATAACTAGGAGCTATGGATGGTGAAGCTATGGGGCTTGTTTGCTGGAATAACTAGAGGAGCTATGGATGGTGATCCTATGGGGCTTTTTCGCTGGAATAACTAGGAGCTATGGATGGTGACCCTATGGGGCTTGTTCGCTGGAATAACTAGGAGCTATGGATGGTAAAGCTATGGGGCTTATTCGCTGGAATAACTAGGAGCTATGGATGGTGATGCTATGGGGCTTGTTCGCTGGAATAACTAGGAGTTATGGATGGTGAAGCTATGGGGCATGTTCGCTGGAATAAGTAGGAGCTATGGATGGTGACACTATGGGGCTTGTTAGCTGGAATAACTAGGAGCTATGGATGGTGACCCTATGGGGCTTGTTAGCTGGAATAACTAGGAGCTATGGATGGTGGACCCTATGGGGCTTGTTAGCTGGAATAACTAGGAGCTATGGATGGTGACCCTATGGGGCTTGTTTGCTGGAATAACTAGGAGCTATGGATGGTGAAGCTATGGGGCTTGTTTGCTGGAATAACTAGAGGAGCTAGGGATGGTGACACTATGGGGCTTGTTCGCTGGAATAACTAGGAGCTATGGATGGTGACCCTATGGAGCTTGTTTGCTGGAATAACTAGAGGAGCTATGGATGGTGACCCTATGGAGCTTGTTTGCTGGAATAACTAGGAGCTATGGATGGTGATCCTATGGGGCTTTTTCGCTGGAATAACTAGGAGCTATGGATGGTGACACTATGGGGCTTGTTCGCTGGAATAACTAGGAGCTATGGATGGTGAAGCTATGGGGCATGTTCGCTGGAATAACTAGGAGCTATGGATGGTGACACTATGGGGCTTGTTCGCTGGAATAACTAGGAGCTATGGATGCTGAAGCAATGGGGCTTGTTTGCTGGAATAACTAGTGGAGCTATGGATGGTGATCCTATGGGGCTTTTTCGCTGGAATAACTAGGAGCTATGGATGGTGAAGCTATGGGGCTTGTTCACTGGAATAACTAGGAGCTATGGATGGTGAAGCTATGGGGCTTGTTTGCTGGAATAACTAGAGGAGCTATGGATGGTGATCCTATGGGGCTTTTTCGCTGGAATAACTAGGAGCTATGGATGGTGACCCTATGGGGCTTGTTCGCTGGAATAACTAGGAGCTATGGATGGTAAAGCTATGGGGCTTATTCGCTGGAATAACTAGGAGCTATGGATGGTGATGCTATGGGGCTTGTTCGCTGGAATAACTAGGAGCTATGGATGGTGAAGCTATGGGGCATGTTCGCTGGAATAAGTAGGAGCTATGGATGGTGACACTATGGGGCTTGTTCACTGGAATAACTAGGAGCTATGGATGCTGAAGCAATGGGGCTTGTTTGCTGGAATAACTAGAGGAGCTATGGATGGTGATCCTATGGGGCTTTTTCGCTGGAATAACTAGGAGCTATGGATGGTGACCCTATGGGGCTTGTTCGCTGGAATAACTAGGAGCTATGGATGGTAAAGCTATGGGGCTTATTCGCTGGAATAACTAGGAGCTATGGATGGTGATGCTATGGGGCTTGTTTGCTGGAATAACTAGAGGAGCTATGGATGGTGATCTTATGAGGCTTTTTCACTGGAATAACTAGAGGAGCTATGGATGGTGACCCTATGGAGCTTGTTCGCAGGAATAACTAGGAGCTATGGATGGTTACACTATGGGGCTTGTTCGCTGGAATAACTAGAAGCTATGGATGGTGAAGCTATGGGGCATGTTCGCTGGAATAACTAGGAGCTATGGATGGTGAAGCTATGGGGCTTGTTCGCTGGAATAACTAGGAGCTATGGATGCTGAAGCTATGGGGCTTGTTTGCTGGAATAACTAGAGGAGCTATGGATGGTGAGGCTATGGGGCTTGTTTGCTGGAATAACTAGGAGCTATGGATGGTGACCCTATGGGGCTTGTTTGCTGGAATAACTAGAGGAGCTATGGATGGTGACCCTATGGGGCTTGTTCGCTGGAATAACTAGAGGAGCTATGGATGGTGACCCTATGGGGCTTGTTCGCTGGAATAACTAGGAGCTATGGATGGTGAAGCTATGTGGCTTATTCGCTGGAATAACTAGGAGCTATGGATGGTGAAGCTATGGGGCTTGTTCGCTGGAATAACTAGAGGAGCTATGGATGGTGACCCTATGGGGCTTGTTCGCTGGAATAACTAGAGGAGCTATGGATGGTGACCCTATGGGGCTTGTTCGCTGGAATAACTAGAGGAGCTATGGATGGTGAAGCTATGGGGCTTGTTTGCTGGAATAACTTGGAGCTTTGGATGGTGATGCTATGGATGTGTGAGGAGTCCTCGGGGGGGAAGTCCCAAGACAGTACACTCCTGCAAGGCTAAAAACCTGTAGCATCTTTCCCTTCACCTGCTACAGAGTCCAGGACTTCAGCCTACACTACATTGACAGACTGGGGTGCAGCTGGCCCTGCTGCTATCCTAAGATGGGGACGTCCAGCCCTTGGATTGGCTGACGTTCTGGTACTACATCTCTGAGCACCCCAGCATCTAGTGAAGGAGATTTTATCTGTGCCTATTTATGGGGTTTATACATTCCATTCATAGCTTAGTTTAAATATCTAATAATATTTAATGATGAAAAGACAGACCATATAAACATGCTGTGTTATGTATCGTACAATGTTATATTGCATTATGCTTATGAATGTTTTAACTCTATATATAACTGTATGTGTATATCAAAGTGTTTTGTGTCTACATATATTGAATAAAAATACTTCAATAATTGTTTTTACCTCTAGACAGTTGACAAACAGCAGATATACTTCCATGGTATCTTCACTGGTTAGAAAGGTATTTCTCCGTATTTTGTTTAAGTAATTATCTGCGTATACCATTATTTCATAAAAGCTAAAACGAACAGAGAAAAAAGGAACATTAAAATCAAGCAAAGAAAATTGTTGACTTCTTCCCTATTCACAATGCAACCAACTTAAATATTTAGCTCTGGCCTCTTATTAGCAGCAAAGGATATTTTAAGGAGTCACGTCATTTTATTGATACATAGTGTTTCGCCCTCTGCTGGCTTATAATATTAGTGCTCAACTCTACATGGTCGCTGGAGTGAATCCTTCTCTATCACTGATTGTTCACTGAGATAACTATCTTTTCACTCCAGTTCAGAATAGAAAATATAGAGAAAGAAACCTTCCTCTGAATTGTTGATTAGATCAGCGTGCAAGAATCACCCTGTCTCCTCTTTAATCTTCCATTAAAACCACAGAGATTTTAAATAAAGTTGTACTGCAGCTGTACACCCTTCCCAACTCTGTGATGTTATAAGGAAGCATAGCTGAAGCTTCACTTGTACAAGATCTTGTATGGCGCTTACATGTTTTAGATCAAGGCTGAAAGGGACTGTGCCATAGCTTTCCATTAGAGAGTGTGTACAGGACGGGGTGTACTTGTGCAGAATATATGGGGTAATCCTTAAAAAGAGAACTGATATAAATTCAAGATGGATTTCAAATCTAAGGCCAAAATAGTTTAACTGCAAAAGGTCTCCAATCAGATATGCTTTTAGTTCGGCTACTTTGGCGTTGAATTTGAAATCCACTTTGAATTTCTGACAATTCTCACTTCAGGAGAAGAATAAAGAACTCTCCAACACAGCGAAGCAGTAATGAATACGGGCACGGAGGAGCCGTGAATGATTTGCTGTATGGCACGTGAGCTACATCCTAAGGACACAAAACAGTCACAACATCACTGCTAATGTTACATCTAGGTTAATGTCCCCTTTCATCATGTGAATATAAATAGAAGGATTACGGATTACTAGCAGCATTGAGTGATGCAGCCTTCTGCTATCAGTTACTGTCACACCACTTTCTAGTCATCTTACTTTATGTAATTTACTTCCCTTAGTTTTTATTACAATTTCCAAGATTGTAGAAATATGCCTTGTTCGGTCTATGTGCTATATAATTCCATAGATAGATGATGATTCATAATCAGATAGATTAACATACAGACAAGCATGCAGAAGCCGGCTTTTGGTTTCCCGACTCATTTTACTCAGAGAGGAAACATATATTGTACCATTTATGATACTTAGCATGTACAAACACAAAACCCATGCTTTCTGATCAGCACTTATTTTCTAGGCTCTCCATTTACCTGTACTTTAGCAGTAACTTCAAAATGACAGAGCGGATTACCGGCGTTTTGTCAATGGCTTCATCAAATGGGGAAAGGGTTTTCGTATAAGTCCTTGAACCTTTGGAGAAGGAGAAGGTAAAAAAAGAAAATGAAAATCAGACCATTTACCAAGAAGGAGAGAAGGATTTACACCGACTGACACAGGGCTCTCACCGCTTTGGCCTGTGGGACTCTCCTTGGTAGTGAAGAGTAAAGAGAGGAGATTATCAATGACCTCTCTGTCAGGAGGAGTGTTGTCTTTAAAACACAGGGTACAAATGATATCAATAAAGAACGCATTGCATTGCTGCCTAAATCGAACATTTTTCTTAATGGCGTTCCTGAAAAAGATAAATATGTGGTTTTATTTTTAATAATTATTTTTTCAGTTAAGGTCACATCACAGAGTCTATTACAAAACCCAATAAAGAAATTTACTGGCTGCCGTTAAAGCCTCGAGCTGGTATTTAATGTTCATTTCTGATATTAACTACTATCACCCGACAGGGCTGTATGTCTAAAACACAACTTAACGTAGGAATAACAATTCTATGTGTACAAAGGTTTGGGATACAGTGGGTATACTACGAAAATAAAACAAAACACATAGTGATCTAACGTAATATTACACAATAAAATCAATACCAATTGCACTCACAAGATGTTGGGTAAAAGAGCACCTTAAAGATCTAAAAAGCCAGAAATCTTTTCCACTCTCCTTCCTCCACTGTGTTCAAAGCAACAGGGATGTCAATCGCCAGGATTAGATTAAAAAAAGGAATTTTATTGAGGCATAAAATAAGCCCATAAAATATACAAATGTATAAAAAGTATTTTATCTACTTTATATACATGTGCATATTTTATGGGCTTATTTTATGTACACATGTATCTAGTTTACACATGTATCTAGTTCTAAGTAAGGGGGCTATTGGGAAAGGCCTCCTGGGAAGCTGCATTGTGTTATGTTATACTACACTTTACACTCATTGGTGTAGGGGTGGTGTGTATATAGGAATAATAATTACCTGATATTCTCCGATACGACGATGGGGTCGTTCTCGGGCACGTCAGCTTTACACAGTGGACAGATGTTTCTATCAGGCCTCAGCCATTGTTTTAAACAAGACTGGCAAAATATATGGTCACATTTAAGGCAGACTGGCTCCTTGGGGTCTTCATGGCAGATCAGGCAAAACGGCACTCCAAATCTATAAAAATATAGTCAGATATTACTGGCAGATAGTAGTGATAGAATCGAGATCAAACTTAGAATATGCCTGATCTGTGACTCCTCCCCAGATTTGTGCCAATTAACAGGTACAAAAGAGCAGACATTAATCTGATTTTATATTTTACCTGGACGTCGATTTCCCAACTTCCTCTCTGCACCTTTGAAGAACATCTATGACAGCCATGAATGGGTCTATGGTTTTTAAATCTGTAAAATTCTCTAAAGCCTTTAAAAGAGAGCAGAAATTAATTGCCTTTTTAAACAGGATTTAATTCATTTTAATTAACGGGAAAAAAAAAAAGTGATACTTTCCTGGATACATTGTGTATTTATCGGAGTCATATTTCTAAATGAATACATTGTTCATGTTCGAACATTTGGAAATTGCCAACTGTTTACGGCATAGAAGAGATTATTAACAGTATGTGGGTTTCATGAACAGGTCCACCAAGTGGCTAATTAAACTGACAATAGACTGGTTTATTTTTCAAACACTGTTTATATAATGCAACTGTTTTATAAATTGGGACGTGTTTGCAAACCCTGAGAGAAGGACATTGATTGTTTTTAAAGGTGAAAACGGCGTGTTTAAGTCCTTGAATTTTCTCTAACCACAAACTCAAAGAAAGGAAAAAAAGACCAGTTCATTAATTCATTGTTTAGTTAATGGACGTGTTTAGCCATATAATTGTGCTCTCCTGATGGCCTGGTGTCACTAGAAGGAAGCTGGGTGATCAAAGCTTGGCTGGTGATGTTTGGTTGCTCTTTCATTAAATCTCAATTTTTGTTCCACAATTTAGGGAAACCTGATATTTTTATATATTAAAATGTAACAGATAATTTATATCCCACATTTGTATTGTTTCTATATTAATGAATGTCCGGATACAGTGTTCACGTAATGATATCATATAATATATATTATATAAAAGACAATCTTGGAGGATATCAGGACTGCCAACTCAATCAGAGGAAAACTATATAAACGTATTGATATACATGTATAAACAGAGGAAAATAGGTGTGTGGATATAAATAGTAAATTCTGTGATAGTGTATCTTACAATATAGATCAGTGAAAACCATTTTATTATGGTATGATACCGAATATGCATGTGCTTATATTATCGCCTTGAATATAAGATACCAGTGTGGTAAAGGGATCAATATTGAGTGTGTATGTATGAATGTATGTGTGTCTACATACATACACACAGCTTCTATTTTTCACTCTTGACACGCTCTCTATACCAATATTAAAAGAATCAACTTAATACCTGATATATTATTAATCCCTTAAGGACCAAACTTCTGGAATAAAAGGGAATCATGACATGTCACACATGTCATGTGTCCTTAAGGGGTTAACACACTTAATACCTGAAATATTATTACCAAACTTAATACCTGATATATTATTACCAAACTTAATACCTGAAATGTTATTACAAAACTTAATACCTGATGTGTTTATGGAGGTTCCACTGAGATCCTATCAAGCAATATCATATGGTTACATATATTATTCCATATACCGGTAGTTATATGAACTATCTAAAAAACATTGTGCACATTGCATTGTTACAAGGTATACTTTAGTTAAACTCTTCTCCTGACATTATTTCCCCTTTGAGAAACAAGCTAAGCACTGAAACACATTAGGAGTAGGCTAGACATTGAGAGTCAGAGAAATAATTACACAAAGAGCATAAAAACACAGGTAAGTATGACGGAAGGCAATATTCTGAATGATTGCATAATTTAAAAGTCACTGTAATCATGAGGCCATTACCGGCGTTGCTGTACTTAAACCAAACTGAACGGAAGGAGTCAAAATTAGAGCAACTTCAAAATAACAAAGCAACATTATCCAGGCTCTATTACAATGAAACCAAGACCATGAAGAATTCAATGCAGAAAATAAACGTTTGACTTAGGCTCCTATTAAAAGGTATGCAGGTAGAAAATGAAAAATGTAAAATTGATCTGCAAAGACTAAAATAGCACTTCACAGGCTTAGCCCTTCATCAAATCCTAAACAAGAAATGAGAAGGAGGAGGATCCAAATACTCTAGGATCAATATCGGGGGAAGCATATAAATCAGGCATATAGGAACGTGTACATCAAAGGCGCCATGAAAATATTATCAATGCATTAAAAAACTTTAAAACTTTTTATAATTTTATTCTGTTTGTTTTTACCTTGCCAAGGTATATGGTATTTACTTCTAACAGCTCCTTCATCTCCGAACCCTGAACATTATTTCCCAGCAGAACGTGTTCTACGAATAACGCCATGGAGTACAGACCGTTCCACATACATCTGCAGAGACAAAATATGCAATCACAGACCAGTCTGCTTTCAATAGGTCTTCCAAACGCCTTGTGATACTGAAACGTCTCTTCAAACAGGAAACGCAGCCACCAAGCGCATTACTTTATAAGACTATTAGTTAATGAATAAAACAGACAATTCCAATATATAGAGAAAAAAATACATTTACATTGTGACTACTTTGGGCTCCTACTGAGTACATTTTGTGATGAAAAATAAATTACTCAAAATGAAATAAAAAAAGACATCAGAAAAGAGAGAAAAAACTAAACAAACACATCTCAGCACATAATGGGCTTTAATTTAAGGGGGAACAGTTCTTTGCTCCTAAATGCAGCATTATGTTGAGTCACTGTCCCAGGATGCCTCAGGTGCTTGCATGCATAGGAATTTAAAGGGACATTAAAGGCACCCAGACCACTTCAGCTCATTGAAGAGGTCTGGGTGCTGTGTCCCTTTTGCACCTAGTGCTGCAATAACATTGCAGTTACAGAGAAAGTGCAATACTTACATTGCAGCTCTAAGTCTGCCCACAATGGCTGTCTACCAGTTGAAATGGACCTTTGGTCAGTTATCGCACTCCGCATGAGGACCTCCAGCGGCAGATTTTTCCCCATAGGAAAGCATTGATGCATGCATGCGCATTAGTTCTTCTTCGCCAGATGAGGAGCATGGGCGGAGCCTGACCGAACGCCGAGGGACATCTGCGCTGGATTCAGGTAAGCGACTAAAGGGGTTTTAACCCCTTCAGCGCTGAGGGAGTGGCGGACCTTAGAAATCTATAGTGCCAGGAAAACGGCTTTGTTTTCCTGGCACTGCAGGATCCCTTTAAGAACTTAGCAGTACCAATCGCTAACTTCCCATTTCACCTTGATTCTTCCAATGCCATACCTGATTTCAGTGATCCCTGGCACACACAGCTGGCTCTGTCCCTGCAGATAGTTTTCAGAACAGATAAGTTCGATTGGCATTTGCACATTTTTCACTTGCCGCAGCCAGGCCTGTGGGTTCGGTGTCATTAGAGAATCTTTCAGCATTTCTAAGCAGGCAATAGTGGCATAAATATCAACAACCTGGGAACAATACACAAAGTCAGGATTGAGAACACAAAGCTGCTCTGCTAAACCGAAAAAAAAAACCAAAAAACAAATCTTAGACATTACTTTAAATCATATCTTTAACAAAAATATCAACAACCTGGGAACAATACACAAAGTCAGTATTGAGAACACAAAGCTGCTCTGCTAAACCGAAAAAAAAAACCCAAAACAAACCCTAGACATTACTTTAAATCATATCTTTAACAAAAATATCAACAACCTGGGAACAATACACACAGTCAGGATTGAGAACACAAAGCAGCTCTGCTAAACCGAAACCCCCCCCAAAAAACAAACCTTAGACATTACTTTAAATCATATCTTTAACAAAAGTGAATACAAATATACAAACATAAGTCCTGTGCTTAAACTCCCATTATTCCTGGGCGGCAGCAATGACTAAAATACAAATCAGCCCCAATACATCCAATAAAAACCAAATAAAGTAATCTGCACACTTCCCAAACCCCTACGCATATGTAAATAATTGGAGTGTTCTAGTATCACTCCAATGGCCATTAGATTGTAAGCCCACCTGCCAAGTCAAAGCAAACCTCTTACGTGGGTCCTACAGTGACTGTTCACCTTGCTGCTTTCAACTTCAGGTAAAAAAAAAATCTCTTATGAGACAGAGAGGGGTCATTTTTTTAGACCCCTACACACTTATTAACCCTTAACAGGGAACACATGGGGTGGGCGGCAGCATTGTTACATGGCTGTGTGATACAAAAGGTAAATACAAATACAAAAAAATAAGTCCTGCACATGGGCAGCAGCAATGACTATAGAACCAGAGTAGTAGGAGTATTTTTGGTGTATTTGCTTTTGAATCACACAGCTATGTTACAATGCTGATGCCCATCCCATGCGTTCCCTATTGAGGATTAATAAATGTATAGGGGTTTAGAAAAATATCCCTCTCTGTCTACTTAGAGATTTTTTACCGGAAGCTGGAAGGTGAATGGTTAGTGTAGGACTCGACGTGGCAGGAGAGCTTACACTCCTGTGATACTAAAAACCTCCAGTTATTTAAATGTGGATAGGAATTTGGGAAAGTGCGCAAGTAAGTATTTTCTTTGGCTTTTAACAAACGTGAGCCTCGTTTTAAGAATAATTCTAGGAATTAATTTAATGCAGAAATGTAGACTAAAACCATACCATAAAGTATTATATCTTGCATACTTTTCCCTCCCCCTCTATCACACAGTGAGTAGACAAGCAGGGAATTTAAATTGATCAGATCTGATCAGCATCAGTCTCTTAATAAGGGTTACTGTTAGATAGCGCTTCTTAACCTCTGGCTAAGGGCCCAACGGGACAAGTGCCCATGTCATTTCCGTGCTCTCCAGTGATGGGAACAGGCACATCGTACTCATCAGTCCATGGCTACCCACAATTAAAGGGGCACTGTGGGCACTATAAACATTGAATCTCATTGAATTGGATACAGTGCCTGGAGTCCCCTCTGAATTTTGGTTCCCACTGAGGATGTGACTGATGCAGACATGTAGTATGTGGCGGCTGATCTCTCTGTTCTGTAATTTCACCTCACAGTATGAATTTCTGTCATCAGCCAAATCCCAAACACATTTTCAATCTGTCTTAATAAAGACAGTTTTTATCTCCATATTTCAGGCCGTAGGCATTGCATTTGTTGTTCAACGTTGATGACGGAGATGGCTTTATCAATAAAGAAGACATGTAGAAGATTTAAACAGTGATTTTGTCTGCCCAGAAAATCCCCGACACCCTTTATGTTCTCCATGTCTCCGCCTGCATCTTACCATCTGGCCTTTGGCCATCATCGAGTCTTCCTCTCCAGCTTTTTGAACAAGATATTCCATGACAGAGGGATTGAGGGCCAGAATTCGAGACAGAGTTTGCAGCCTGTGTTGAAACTTATGATAAGCAAGATGCACCCATGGAAGAGTCCGCTCTCTGATGTCTTCAGACGGTTTGAGCTCCTCGATACACAATGAAACAGCACTTTCCATAAGCTGTAAAATAGAATAGGAATCTTATCGTTGGTATGGTAGATCTACAGCAGAAAATCCACATCTAAGAAATCCATTTGGCTGCTTGATGTAATACCACATTAACTACAACAGATGATAACCAATCAGCCAGACTAAATGTTTTATCAAAGGTTGTAAGATTAACACACAGTCACATCTGGTGGAAAGCACTGGGAACAGGCTGGGATTACTGTAAGGCAGCACAAGCAGAGGGGTGCAAAATACCCGCTCAGGAAATTTCCCAATGGGCCGTACTAGCCTAGGGCTGCGTGAGGCTTCTTTGTGGCCACTAGAGGACAATTGTGGAGTAGGGAAGACGCCATGATCAGCACAGGCAGTACCTACCTACCTCTGAGCAATGAGCCAGCAAAGCTCCCTGGGCGAGCTCTGAGCAATGAGCCAGCAAAGCTCGCTGGGCGAGCTCTGAGCAATGAGCCATTAAAGTTTACTGGGCGAGCTCTGAGCAATGAGCCATTAAAGTTTAATGGGCGAGCTCTGAGCAATGAGCCAGCAAAGCTCCCTGGGCGAGCTCTGAGCAAGCAAAGCTCCCTGGGCGAGCTCTGAGCAATGAGCAAGCAAAGCTCCCTGGGCGAGCTCTGAGCAATGAGCTATTCATGCTCCCTGGGCGAGCTCTGAGCAATGAGCCAGCAAAGCGCCTTGGGTGAGCTCTGAGCCATTAAAGTTTACTGGGCGAGCTCTGAGCAATGAGCAAGCAAAGCGCCTTGGGCGAGCTCTGAGCAATAAGCCATTAAATATTACTGGGCGAGCTCTGAGCAATGAGCCATTAAAGTTTACTGGGCGAGCTCTGAGCAATGAGCCAGCAAAGCTCCCTGGGCGAGCTCTGAGCAATGAGCAATTAAAGTTTACTGGGCGAGCTCTGAGCAATGAGCCATTAAAGTTTACTGGGCGAGCTCTGAGCAATGAGCAAGCAAAGCTCCCTGGGCGAGCTCTGAGCAATGAGCCATTAAAGTTTACTGGGCGAGCTCTGAGCAATGAGCAAGCAAAGCTCCCTGGGTGAGCTCTGAGCAATGAGCCAGCAAAGCTCCCTGGGCGAGCTCTGAGCAATGAGCCATTAAAGTTTACTGGGCGAGCTCTGAGCAATGAGCCAGCAAAGCTCCCTGGGCGAGCTCTGAGCAATGAGCCATTAAAGTTTACTGGGCGAGCTCTGAGCAATGAGCCAGCAAAGTTTAATGGGCGAGCTCTGAGCAATGAGCCAGCAAAGCTCCCTGGGCGAGCTCTGAGCAATGAGCAAGCAAAGCTCCCTGGGCGAGCTCTGAGCAATGAGCAATTAAAGTTTACTGGGCGAGCTCTGAGTAATGAGCCATTAAAGTTTACTGGGCGAGCTCTGAGCAATGAGCAAGCAAAGCTCCCTGGGCGAGCTCTGAGCAATGAGCAAGCAAAGCTCCCTGGGTGAGCTCTGAGCAATGAGCAAGCAAAGCTCCCTGGGTGAGCTCTGAGCAATGAGCCAGCAAAGCTCCCTGGGCGAGCTCTGAGCAATGAGCCATTAAAGTTTACTGGGCGAGCTCTGAGCAATGAGCCAGCAAAGCTCCCTGGGCGAGCTCTGAGCAATGAGCAAACAAATCTCCCTGGGCGAGCTCTGAGCAATGAGCCAGCAAAGCTCCCTGGGCAAGCTCTGAGCAATGAGCCAGCAAAGCTCCCTGGGTGAGCTCTGAGCAATGAGCCAGCAAAGCTCCCTGGGCGAGCTCTGAGCAATGAGCAAACAAAGCTCCCTGGGTGAACTCTGAGCAATGAGCCAGCAAAGCTCCCTGGGCGAGCTCTGAGCAATGAGCCAGCAAAGCTCCCTGGGCGAGCTCTGAGCAATGAGCCAGCAAAGCTCCCTGGGTGAGCTCTGAGCAATGAGCCAGCAAAGCTCCCTGGGTGAGCTCTGAGCAATGAGCCAGCAAAGCTCCCTGGGTGAGCTCTGAGCAATGAGCCAGCAAAGTTCCCTGGGCACGCTCTGAGCAATGAGCCAGCAAAGCTCCCTGGGCGAGCTCTGAGCAATGAGCAAGCAAAGCTCCCTGGGTGAGCTCTGAGCAATAAGCCATTAAAGTTTACTGGGCGAGCTCTGAGCAATAAGCCATTAAAGTTTACTGGGCGAGCTCTGAGCAATGAGCCATCCATGCTCCCTGGGAGAGCCCTGAGCAATGAGCCATTAAAGCTCCCTGGGTGAGCTCTGAGCAAAGCTCCCTGGCATGGCCCCTAGCCTCTGGCTGATAACTTTATTAAAAAGCACAATCTGCACATTGTATATGGACTGATATGAAGTACACATTGTATATGGACTGATATGAAGTACACATTGTATATGGACTGATATGAAGTACACATTGTATATGGACTGATATGAAGTACACATTGTATATGGACTGATATGAAGTACACATTGTATATGGACTGATATGAAGTACACATTGTTACATTAATCGTACCGTTAGTTCTGTAGCGGAGGACACTCTCATGGACAGAATAATGAAGTCTCTCTTATACAGCAAGAAGACATCATATTGATCTTCATCATTCAGCTCTGAAATGTACTGACACAACGGGCCTTTGCCATAGATATGTAAGAATTTGTCTTCAACATCTGGAGAAAGAAGCAAGTGGGGACATGAGCCGAGATCATACAGAATGACTGCTACATCGCCCCCTAGGGTATAATTCACACCACTACAAGCAATGCTCACACTCTACCTTGAGGATTGGTAATTTGTGCCTGAGCCCATATTCCTTCCAAATAGTCTTTTATTCTCCAGCTGAAAGGCATCAGATTCCTGTTCCAGAGGCCGAGGTTCATGTTGTTTTTCACTGGGATGGTGTTATTTTGAGATCTGGAAACAAAGAACAAAAGGAGAGGAACGGAAGATAAGTTCATCTACTTCACTGAGTAAGCTGACTGCAGCCATCCAGCCATGCCGTGGGCAATAATGCAATAAATTCCCTGGCCGGCCTCGTCACATTTATGAAAGAAAACTAGCATGCTTTGCAAATTACTGGAATTATAGGCTATGGTTTATTCATAACACTATACAACGTGCAAGGAACAGAAGTTGTTGTGGTGCTTGGAATGTCCCTTTAATTCACATTATTTACATACTAAACTAAAAACACACACTACACCAGCTGAATAATTTGATTGGGAAGGGAATATTGCATGTAATCAGTGAAAAGAATACAATGTCTTTGTTCAATCCACAATATAATTGTAATTGTCGTACTACAACTGGCATTAAAATTACCTTGTTTCATTGCGGTTGTAGGATATATTTAAAAAGTTTTCATTACAGAAAATAGACATCCACAGAGATTTGACATAATCAGGGACTTGCGGATCCACTAAATTGTCCAAGTTGGCATCGGAGTCCACGATGGAGAGGAGATGAGACAAAATTGGGGTTACTGCGGTCTGAACACGTTTCCATAGGGTTTGTCTGGAAATGGAAAGATAATAAGATATATTTTTTATGAAAACCCCCAAAATTGTAGTCAGTCGGTGGAAACATTTAGTCCAAAGCAGAAGTAAGGATAAAAATTTGTCTTTTTACTGCGCTGTCAGTGAAGACCTTGTTGCCAACAACAGAGCAACACTTCGGAAAACAGCTTCAAAGACAAACTGCATTTAACAAACACCATATATAACTGTCACAGAATATTTTATAAAAAATGGGTATAGGATCAGCGCTGAGTGATCTAAAGGGAAAGAAACAAGTAAAAAGCTGCAACCTATGGGTATGAGGTTCCCTCTAATGTCCTCAAAGAAGAAATGACAAAAACACAATAATAGGTCTCTCTATACAGAAAAAGGTAAATAAATAGATATATAGTACTCACAGATGATAAAAGTATAAGCAAAGAATAAAAATAAATATGTACGTAATAGTCCCGATATATAGTAGGCTTCTTGTGGGTTCCAATAGGCTCGTAGAGACTTGAGTATATAATGTATTCAATGAGAAGCTGGATCTTCTATAGCTTGGGAAATCTTGACTCAATGATGGACATGCAAATGAAAAAACAGAGAGACTCCAATAGTGCAAACTGTGTTTGAGTAAATAAAATAAGATTAATATTAGGTAGGTATTTCACTCACCTATTCGAGAGCATATACTCGCTCAAGTGTGATTAGCATTCAGTGGCGTTTGCCCCCCCACTGGTGGGATACAGGTGTAGATAAATCCTCGGTATGAAAGAGAAATAAAACCCAAATTTAGTGCTCACTGTATTTGTAATAAAAATGAGTATGAAAAGTAGAAAAAGTACTCACATTTGTATGAGCAGGATATACTGCTCAATATGATGGCGTGGGTGGTATATTCCCCACCTAGGATTCTTTGGACGGCTGTCAGCTCCAAAGTGACATGTGACCAGGTAGAAAAATAAATTAAAATAAAGATATAAAATAAAAGGTATATGGCAAGTAAATAGTAAAAGAGCCAATATTCCTTTATTAGTATAGTAAAAATATATAAAAAATAGCCCAAACGCGTTTCGCCACACAGGGCTTTATCAACTGTCAATAATAAAAATCAACCTGGTACATAAATGCTTATTTAAACTTAGAAGATACATGATTATTCAAATTTTGGCGCCAAAATGACGTCATCAATACAGTGAGAATAATACAAAGATATTAAAAAACATAAATATAACAAGAGCATAATTTAGTGAATAAAAGTATAACTAAAAACTTTGTTGTAACTAAAAACGAGTATTACTGTAGATGAATAGAAATAAAATAGATAGTCATGTGATCGCGAGCTGCCGCGATCACATGGTACATCCCAATGCCTAATGCATTGGGATGTACCATGTGATCGCGGCAGCTCGCAATCACATGACTATCTATTTTATTTCATGGTACATCCCAATGCCTAATGCATTGGGATGTACCATGTGATCGCGGCAGCTCGCGATCACATGACTATTTTATTTCTATTCATCTACAGTAATACTCGTTTTTAGTTACAACAAAGTTTTTAGTTATACTTTTATTCACTAAATTATGCTCGTTATATTTATGTTTTTTAATATCTTTGTATTATTCTCACTGTATTGATGACGTCATTTTGGCGCCAAAATTTGAATAATCATGTATCTTCTAAGTTTATATAAGCATTTATGTACCAGGTTGATTTTTATTATTGCCAGTTGATAAAGCCCTGTGTGGCGAAACGCGTTTTGGCTATTTTTATATATTTTTACTATACTAATAAAGGAATATTGGCTCTTTTACTATTTACTTGCCATATACCTTTTATTTTATATCTTTATTTTAATTTATTTTTCTACCTGCTCACACATCACTTTGGAGCTGACAGCCGTCCAAAGAATCCTAGGTGGGGATTATACCACCCACGCCATCATATTGAGCAGTATATCCTGCTCATACAAATGTGAGTACTTTTTCTACTTTTCAGACTCATTTTTATTACAAATACAGTGAGCACTATATTTGGCTTTTATTTCTCTTTCATACCGAGGATTTATCTACACTTATATCCCACCAGTTGGGGGCAAACGCCACTGAATGCTAATCACACATGAGCGAGTATATGCTCTCGAATAGGTGAGTGAAATACCTACCTAATATTTATCTTATTTTATTTACTCAAACACAGTTTGCACTATTGGAGTCTCTCTGTTTTTTCATTTGCATGTCCATCATTGAGTCAAGATTTCCCAAGCTATAGAAGATCCAGCTTCTCATTGAATACATTATAAACTCAAGTCTCCACGAGCCTATTGGAACCCACAAGAAGCCTACTATATATCGGGTCTATTATGTACATATTTATTTTTATTCTTTTATACTTTTATCATATGTGAGTACTATATATCTATTTATTTACCTTTTTCTGTATAGCGCGACCTATTATTGTGTTTTTGACAGAATATTTTATCTTCACATTTGTCTTCCTCTTGCATTCAATTTCATAAAACGGCATCTACAGAGAATACACTGTGTAGAGCACCTCTTCTCCATCCCTTCCTGGTGGATATAAACAGCATTTTTGTCAAGTTTGATTTATGCTAGCCATTTTCAATAATCAATTATTATATTATGGATAATGTTTGCTATTTGACACTATGATATCATACTTTTTCTATTTTCTTTAAAACTTATTTGAAATTAATTTTGCACTTTGGGTTGTTATACCTGAATGTTCCAGCTTCCTGCAAAGCATTGGGGTTTGATGCTTCCCGTACAACCCACTCCTCTGCCCCATATCCAACTTTTTCCTGATCTTTCAGCATACTGTGAAGACGAGCTTTTAACATTTTCAAGAAAGAGACTGTGGGAAAAAAAATAAAAATTCAATATAGCATAGAACTACAACTGAGAACATTCTGCATATGTTCATTGCAGGTTATTTACAGAACACAAAATACAGAGAAGACTGATGTGTGCCGTGCCTTGCATCTGGTCCCGTGAGCTCAAAAGATCTATCAGTATTTCGACTCTTCTGGTACTGCGACTGGTCACGTTCTCTGCATCCCTGAGCATCCCTATAGCGTTCTGCACACAGCTCCGGATCAGAATAGTGGTGTCTAGAATCTACAAAAAGCAAACAAATACACAATAAACAATTAACTGCAAGATTTCTTGAACAGGTCACTACCAGAATCAAGCATAAACTTTTTTAAATTCCGAGATACTTTGCAAAATTAAATTTAGCCCATAAAGTCTTGCTCACTCTCAGTTATACTCTAGCAATTATTAACAGCCTGAAGAGGAACATGTTTATTTGCCAGAAGGCACTGGTCACCCATTTAATAATTGCACGTGAGCTGAAAATGTCAACTCAACCCTCCATCCAAACAGTAAAGGAAGTTTTAATGGGTGATACCAATTCCTACAGTCAGGGAGTGGGCAGGCATGAATAAACTCTACCATTTCACGGTCAGCATTACATTAGCAGTTCAGAGATTGTTATATATTGCTATTTTAAACACCTATATTTTATAAGCACAGAAGTTAACTGTATTTACTGTGTGTTGTCATTATGCACAAATGCAGACATTTTTACATTCTGTTGCAGTATTTTTTTTTGGAAATTGTACTGTTAGTAATGCCTTCAGGGTCCTTACAAACACAAAGATTAGAAATATACAAATATAGAAATATTCTTAAACAAATATAAGAAAAGTATTTGGCCATTTTTGAAATCTATTTTTCTCAGATCTACTGTATGTGGAATTTATTTTATTTTTTTCCACTTTTTTACCAAGATTAACGAATAAGTGAAGAAAAAAATTATGTAAATTTATATCATTTACACGTTTACGTTTATCTGCAAATTTACCTCCACATTAAATTGCTGTGTTATGATATGTTTATATGCTTGCAATACATTCATTGAATAAAATAAATATTTTTTTCAATCAAAAAGTGCTGGGCAGTGAAGTGGTGTAATCAATATATATAAAGTTATTGAAATCATTTTTTTTAATCTCTGGCCATATAAGGACACATAAGAAGACCCTAGTGATATAAACCCACATTTCAGATTGTTCATGGTACCATCTGTTCTTTACCGATCAGGCACGCATACCAAATATGAATAGAAACATAAAGTATGTAATATTCTACAGGGGGTTAATTGAACAATTAGCCCCAGTTAGAGGCTGTGTGTGTTAGTTTCACCCTCCAATCAGGCACCGTAAACACAATTTGTAATCTCCATACCCGTTATCGAGGTGTTTTGATTGCATGTTTGAAGAAAAGATGATTGATTTTGTATTCTAATGAGCAATACAAAACATTAGTCAGCTGGGAAAAAAATAGCATTTGCTCCAAAATATTAACAGCTTTGATCGCAGCTTTGAAAAGTTGTACTTAAAAATATATAAATGTCTACAGTACTGTTAAAATACAGAAAAAACAAACAAACAAACAAACATACATCATTAGGATTGAATGAGGGTGTTTGTCTGTAGATGTCTCGGTTTGATTCATTGACGATGTCAATTTCCATTTCTTGGTTTTCTGTCTCTTTCTCTGCGTTTGGCTCGATTTCCATGACATCATTGGTTTCATCATCATCTATCATTTCAATTTCATTGGCATCCAATCCCGGGTTCTTTTCAGATTGCGTTCCAACTTGTTGGTCAACCTCTTCTTCAATCAGAAAAGGAAAAATATATTAACGTTTTTCTCTTCACATAGTGTATGTTAAAACCCATCACTGTTCAAGCTCGTGAACTCACCTTGGAACAGTTGGCTTATTGTGAGATTTTGTAGCGCAGTTACATCAGAAACCATATCCTTGGATTTCCTCAAGTCGTCAATGTGTATGGACCTCCAGAGTCCTGTTGGTGAGATATTATATGGTGGTGACTTGTTATGAATGGATGAAGACAGGCCCGAGAGAAAATGCCAACCCCAGAATCTCTTGCTCCAATAAAAATGAATATGTTTTGATTTTTTCTGGGACTATAAAGATATGTCCCATGACTCTCTCATGTAAATGTTTCTTATCTTAACCCCATAAGGACCAAACTTCTGGAATTAAAGGGAATCATGACATGTCACACATGTCATGTGTCCTTAAGGGGTTAAAGGGTTACTCCAAGCCCATGACTGCTTCATCGATTTGAAGGGGTCATGGTGCCTGGAGTCTGTATGTGTGCAACATTTCCCATTTTTCCCCCCTCTGCTGCCAGAATAAAAGTCCTGGATGGCTAATGTGAATCCTGTCCAAATGTGGTGTCCGATGCCAATGCACACAGCTTGCTGGCGCCCAACAGCCAGTGGAGGCACAGAGTCAGTGTTTTACCCCTGATTTTCCAGTTACAATGTTACCAAACACGGAACACTGCCCACTAAGCATTAGATGTTGTTTTTGTGTTTTGTCGGCAAGTGAAAATGAGCAGCCACCCCAAGTTTTGTAGACTGCATGTGTTTGTGGCTGATTTCATATGATATGGTAGCAATACACACACACACACACACACACATATATATATTCATAATCTATTTGCATAACAGCAAATATTATTTGGTTATATCATTGCTTAAAGGACTTTGGCGGGTACAGTCAGTAGGTATTTATTATTGTGAGTAATCCATTAATAAAAATTCAAGGAGATTTTACCTCCGCGGAAGCCGACATATGATGTCCCACCGTGCATTCTGGGAAGCTTGGTTATAAAATAGACAAAGATGGAAACATCTTCGAGGTTCACCTTGTTAATTTCATTTACTGTAGAATATCTAAAGAGAAAAACAATGGAAATATACGGAAAAAAAGTGAATATATAGATTATGAACACATCACATATTTTGTAAAAACAGGCATTGAGATTCACACATATAGATAGTGATGGCAGGTGATGCACAGAGAGAAATGGTTTTAACAAGAATATGAAAAGATGGGATTAACATGTTAAAGGGACATTCCAGACCCCTATGCGGTGTGAATAAGGTCTCCTATTTTTTTTAATTTTGAATAAAGTAGAGATTTCAATAGATAGTCACTTTTATAAATTAACCGTGTTACACTCCCTGGCTGTCAATCAGACACCCAGTCCTGTTACTTCCTGGTGTGTTTAGCTCAGTGGAGATAAACTTAAGAGGCAGCAATTGTCCAGAGCCCCTGCCTTGCAAAGACTTCTCATTGAGCTGCATTGGGAAGTCTATGATTGGACAGACACAGAAAGTCTGGGCAGGGTTAGAAGGGGAGGGCTTGTAAAGGCTGCAGACAAGAGACTGCACCACTTGCAAGTTGTTTTCAGATATTACCCCTATGATAAAACGCATTATTAAATGCATTCAAGTATTTATTTAGGGTATATTTATATGTTTGTTTTTCTGAGGAGTTTATTTTATATGGGCTATTACACTGTAAAGGTGCAGCTTTTGACTTGATACATATATTTATATATATATATATTTTATGGTCTTTTTGTATAATTCACAGATTTCTTAGACATATTTTACTGCCTCTTTACCTGTTTTTGTTTATTTATTTTTTTGTATATCTACTAAACAGTGATTTTCATTTATTTTGTATTTGGAGTGTCCCTTAAAGTCAGTTCTAAAAAGTGGTCCAGAAATGTGAAGGGTGAGTTGTTACCAACCGGGATGTGCCTGCTGGTTGTACTGGTTTCCATGGTGATTTCCCCATATTTAGAACTTAACACCATAATTTAAAACAGAACACTTTGATACATTTTCCCGTTAATTCCACTTTGTTTCTGTAAAAAACTGCACTGTCAATATTTTTCTTTGGAAAGTTCTTTCTTGACAGCAACTCTCTGAACTTCTATTTTTACACTTGGAACTGAGAGCAGATAATCTGGAAAAACAGGGAATCTGTCCCCCCACTCCCTGCGCCCCCCCCCCCCCCCCCACCCACCCTAAAAAAAGAGAGACATACGAAAATAAACCTTACTTTGCAGAAGCAACAAGATGAGCTCCTTCCGAACCTTCTTCAAAGTCTGTCTGTATGATCAGTATTTGATTTCCAGTGGAACCTTCGAGAAATCCCCTAATTTAAACAATATACAGTGTGTTCAATAGAGGTCAGCATGATCTAATAAAACCACATTTTGGGATTAGCTGCCTCTACATTAAACGAAACGGTCAACATGATCAGAAGATGACTCCATTGTGTTAATGTTAATAAAGTATATAAAAACAAGTTTTTATGCCGAAAATTTAAATTATTTCAGATATTTCATTTCTAATTATTATTTGTAACTATGCATTATTAAAAAGTCTAGATAAGATTACGATTTAGAAAGATTGGTTGTGGCAAATAAAACATATAAAGATAAACCAAGAAAAATAAACATAAACTATGCTAAACTCTTTATTAAACATTTAACATGCTTTCTACTGTGGGTACGGTCAGTCTTCCATTGTCACCTTTACTTGGAGTAATTTTAATTGTTTATATAAGTAAAAAAAATATCGAAAAAAAAAACACAATGGCAAATGAAGGCAAGGCAGTAATGCAGAAATATTGGGAAAGGAACACAATTTACACAAACTATATAATTAAACTATATTAAAAATGACAGTGATTTATATACATAGCCCCCCTGTTTTCAGAGGTTCAAAAATAACTGGTAAAATTAACATAATCCTAAATAAATCATCATTCTTAAAGGAACACTATAGCCACCCAGACCATGCCATCTCGTTGAAGTGGTCTGAGTGCAGTGCCCCTGTCCCCTTAACCCTGCAATGTAAAATAATGCACTTTTCGGGAAACTGAAATTACAATGCAGGGTTAACGCGACCTTGAGTGGCCGGCTTCCAGAGGTCAAGGTCGAGTTAACCTTTTCTGGGCTTTTCTGGTGCCTGATGGGGTTTTACTCCATTAAATGACATTGGGCAACCCCACGCTTTGCATGAGAACATCTTCAAATTCCCTTCAGGAAAGTATTCATTCCATAATGCAGAACTTGCATTAGGAGCCCCCACCGCTGTGATGTTGCAAGAGGAGGAGACCTAGACAATGTTGAGGGAGCCTCAAGCACTGAAAAGAGGTAAGTGTAAAAAGGGTTTTTAACCATATGATGCTGGGGACCTATTAAATTAGAGAAAGGGACATTAACGCGTTAGGGATACAGGTTTGTATTGTGAACCCTATAGTGTTAAAGTAATACTTGGTTCAAAATCCTCTGCAGTGAATGATGTAGCGGTTCTACATTGCTGCCTGGTTGTGGGTCCTTCTGCCTTACGCTTGGTCTTCAGAGACTGGAAGACATGTTCAGTTGGGTTGAGGTCCAGTAACTGACTCGGCCAGTGAAGAATATTTATTTTCTTTCTGGTTTTAACTGTATGTTTTAGGCCATTGTCCCGCTATACCGGGAAGCCCTGGTTTTGCAGTATTCGGCTGAGTCAGAGTAGATAGTATAGCCACGTACACCACAGAATTTGTCTACCTGCTTTTGTCAATGGTCATATCAATAAACCAAGTGACTCAGTTCAACTGGCTGCAATACATGCCCATGCCTTGACACGGCCTCCACAACATTCCACAGATTAGGAGATATTCTTGATCTTAGTTTCATCTGTACAAGGAATATGGTTCTAGAGATGGGCAGGGTTGCTGATGAGGTTTTTGGCAAAGTTCTATCTTGGCTTAAATATTATTACCAGCAGTTTACACCTTCTGGTAAACCCTCTGTGTATTTATTCCCATAAAGTCTTATTATCTCTAGACTCAGAGTGATCAGCAGAATGTCCCTTCTTTCTAGGAATGCACCAATTTGCTATTTGTCTGCTCCTATTCTCTCATTGGTCGGGGTTTTGCCATCGAATAATGGTCTGTTGTATGTACACAGACAGCTTTTTAGATGATATATCAATAGTTCTTAGAAACAACTTCCAAATGTAAAAATCGGAATTCTAGAATTAACTCCAGAAACTTAAACTGCATCATTGGTAATGAAATGATGAATGAACAGACCACATCTGATTACAAATTCTTGCCCAACCATTTGAAAGGAGGGCACTACTTATACAAAGTGATGTAACTTCTATCACTTCTAAAGGATTTTGATGTAAATACCCTCAAATTAAAGCTCTTGAATGGAATATTGATTTGTTTCCAATTCATTGTGGTGATGTTTAGAGTGAAAATTATGACAAGCGTCCAAATGCTGTGTTTAACAAAATCTTTAAATCCAAAAACGGATTACACTCACAGTTATATGTTTTGTGCAGGTTACTGGATTTTTTTTAATACCGCTTTTTGTCGAAAAGCCTTGTAAAGCAATCTTTCAGGAACAATACAATTTATAATTCATACACAAACTTGAAATACATATTAATTTGACATAAATCCTGCACAATACCAATTCCTAACCTGCATCATTTAAAGTTGGAACAGCAGCGATTTACCTTATTTTTCTCAAGAAGGAATATTCTGTGTCAAACTGCTGCAGAGACAGCACTTCAATGTTTTCAACCTGGCTCTGTAATCCAACTTCTAATAACTTCTTGTCGGCCGATGTAAGGAGGCGTGAAAAGGTTGTGATCTTAGTAAAAGAAAATGTATGTTTGTCATTGGAAAAAATAAAATGTTCATGATAAAATAACGTGAGCCTGATTAGAAGTTATTTTATCCCTCTAACTTTATAAGGAATAGTACAAATTCACCTATGTATGAGAATACTGCTTATTGCAGCAGTGGTTATGTTGTCTAGAGAGCGCATGCACTGTTAAAGAATGTTTTTATATAAACCATGGCTCTTCACTGCTTCCACAGCCTGCACCCATCTCGTACACATCAATAATGGAGAACTGACAATGGGTTAGCCCAGCGCTCTCAGTCAATCAGTGTTCTTATGGGCTGACGAAATTGATGCTAATACAGCAGTGTTAATTCTGCATTATCAATGTGGCCAAGATTTACTGGACGCAGAGAAGAGCCCGGATTTAAACCGCATAGCATTACCTCTGTGTAGGATTTGTGATGGGCAGATCTTGAATGGATATGGCTGCCCAGAAAATCCAGGAGAGAACTGTGATTCTGCCTCTTGAAGTATTCCTCAATGAGCTCCTTGTTGCCGTGTCGAATAACGGAATCTGGAGTAGCACAGTTCAGCAGGACCAACTTTGCCTTGTCCTTCACTTGTGCTTTATTTTCAGAGGAGTTTTGTTCCAGGTTTTCTGTGACTTGAAGAATGACTGAGGCGCATGTGTCTGAATGGTAGCCCACAAATACATCAGAAGGGGTATATTCCTGTGGTTCAACCCCAAGCTGCTCTGCATTGAATGTAGTGAAGTCTTTAATCCATTCTTCTAGCTCTTTAACAACCATTTTCTGCTTTCTGTTTAGAACTGTGTTAATATCCAAGTAATGCTTCTCTAGTCTGTTTATCAGTGGAATCGGAAAATCTTTGTATACCACTTCTTTTTCCTCAATGACTATCAGTCGAAACTTTGAATGGACTCTACATTTTACTCTGTGCGTTCCTAGACCCAAGTCTACATATTTTTGGCCTGCAAGGTAGACATAATATTGGTTCAGTGCATCATAGAGGCTTTCATACAAGTTTTGCAGATTAAGAAGTACGACCATCTGTCCAGTTTCCATGCACATCTTAACCCGGTTGATATTTCTGCAGATCTGAGTATATTCTTGGTCTTTCGGAAAGCTGGAACCAAAGATGATTTCAGGCTGTTGGTCTGTCCTACTGAAAGCTTGTTGGAGAATTTGTAAAGCAGCATAATTTTTGGTGAGAATTAACAAGTACCTACATTCATTCTCATCAATATCACTTCTAATATTCGACATCACCAAGTCCATTGTGTTAATCCTGTCTTTAGAAAGTGTTTCTTCTCTTTTTGGCATGAAAATGTTTAAGGCCTTGATTTCGTCTTTCCCGCTGAAATTCCGTAAGACTGCGCGAGCAATCTGATCTGCATCTGGCTCCATATTAGAGTGTCTGGTAATCGCAAATACCATTTTTATCAGACTGTAAAAGTCACGTAATCCAAAGAATTCTTTATTTTGCTCCTTCTGTCTCTCACAAACGGTTTGATAGGCCTTTGCAAAGTCAGGAAAATAAGGTTCAACTTTACGAAGAACCAATTTGTCAGATGAGCAGATTCCCTTAGCACTTTCAATGAGTTCATTTTCACAAGGATCACCCCGGGACACAAAAATCCCTCTGTTCATTTTTGCTGGATCAAGTGCCCAGTTAGAGATTCCTATAAAGCCAACCTTTTTATGTGGTAAAGGGTTATCTTCAATGCATCCATCTTCCAACAGAGGGTGAAGAGTCTTTAAAGGCATTTTAGGAGAGTCTTCTGCAAGACCGATCTCATCGAGGACAACCACAGACACATATTCCTTCAAATTCTTGCTTTCTTGGAAGCGGGAGCAGTGCTTAAAGGTCCCTATGATGCCTTCTGGAGTTGAGTGAGGGCTGCACTGAAAGGAGACCAGATGGATTTGCTTTAGGGACTTGTACAGCTCTGTATGAGCAGCATGGCCCTGCATGGCATCAGCCACAATGGTCTTTGCCAGGGATTTTGAGCTGCCGGGTTTCCCAACAAGAAATAATGGGATTTTAAGCTCAATGCAGACAACCATCATGAATAGGTTTTCTTTCAAAGCAAGATTCCTGGCTATTGTATCTCTTAATTTTATACCAGATAAGAAGAGATCCTGAATATTTGTGATTTCCTGTAGTATATTATCTGGATTGTTATATGGTACAGGAAATAATTCACATATATCTTCCCTGTAGGACTCTTTGTCTTCTAAAGAGGCATGATAGCACACACCAGCAGCAAGCACCAAACACCATGCTACTTTATCTAGGTGCCTCGGAACTTTAATGCTCATGTTTTTCAGGGATTTCAACAGTTTTTCACTATGGTTATAAAACCATTTGAAGACTTCTACACAACGTTCCACATCTCTCAGACTCACAAAACTGCATTCATCATTTCTTCTCCTCATGTATGCCTGGGAGGAGGACAGAATATTAGTTAGAAGCTGGATGTCATTAGGAGAAAGGCTCAAGTCTTTTGCCAGTCGTTGTATAATCTGGTGAATGTACTTCTTTTCAGTCTCATCATTCAACTGTCCAAAATCCCACACAAGTGGCATCATGCTGGGGGGCAAAGCATGCACTCGATAAACCAGCTGTCTTAATGGAATTGATCCAAGTCTCTCTTTTGTCTCATCTGCTTTAACTCTGTATCCTAACCCAGCAGACTCTAATCGGTTGATCATTTCGTCCGTGTGCTTTCGATAAGGATTACAGGCAGCGATTATCTGTAATCCAGAGTTCTCCTTTAAAGGCTCGCCGTCTACGG
This sequence comes from Pelobates fuscus, assembly GCF_036172605.1. Lineage (NCBI taxonomy): Eukaryota > Metazoa > Chordata > Amphibia > Anura > Pelobatidae > Pelobates > Pelobates fuscus. The sequence goes on from NC_086321.1 coordinate 381,431,165, forward strand.
TGTGGTCACACAAAGCTTCTTTGATGCTGCTGATGGCGTCGGTTGTGTTTGCCTCGTCAAAAAACAACACAGTATCACAGTTATGATTCTCAGTGTTGTAAAGTGCAAATTCTTGAGCCTCCAAAATCTTTTGGTATATTGTGTCAGCACTTGTACCCCCGTGAACTTTTACAAGTTTCATATTTTCTGTTTGAGCAAACCCTTTTGACAGATGACAAAGAAACTTTATGAGCCTGGTTTTTCCACAACCAGTTTCACCCATGATTACAACTGGAATCCCGCATCTGAAACGCATCTTTACAGCCAGAATCTTAAGAATGTTGTCCATGGTGAGTTCATATGTCTCATCAGGATCATATGGCCACTGGATTCCCAAGACCATGGATAACCTGCTTATTTTCTCATGTCTGGGCAGCTTGTCAAAGTCAATATTAAAAGGAACTCTCTGTAACTGTAAACCTTGATACAGTTGTGGAGTCATGACATTTGTCTTGATCACATTTCCATTTCGAGGGTTTATAGCATCAATGCCACCTGCAGCATTGGGATGCAGATGGAACCCAATAAATGTCATGGAGTCACGGTCCTCATTGAAAAAAATATAGGGGTGTGGCTCAGATTCCCATGTTTTACGCAACAAGAAAGGTGCAAGGTCTTCTTCACGGATGCCCCTCAAGTTAAAGGTCTGCCTTCCTGGACTCTGATCTGCAATATGCAATGAAGGCGTAGCAAAATCCTTTGCCATTAAGATCATAAAGTTCACTACAAAATTTTTGAAGCCTTGAAGTGTATCTCCAACAAGCTCAGGATTGCAGAATATAGAATACTCACAGTCCTTAAGTTGAATGTTTAAAAACCATGTGAAGTTCCTTAGTTCTGACCAAGAAGGATCCATCATTCCGCAGTTTAGTAAAAATATCTGCAAACATCTTGCTGGGGATCCTTCTACAGAACCTTCTATGTATCTGAAAGTATCCAAGTTCTGTTTCTGTTCAAAACGAATTAAGTACTGAAAAGGTCTCTGGAAACACTCGCTACGAAATTCCTCAATGTCCATTCCTGGATCCTCTTGACCTACATTTGAGTGTTTCTCTGTGATTCTTGCTAGGAGATCTTTTGGGGAGCAGCAGGATATTTTCGGAAAAAAATCAATAAACATGTTCTGCCTCGCATGAATGATCTATTAAAACACAAACACACAGATATGTGTTAAAGTAAAACAAACAAGTAAGCGAATGCATCACATATTTTCAGGGTTTTATGCTAGTTCGGCTGCAATATAATGTGTTCTGTTTTAAATTCTTCAAAATATCTTGACAACTATTTTATGCCGCTGAAAATGAATAAGTTCATTATCAAGTACTAGAGTTCATTGCTAATTTAGTTCTTACATATTGTCAGTTTACATACTGAAGTTTTGATGAAAAGTACTCGGCCAGAATCTTAAACCCGGGTGCGGGCCTGACTGCCATGCTCACAAGATCTCTGATCTTACTTTTTGCTGACTTATTGCCTGCATATATCTGGCTTGAAGCTACGTATACGTCCTGAGGGCACCGGACTATACTTCTTAGAAGCAGCTCTAGTTGCTAATCAGGGAATTTTGAGAGGAACGAACCTGCGCCCTACTAACAGAAGAGATGGAAGTGGCCGATCCCTCCAGCCACGACCTATCTACATCCAATATGATTGTCATGCTTTTACCGCAAGAAAAAAAATGGTAAAAAAAAAAAATTATACCCAAAACGTTTCTCACAAGTCTGCTTTAGACCCATACATTGTCTCAAGTGCCAGCACTTACGGATCTTGGCTGGTTCTTTGCTAGGAGACTAGGGGATTCCAGGATCTCAATGATGTATAACTGGTAGGGCTGCCGTCTCCATATCTTTCCATCTGATTCCACCAAGTACTGCAGAACCAAAAGCTTGAAGAGGAATTCTGAAATTCCACTGTTAACCTGAAAAAACAAAAAACAAAAATGAGCTACAGTAAGTAGACACATATATTAATAAATTATACGCAGATCGAAGAATGCAACTCATGGGAAATAAAACCGAATAGAGAAATTAAAAACTAAAATAATTGCTATTGTGGATTAAGATTTGTTAGATTTCTTAAAATTCCTGAATTAGCGAATAAAAGCCAAAGGAAGACGAGAAGAAAATAATAGAAAATACAACTATGAAACACATTTCCCTCTGCTGGAAAGCTGGGAATATACTTACAGAAGACGTAATGTCGATGTGAAAGATGATGGGTTGGTCTTTGTGATCGCTTCGAAGAAACGGAAGAAAAGTTTGCAGCACCTTATTTTCGTCCACTTCGGGCTTTATCAGTCGGATCGTTTTGAGAATCGGCCTTTTGCTGGGATATTTTGTCTGCAGGTTTTTATGAAGTCTCTTCACATACAGAGACTTACCTGAAACAGAAATAGGCTCCGTCATTACAGACAGAATTCTCATCCTCTCTGGGACTTCGTGCACTAAACAATAGTGGACAGACTTGACAATGCAAATGTCAACTTTATGCAAAATGTGAAAAACTAAGGCACGAGTGAAAGAAGTATTTCTCCTAGAACACCGATGGGTAAGATACAACTTATACAATGATCCAACTGTTTGATCTTCCAATGAAAAGTTGATCAGTAACAAAGCCTCCTTCAGAGAGCAGGAGAGGAAAGGTAGTAAGTTAATGAATCGTTTAACAAAGGAGATTTAAGAATTAGACACATCTGTAAACACAAACAAAACAAATTGTTTGACGTTCATCTCCAAATGTCAAAGTGGAAATAACCAGCCAATGGTAGAAATTCACCCATGGTGAGTGTGCCATGGACCATTGAGACTTGCAGTCACTAGTAACTTTAGTTCTCTCTACTAGCGTAGAACTTGAAATTTTGAGCATTACCTTTTGCATCAGATAACCTGCCAGATGTAATACCCAACATTTATTTAACTGTAAACACTCCTACTCACCAACTCCAGCCCTCTTGGAAGCCACTATGCCAACACTCATTCCATTCTTAAAACAGGAAGCCCCAGAAATGACTTCACTTCCTACAGCAAAATGGCGTTTCAAATAATCCTGGATATCCGCCAGAGGTCTTTGAGGAATCATATGCACCTTGTACTGGCTGAAGACCGAGGGAATGTAGCAATGCTCCCGGTCACTGTTGCAGACGATGACAAGATGGTAATCTTGTATTCCTTGTGATAACAGCTGCTGAAACAGTTGTTCTGATCTGTATGCCGTGTCATAGCCAAGTTCATCAGCAAAAAGCAAGCAATAGATCTTCTTCCCTTTATAACCTGGAGTGAGACATCTCCGGAAAAATAAAGCCACCTCTTCAAATGTAGTCTGAGCTGTACAGAGAAGAACCTCATCGTAAGACGGCAGAGGCTGATCTAAACTCTGCATGTATATGGCAATGGCAGTAGACAAAATGTCCGATGAAGGACAGAGAACCAAATTAGGACGACCTTTTTGTAAACTAGGATGGAGCTCACGAATGATTTGTCTTTCTTCTGAATCTGATAAGGATGCCAAGCAGTTGCCAAGTTGGTCGATGTCCAAACAGTCAGGAAACAGGGAGCTCATATATTTCATGAAGAAATCCCAAACCACACCCAGCTTCTCCAACAGATTTTCACATTTCTGTAACTTCATTGCAAAGGCCATCTTATCAGGACGACTCAATGCAATTGAGGGCTTTTCTGAACTTGTCTTTGGGTAATACAAGGCCTTAACGGTGTCCATTTTTGAGCAGTTGCGTTTAATAAAAGACAGCATCACAAGTGCCTCCTCATTCATATCTTTTCTTTTCTGAAACTGTTGGCACAGGTATACCAACTGCTCTGAACTGTAGTAGTTTAAGTAGTAAAGCTGGGATCGCTCTTTGTTCATAAAATCTATCCACTCTTTCAACATATGTTCCATGGTTTTACAGATATCTGGAAGCAGTTCAGTAAGAGTTCCATGAGCTTCCAGGTCATCGATGCCCGTCACATTGAAAGTCATTCTAACCCCAGCCTTGGCATCATCTGAGCAAAATATGGTTGCCTCCCATGTCCTAAATAATATATTTCCAGCCAAATAGAGGTCAATGAAGGAACTAGCCAGTCTCTGTACATTGGAAAACACCTGTGCAGTGGGAGACACAATAAGTAAAAACTAGGAGTCAGTATAACTATCATAACAGACAAATGTCTTATCAATGGACAGTACAGGTGATTATATTGAATTAAAATTGTTTTATTTGGGTGTTTTGGTTTAATAGTCTGTTCCTGAAATACCAAACTGCAAAAAAGCTTTTCAGGTCAATTCCTGCTAAACAGTACTGACAGTCCCAACTACGGGGACTAATGTTAAACGGGTTAGTATATTAATACCAGTAAACGGACTATCTGTGCTGTGCCAGGGGGATCCCAAGAACTAAACTACATACATAAAAAAAATACCAAAAAAGACAAACATACAACATAAAATAAAATCTTAAATGGGGTATGTCTCTTGCCTAACAAACTAATTAATGGGAAAAGAGATTCTCTGAGTGTGATAACTTCTGCATGGTAACTGACTCCGACAGAAAATGCTTTAAAACAGTACATGAAAAAAATAATAAAAATATAAGTTTGCAATTACGGCTTTTGCTGTAAATACTCAGATGTTGCAGCTTCAATAATGAGCTCTGCTCGGAACAAGGTGAGTGCTACTCATGGTGCACCCTTTAAATTTCTATGGAAGTGCTGAGCCTCTGAATCTGTTCGTTTGCCAGCTTTCTGTTGTAGAAAGCCAAAAGCTGTTTTATAACTGGAGATTGGGAAGTAGGGGAATAAACAGCGGGTTTATTCAGTAAAACCAATCAGTAAAATAAAGTTTGAAATACAAAACAAAACAAAATTAAACAAACCCAAACACTCAGAATTCCAAACTGTGTCAAAATACACAATGCAGGTTTATTTATTAATGTGAGAAGGGTCGGTAATTCACAGAGAATTTGAAGTGAATTTTAAATTTAAAGTCGGTGCTTTGACATGGTTATGGTGCTTGAAGTCTGTATGTGCAATGTTTCAGTTCAAAACTCTGCACAGAGAGTAATACAGGAGTTTGATGTCGGAGTTTGATACTCCACCTTCGACAGAGTCATTCACTCGTCTGGAAACGTGCACATTGGACGTTTGTCATCAGCATGCCTACTACATAGCCAGCACAGCATGATGGAGTCCTTCGGGGCATCCCTACTCCTACAGTGAGCCACCGGAGGATTGGGCTGCAGGTAGAATTTTGCATGTCAACTATGCTTCCAATTCGATTTATTTGGCCTCAAATGTTAAATTCACTTAGATTTCCGACAATTATCACGTTAGTGAATAACCCTAAATATGTACGTGCCCTCTTATGGTCCATTTAAAATGCTGGGACAGAATTGTGAACTACATAAAGATAAGTGACACCTCTGAAAATCTTTCCACTTCAACTTTGCCCTGTTCCCCTTTCCCGGACATAAGCATGAGTTTGTTCAACAGCTCCTTCAGCTCCTCCAGATTATAGGATCTTAGGTTCCCATCATCATTATCTTCTGGCAGATCCAATCGCACAACGCTGTCTGCAGTAACCTGTTCAACGGACATTACCACAAGATTAATTCTCATTATAAACATTTGTTAATCCATTAATGACAGTTGTATAAATTGAGCAATCTTTGAAAATGTATTTTGTTTTGTTTAGGACATCATCCTGTAATGAGACGATAAGAGGCGTTACGGTTAAGAGGCGGTAACACAATTTAGGGTACTCATCTTATGAGGGGGACTGGGGATTAAAGCAATCCCTCTCAGTCAGGCTGATGTACAGACAACATAAACTCACCTTTTTGTTTTCTTTCGGAGCTTGAATGATGTAGATGCCATTTTTGTTTATTGTTGTTGCCAAAGACAAAGATGACAGTTCTACCGAGCCGTGGCTTTCTTTCACCGTTTTAAGCCACTCGATGTGACGAGCAGAGTCTCTCTGAAAAAGAAAGTGTTTATTACATAGCTGATGATTATATTTATGTTTCAGATGTATCAGATGTCCAGTAATGAGGACAGAATGGGATTTATTTAATCTCTCCTGTTTCTTCATTTATCTTTAAGATTTTGAGAAGTTGCTCGCAACTTGCGAACCAATGATCTAAGTTTGGAATTGTCATTATACTCCACAATAAGAAATGTATCTAAAGCACTCCGCTCCTGGTACACAATCAGGACCCACCATGGCTAGGAAGAGCTATCACACACCAAGCCCTAGTCTGTTATTGAAATTCTAATTTGTATGGATTATGTTAAAATACATTTCCCAAATTATCTCCATGACAGCAGAGGGGCCAGGCTTTGGTTTCTTGAGTATTGTTTGACAAAACCACAAGAAACTGCACCCCAAATCTCCTTGCATTAAACAACTACAGTAAGCAGTGATAGTGATTTATCCATTTAATAGAATTACAGTTATAAATGAGAAGATCAAAACACTGCCTTCCCTTCCTCTCCCCGATATTTCCCTCTTCCAGCGATTGTGCTAAGCATTGTTATGTAAGAATAGCTTGGCCCTGGGAATCTGACCCTCTTTCCCTGTGAAAACGACACTTCTTATAGCCTACGGCAGATGGTTGCTCGGTCTGATACCTCCTTATACTTACTTTATGTTTAGTTCCAACTATTCCGAGGAGTGCTGAACCTGTTTCTTCTGGACTGCAGGAGCAGGGGGGACATTGTACACTGAAAGGACTGTGAATAGCCCAATAGTGTATGTGCTAGCCACTTTATTTTTGTTTTGGCTTTTGGGAATGTTTATAGGTCTTGTCTTCCAAAGATGCTATATTATATTCTGACGGTGGAGTCAATACTGTGTTTTACCAGGTTTTTACGCACTTGTTCTGTTGGTTTTTAAGATTGTGTCCACTCCTCATCAAAACCCAAAAAGGCTCATTACCGGAGGCATGCAACCTATCTACTAAATAAAGGTATAGAAGACAGGTCACCTTATATGATCATCTTATTTCGACAATATTTTCTCTTATCTTACCAGCTTCTTTGGAAGATTTATATCACTGTCCAATGCCTTCCACAGCTTTTTTAAGCACTGCATCAATTTATCAAATCCAAAGTCAGGTTTCAGCTCGTACAATATTGAAGAATAACCCAACACGGCATCGTGGAAGCAGGCCACGCGATCGACGTCCATATCATTCTCACCGGCAGAAATAGAGGCCAAATCAACAAACACCTTCAGTTCATTGACATCTAAATAGCAAAAACAAAGATCCCATCAACATCTGGGGGACAGTCACTGTTACTTAAAAGGACACGATAGGCACCCAGGCCATTGCAGCTCATTGAAGTAGTCTGGATGCAGTGTTCCAGGTCCCTTAACCCTGCAAAGGTAATTAGTGCAGTCTTTAATAAATAGCAATAATTACCTTTGAGGGTTAACTCCACCTACAGTGGCTGTCTATCAGACAGCCACTAGAGGGACTTCTGGGTCGTTAGGCGATGCCTGACGCCGTACGTCCTTACGCATCACCTGAAACCCCATAGGAAAGCATTGTATAACGTGATAATGTGAAAGCGCCCATTGCCATGCATGCGCATTAGGTCTCCGTGCCAGCTGAGTTTTTAGCCCCTTCTGCACCAAGGGGGCACATGGCATAGGGGGCACTATAGGGAGCTATAGTGCCAGGAAAACAACTTTGTTTTCCTGACACTATAGTTTCCCTTTAATCCATTCTGACCAGATTACGTTAGAGGATGCAACAAATGTAAACAGTTTTTTTTATAAGAAATGTTTACATATGTACCAGAACAGACCCCGAATGGCTGTCAGAATGACCTTTTGGCTGATCGACCTCACCTTCTAAGGCTTCCTTCACCCAGTTAAAGAAGTCCTTCCTTTCGATGACTTCCTGGAGACATTCCGCTTGCTCCTCTTTCATTTCCGCCAGAATTCTTTTTGCCTTCATAACTTCATCGCTGATACAAGACAGAGGATTCTGCTTGTAGCTCTCAAAGTCACCTCCCTGCAATACAGAGTCAGTCATTTCATTTAAAAATATTTTGTCAGTCAGTTTTTTCATGCTCTTTAAAGAGGAACAGACACTTCCCAGGATTGGATCTTTACGGTTATGTATCAACTATACAGGTTTCTTATGTCTGGAAAACTGAATGTAATATATAGGTCTACAAAGCTGTAGTTATCTCTCTCCTGGAACTGAGAGCCTCCATCTTGGCGGCCTGTCAATCATTGTTAGTAGCTCCACCCTTAGCGCCTGTCTGTCAGAGAAAGAGTACAGAATGCAATGTGTGCCTTGTCTGTGCCAGGAATTAACTGGATTCTGACGTCAACTGCTAAATCTTTAATAAACATTTAAACAATAAACAGAGCACGACGTGAACAAGGTTAAAGACAAGGTGATCCAGGGAAAGTGACATTCTTTTTTTTTTTTTTTAACATTCAGCAGATAATGAAAAACTAAAAATGAAGCAAACATGCATTTAGTGATTTCAGTGGTGAAAGGGAGGACAGGCTAGACCTCCTTTAAGGTGTGTTTGGATACACTCAGCGCACCCCTATCTTACACCCATGGTACCAAGATAAGGAAACCAGCTCACTGTTACTTTTATAATACCGTTCTTTTTGAAGCAGTTTGGTCTGAAAACGTGTTAATTATTTATCAGAATTGACTTACAAATTGCAGTAGTGTGTCAAGGGATTGGAAATCTCCGGTGAGCTGTAAGAAAGCTTTCAGTTGATCTATGATCTGGGCTGATTTAAAGGCATCATTGAGTTGATCGTACTGTTCGATCTGCTTCACGCGTTCCGCGATCCATTGACCGTGATGCCTGCTCGATAAATGGCACATGGTGCGTAATTCCTCTTGCAGTTCTGCGTATCGTTTCTTAAAATCCTTTAAATATCTGTCCAAATCCTCAAATGTTACTTCGCCAGATTTTATGTTTTCATACAGCTTTTTGTACGTTTGAAAACAAGGTGTGAACAGTTTTTTCTCCAAGTCTTCAAGGGTTAGTTCTTGGTCTTCATCATCTTCCATTTCTTCTTCTTCGTCAGACAGGTAAACAGAAGGTGAATCTTCAAAATGCTGAGCTTCTTTTACCCAAGAAATTATTAAAATATGGCTTTGTTTAAACTTGTTCATCTTCTCAGCCATAACCATAACTGGGGGGCTTAGATTGTAATAAGAGAAAGCATCGTTTGGCTCATTTTGAGAGTCGAGTCTCTTTATCGGCAACAGCTGATTCAGGCTTTTTGGTCCTACATTTTCATGGTGTGTTTTCTCAATGTCACAAGTATTTACTACAAAAGAAAAAAATTTAAAAAATATTTTACAGCATTTAGAAAAGTTTTATTGTTTCTGGTAGCTAATGTTTCAGTGTAATGATGTTACAGACTGGAGCATTTGTTATAGGATGAAAACATTTATGTCAACGGATAGTGGGGGGAATGACGGGTGGGGACAGGAGGGTAATCCATATTACCTGACTAATTACCTGTTCAATAACCGACAAAGCCATGACACCTCTATAACCTACAGTTTCTCAGCTACACAGAAATTACTTTTAGTTTCTTATACAGTGGTTAATCTTGTGGATTGGAACCCCATCGATACACACGGACACAGTGTTATTCTACGTTATAAATTCCCTTTTTCTGTAACTTGACCCTGATATCCTTCGTTTCCTGTTATAAGTTATCAGTATACGTGTATAGGCCCATGCACATGGTGATTGCTACCAAGAGCAATGAGACCTTAGAACCATCTATTTATAATAACAGTAATAAACAAATGATAAGCACATAAAGTTAACCATCACTGGATAACTGGTGACTGACACTATTCAGTAGAATTCGAGTCATATAGCAGATTGTTCATTGTAGCTGAGCTTTATGCATGACGAAGTGCTTCTTTACGTTAATGTTGGACACACGTGTAAAATGACCTGTTGTGAATATCACTGTCACTATGTTAGAACGGCAAACATAATGTACTGTCTGTGCTGTGACCTGTACCTTTATGCCCAATCTAAATATAATACATACAAAAAGTAGATTTACTCCAACAGTCTGAGCACCATAACTCCTACGGTATGATGCAATGATTGTGAAGATAGAGATTCCCTCGCGCCTCCCCACTCTAAGTATTAATACGGTCTTTCAACGTTTCCACTTCTGACCTGGAGTTGGAAGTGTCCTTTTAAGTGTTCTCACTTCTAGAGCAAACTCTGATTCTCGTTGTTTTATCAGGAGTGTTTACAATAGTGTTTTTTCATAATAGCCTTCTTACCTTAACTTTGAGTTAAAAAAAAAAAAAACGCACAAATATTTTTTGCTTAAAGACAACCTCAACAAAGATTTGCTGATGTACATTGTGTAAATATATCTGTGGGGGGCGGAGTCTGACCGCCATGCCGAACAGTCGCACGGGGTAAGAGCTCCTGGCGGGCGAAAGAAACAGAGGACAAAAACAGCGTCTATACAGCCCAAACACGTCCCGAGGTGTGATACCCACACTGGGGGCACACTGAGGTCCCGGGGGATACCCTTTGGGAGCCTGTCGGGGCTTTCTGGGCGGAAAAATAATCTGAGGCCTACAGGAGCGGGAGCCGGAGAGAGGCGGCCGCTCTCCCCGAAACCGCATACTCCAGCAGCCACAGCTCACCCCCTAACCCCCCCCCCCCTTTGGACCGGTGGGGGTCATCCCGGTCCCCGTGAGACAAGCGGATAAACGTGGATCGCAACCGGGCGAAACTTTACATAAATCTATAAACGGACGAAAGGCTGTCGGAGCGTATCCAAGATGGCCGCCCGTCAGCAGCCACAGCGAGAGACCACGAACAGCAGACTGAAACCTACCTCTATAGAGGCCCTTGATCGTCTCTGCTTGGCCTTCTACGAGTTGTTATGCAAGCGGGGTATGTCCTGCCATCAAGCGGCCCGGAAAGTGGCCTCGTGGATCCGCCCGACGACCCGCCGAAGCTACTACGGTGTCACACAGCTGATATTTCAGGCGGGCGTCGGACAGAACGAACGCAGACAAACAAGTAGGCGGGAAACAGACCGCGCAGACCCGGGCACAGGTACCTTCACAAGAGGTGACAACACTTACG